>NC_072421.2:145125277-145440416 GCF_028858775.2 Pan troglodytes
ATTATGCAGAGAGGAAGTGACAGTAACTGACTTGGCTCTGCCTGTGGGTGTCAGGGGAAGTTGCACAGCAGATTTGATAACTGAGCGGGGCCTTGAGGAGCAGACATTCTATAGACAGAGAAAGAAAGAGGATCGTGGGGACAGAAAAACATTCTACAAGGAAAGAACAGTATTTGTTTACCCATTTAACAGACATTGAACTCCTATTTTGTACCAGGCACTGTGATAGACATCAAACATCTGAAGATGAAAAAGATACAACCCGTATCCTCCAGGAACTTATAGTCTAGCGGAGAAGACAAACATGAGAAAACAGGCATTCATTGATGTATTCAACAAACATTTATTGAGCATCTACTATATGCAAGTATGGGATAGGTTCCTGGGATAAGATTGTAAACATCTCAACTTGATCCTATGGTCTACTGGGAAGATGGCCAATTTAACAAGCAATCATATTAAAATGTAGTATGTGCTATGAATGGATAACCCAGAAAGAATATCTAACCCAGTGAAGGTAGGAGTGGGGTAGAAAATTAAAGAAAGCTTTCTGCAAGAGTTGAGGGAGTGGAGTTATAAGTCATGTTGTAAAATTTAGACTTTATACTAAGGGCAGTGAGAAGGCATTAAAACTTTCAAATAGAAGTAAGACAATGACTTTAAAATCACACTGCCTATTGTGTGGATTAAGGGCAAGAAAAAATCACAGTATATTTGAGGACTAATATTCTGAAAGAGAAAAATACACATTTCTATCATCCCACTAATGGCTAGCAAGCAAAAATTGTCTAACTCAGTTATCTGTTTGCCAAGTAATGAAGCATCACCTAAGGCTTTGTCTGTGTTGTCATAAGCCAGACTTGGCCAACAAGAATGGTAATATGTGTATGACTGTGTGTGCATGCATGGGTGTGAGGAACCTCATATTATCATCAAAACCCATCATGATCTCTTTCAAAATGCAGGCATTTTGCCAGGAGATGCACATATTGAAATAATGATAGCACCCAGACAAGTCATAGACTAGATCAAGTCCTTCTTCAGCCAGGGACTGGTTTTCTTATTTTTTGCTTTTACTAGTACAATCTTTGAAAGACAATAGATGTTCGATAAATGCTTTCTTAGCAAATCCATCAGGTTGGTATTTAAGAGCATTGCTTCATGTGATTTGACGTAAGATTACATGGTCATGCTTGCAAGCTATTTTCCCATCTTTGTTATCTGACACAGCAAAAGAATGTGTGCCATAATCTTTGAACACTGTTTTGGAAGAAGTTGTTGTCGGAAATCTCTTTTTAAAACAGTGATAGATGTCCTTGCGGCGATACTATTATTATGGCCTTTCTGAAGAGATGTGGTTTGTGATGTCACCGTAGTCAGGACTGAAATGGGGTGGGGCTACAGTAAAACATCCCTGGAGAATTTGAAAGTGGATAAAATAAGGTTACCCTCTGTGAGTTAAGCTTTAAAATCAAGATACAATGAATCAGAGCAGGGATATACAATCACCTTTAAAACACAGAATGTCTCCCAAGTCTGTAAGACTGGACAATAACCAGATGGAACCCATTTACATGACTAAAGAAAAACTGTGTCCACCAGTAGGGGGCTTGATTACCTAGAGAAGCAGAAGACGTTTAATAGTAGCAGAGGCAGATGTTGGTAGCATCATTCTAAACCCTGTCATAGGATAAGGGTTTCTAACTCCATCTTCCAGGCCATCCTTGTTTATCTTTAAAACATTATACATTCCATTCATATGATGCATTCACCAGGCTCTGGTTCCATTATCATTATGTAACCTTCTGATTATGGTTTTGCTTTCCAAGGAGATCAGCCTATATCTGCCATCCTCACCCTTGAATGCACATTAGAATCACCTGGGAAACTTTAAAAACTAGAGATGCCTGACCACAGAGATTCTGACTTAATTGATTTGAGAAACGGCCTGGGCATCAGAAATTTAAAATCTCCCCAGGTGAATCAAATGTTATGCCAGGGTTATGAATCACTGGCTTATTAGAAGAGAATATGTGGTTCTGCAGACTTAGGGTACACTGGGTCTGATAACAAGGTGCCAAGTGTGAATTCCTGTTCAGAAACTCAGAAGTAACATAAAAATAGTTCCCTTTATTTTTCCATAGCTTTAATTTCTATTTTGAGTCCCAAGTGGGAGGAATTCAACCTTGGTCTCCTCCCTTTCTCCTGAGTTGCTAAGTTAGTGAGAAGACATTAGTGTGATAGGTTCAGAGTCTTGTTCTGGGTCTCAATTCTTCTCATTCACATCCACTAAGTGGTCCTCATTCCCATCTGGTCATTGGTCCTCAGTCCACACAGGTCACTGCCACATCCTGCTTGTCCTGACTACAAGGTCTCTTCAAGTTTACCATTTATCTCTGCTATGTCTGTGTAGCTCTCAGGTGCACAAGGAATATTCTGCTGCTCCTTCAACTCCTTTGCAATTCAGGACATTATATGAGGCTTTCTCAAGCCCACCCACTAACCTCACCATTCAGACATTTCTACGTTGGGGTCCCACTGCTTCACTAGACTCTATTTGGGAAAAGGGAGGAGGAAGCACAGGCCCCCTCTACTCCCAAATTTCCAGAACTGTTTAAAATTGTCACTGTGCTCCTCCAACTCTGGGGCTCAACCTAAGGAGGCAAAGGCAAGCTCACTTACTCAAGGGCCCCCACCAAAATTTAAGCTCTCTGACTTCCCACTGACTTCCTTTCCCTTAGTCTAAAGAATCGTTAGTTGAAACAGAGAAATTGTGCTCTCATCAGAGCCAAACTTAAAGTTCACGATTACTGCTGTGGTTCTTCCTTCCCACTCATCACCTTTCCCAGGGCAAGGCTTTTGAACGTCAAAAGCCAAGAATTGACTTCTTCATTCTAGTCTGTCATCTTTCCGCAGAGGCAAAAAATGTGCTGCATTAATTGACAAAATAAAGAGGAGAGGGTTGTTTAAAATGCCAGGGAAATAAGCAGAGGTTATATGATTATAACGTGTGAGGTTCTATATATTTTCTCAAAGGAAAAATATTGTCTTGCACAACATTAACAGTTCTCATTTTAAAGTAAGAAATTGGGATTTAAATTACTATTTGGATTTTCATGTCAGTGTACCCATGACCATGATTTTTAACTTTCTTTGCATCGTTCATGGACCTCTTTAGCAATCTACACCAACTATCAACTTTCCCCCGTAAAAAAATGCAATAGGCACATGTTTTGCACAGTACTGCTGACCTAAAGGAAAAGAGTATGTTGGTCACCCCAGTGCATATTCTCATCCTTGTGAAAATTATTTCTGGGGACATTAATAACTACTCATTCTGTTTTTACACATCAGTAAAATGTGTAAAAACATTTTACACACATGAATTTGGTCACTACGAATCCAGCTCTGAGAACTGAATCCACTCTCAGTAGCCCAACTAAACATGTCCTTATGGTTGCACAACTGACAGATGGCCCTGAACTGAAGCCAAACACTGTAAGGCCTTCTGTGTTAAAAGAGCAGCCTTGCCTCCAGCACACATATTCTTTCTTTTGTTTGAATTTTCAGTGAATAGGGCTTCTTATTCGCACAGCAAAGCAATCTACCAGCAAGACACACCTGTGTCAAAGACTGTGGTGAAGAAAACAGTCCCAATCTAATATGGCAGGAACAGGTAGAATATGGACCATCTAGTACAGAGCTCTGCCAACTTCAGCCCACAGGCAATATACAGCTCAACACTACCTGTTTTTGTAATAAAGTTTTATTGGAACACAGCCGCACTCATTTATTTACACGTTGTCTGTGGCTGCTTTCCTGCTACAATGGCAGAGCTGAGTAGTTCTGAGAGAGACTATACAGCCTGCAAAGCCTTAAATACACGTTATCTGGCCCTCTACAGAAAAAATATTGTTGACTCCCGCTCTAGAGCCATGTTTCTCAAACTTTCATGTGCTTACGAATCACCACGGGATCTTGTTAAAAATGCAGATTCTGATTCAGGTGGAGGGTGGGACTAGAGATTCTGCGTAAATGACAAGCTCTCAGGTGATACCAATGCTGATGATCAGGGACCATCCTTTAGGTAGCAAGAATCCAAAACTCTGAATTGCTGGGTTATTCACTGAGTGCTCCCCTGTGTCTGAGGAAGATCCTCAAGGAAAGTTTCTCATCTTTACAATTGGTTAATACATGTATCTCGCAGAGTTGTTAATTATACAAGGTCTATATTTAGAACCTCACACAGTACCTGGCACATAGTTGTCTCTCCATAAATGGTAGCTAGTTCAGTACAATGTTCTGCTTTTTGTCTTTACCTATCCTAATAGAAGAGGTTCAGAAAACTCTCACGTTTGGAAAGACAAATCACCACTGAAATATAAAATGATCCTACTATTTTTCAAAGCTCCAAGTTTTCGTGGGGACAAATTAAGTTCTATTGTCCAATATGCAAACATCATCTTGTAGTATGACTTAAATATACACATTTTTAAAAGATACATGTATTTTTAAAGGTTCTATTGTCCAGTTTTCCACCTTTCACTAAAGGGTGGAGGGTCTTACCTGTCCATTTTAAGCTTTTCACTGTAAGCTCAACTGAGGTCCAATTCATGGAGAGAGAAAATGTTATTTCTAGCTTAGATTTCTTCTGTTCAATTCCTCTTTCTATTCTTTGAGAACACATTAGATAATCTTGTAGCTCATGTAGCCCATATACACGAGGTACAGATATGTATGGACTACTTACCCTGAACAGGCATACCGACATATACACTGCACCTTGAGTTCAAATGTCTTTCACTGCTTCTTCTCAAATGCTTTTGGCAACTGAGAACAAAGAAAAAACTGCCTTCATATGCTCTGAGATTATATTAGTTGAAATAATGCCTCAAGTTATGAGACTGGCTTCTACCACTTTTAAGTGGTTCAAAGAGTGAATGGGAATTATTCATTCACTCTTTTAACCATGAGTACATTCATATATCCAAACTCGCCATTGTATACATTAACTACATGCAGTTTTTGTATGCTAACTGCACCACAATAAAGCTGGGTGGGGAAAAGGTGTAAGTGGGAACAAAAAAATTTTTGAGGCATTGGCTTATTCAAATGGTATAACCTTTTTTTTTTTTTTTTTGAGATGCAATCTCGCTCTGTGGCCCAGGCCAGAGTGCAGTGGCACGATCTCAACTCACTGCAAACTCCGCCTCCCAGGTTCACGCGATTCTCTTGCCTCAGCCTCCCGAGTAGCTGGGACTACAGGCGCCCACCACCACACCCGGCTAATTTTTTGTATTTTTAGTAGAGATGGGTTTCACCGTCTTAGCCAGGACGGTCTCAATCTCCTGACCTCGTGATCTGCCCGCCTCAGCCTCCCAAAGTGCTGGACCTCAGTAAAATGTGTTGGACATACAGATTCCCAGTATATGGTAAGCCACAGACCCCAAAATGATACTTGTCTTAACCTGCTAGTCATAGAGAACTGACGGCCTTCCTGGATTCAGTGGATTTTAAAGAATAATTATGAAGGATTATTCAGACCTGACAAGCTGTTTCAAAACTAAACTGGTTATTTACCCATTTTCTCTCAGCCTCAAACCCACTTTCTCTATTCTGTTCTGTGATCCTGGGGCTGGGACTCACACACCACATTTTTCAGACTCTCATGCCAGCTGGCTCCCTGTTGGTTCTGTTCATAAGAGGAACTAGCAGGAGACTAGAAGGTAAGCGGAGGAAAGAACAGACTTCATTACTATTTGAGGTTACTGTTGAAATGGCTTCAGCAGTACAGAACAGCTTTGGCTCTAGCATCCTGCTTCTTTGGGAACTCCAACATATGTGAAATCAGTTCCCTGTATTAAACCCTTGCTACTTGAGACACCTAGAGTAAATTGGTTTTCCTGACTAGAGCTAACTCAAAGTTATCAGGTCAAGACCAATACACCAATAAAAGAGGTCCCCAGAACAACAAGAGTCTCAGCCTCCTCAGTGGAGTTGTACACTTTATTTACTTAGGCGATGTTGATCATCATTTCCCTTGGTTGCTATGTGTGCTGAGGGCTGGAGCTTACATTCAACACTCTATGGACTAGAGCATGCTAGTTCACCCAAAGCTGGGGAACAAAGAAGAAATAGCCATTCTCATCATACAATTCTTATAGTGACCCATCATAGTATAGTGGAAAGCACTCAGACTCAGGAGCCGCAATGTCTGTAATGATGGCCACTAGCCACATGGAGCTATTTGAATCTAAATTAGTGTAATTAACATTTAAAATGCAGTTCCTCTGTCTCACTAGCAACATTTTTACTATTCAATAGTCACATGTGGCTAATGACTACTATATTGGGCAGTTCAGATATAAAACATTTCCATCATTACAGAAAGTTCTGTCAGATGATGCTGCTTTAGAATCTCAAATCCTGGCCCAGCTACTCCCTAATTGTGTGTTTTCGGGCAAGTTATTTTAGCTCTCTGAGCCTTAGTTTTCTCATCTGTGAAGTGAGATACTAAGAGAATCCACTTCACTGATAAGCATCCAGTGAGATCACATAAAGTATTCAGCAGAATGCCTAGCACATAAATAAAAATGATAACAGTCATCTCTCCAAATAAACTAAAAAAAAATCCTTGAAAAAAAATACCCTGCAGCCTGATTCATTGGCACACTCTCCAGAGTCCTGCATGTGGTACACCCTCAGCAAAAGTTTATGAAATGCTAGACAAACAATTGGCTAACAAATGGAACTGCCCTTTTTACACTGTACCCAAGCAAACCAGAATGCCTTTGACATTTTATATTTCCCAGAGAAAGAATTATGCAGCTTTCTAGTAAGCTCCCTTTCATTTTGAGAAGTGCCAGGTAATTCCAATTTCATAGGGATAAACTTCAAAACCATGAGCAAAGTAGAAAACCATCCAGGTTTAAGATAAGCTCAGGAATTTTTAAGTAACAGGTAAATTACCTCAGATAAAAACTGCCAAGGGCAGAGGTAAACTCGCAGGAATGATGAGCTTGGAAGCATTTGCATTCAGACATTGACATTTTCCCAAATGTTTTTAATTATAATTATTTCCAGTACATTTGCAGGAGAAAGCCTAAAGCACACTTTCCGAGCTAATAGGAATTACGATTGGCAATCCTAGCAGCATCAGTTGGGGCTGAAGTCTATCAACTATGGCTAGTCACATTTTCTGATGTTCAAGTCGTACAACTTCCCCACCCCATCCTCTTTCTGACTAGCTTTCTAACCCTTGTCCCACACCTAACCCTAGCCATACATTCATATTATGGCACGCACCCACCATCCCCTCATCCCAAATCTCTCCTCAACCACAACCCCAACTTTCTGCTTCCCTTAGCAGCAGAATATTCTCTCCTCAGCCCACTCCAATCATGTTTCTGTCCCCACCTCTCCACTGGGACCACTTTCAGGGCAGTCATTTATCCCACATTGCCAAGTCCAACGCCAGTTTCTGATTCTCATTTTATTCCACCTTTCATCATTTTTCAACCTAGTTGGTCACACCCTTGTTTTTGAAACCCCTTTTGTGGCTTCCTTGGCTACAGTTCCTGGTGTTCCGCCCCACCCCCCACCCCCCCATCTCCCAGGCCTGTTCTCTGTCTCCCTTGCTCATCTCCACTTTCCAAAAACCAGCCAGCAAGAACTTTCTCAATGTGAATTCCACTTATATCACTCCCCTGCTTGACTCCTTCACAAATCTTCTGACTACACTTAGAATACAATTCCAACTCCTTAACTCAGCCAGCAGGGCCCTCCATGACCTGAGTCCTAACTCCCTCCTAACTCTCTTGTACCACTTTATTCCTTACCTCCTCCCCTTCAGCCACACTGGCCTTTCCTGTGTTTCACCTATGCCAAGTGCATTCCCACATCACCAACAGTGCCCTAGCTTGACCCTCTACCTCAACTTCTCTGCCCTCTGATCTTCACATAGCAGGCTCCATCTTGTCTTTCAGAACTCAGCTCAAATGTCCCTTCCTCTGAAAGGCAAAAAAAAATCTGACCCGATCTGACATTGGGCTATTTAGAGTTATATTTATCCTACTCAGTGTGATATCACAGCTAGGTTGAGAACTCTGATCTCCTATTTCCTATATCAGTGCTATTTCCATTATAATGTGCTACCACCTAATAGATACTGGCATATACCTGGGGTATCTTGCAAGAGAAACTGTCTTGCATGATTTGTCTAACAGAAAAGCAAGCCAAAAGAGGCCAACTCTCTTAATCTTCACAGTTCCCTTAATGTACTCAAAAGACGACGAGAAGAGTTATACAGATCTTCCTTGACTTTCAAAGTATATCTCCGTAAACCTATCATAAGTTGAAAAGTTGAAAATATTATAAGTGGAAAATGCATTTAATATGCCTAATATACCAAACATCATGGCTTAGCCTAGCCTACCTTAAAGGAACTCAGAACACTTACATTAGCCTATAGTTGGGCGAAAGCATCTGGCAACACAGTCCACTGAAGAGTATCAATTGTTTACCTTCATGATTACATACCTGACTAGAAGCTGTAGCTTGCTGCTGCTTCCAGCATTATCAGAGATCATCACACAGTATGTCACTAGCCCAAGAAATATTTAAACTTCTAAGTACAGTTTCTGCTAAATGTGTGTCACTTTCACATCATCCTGAAGTGGACAAATCTTAAGTTGATTTTAAGTTGAGGGCTTTCTGTAGTTCTAAGAGGTGATTTGGGAATGGGGGAGAGAGTAGGGAGGATATGAGAATTTAGAGCAAATACTATTCTGTTTTCTCTTTATTTTATCAACATCCATATTGGTGGGGGAGATCAGATTTGTAACTAAAGAGTCACAATTGGTAACTAAAAAGTTACAAATTGTGTTGTCTTTGTTTTCTGTTTCTTATAACAGAATACCTAAACTGAGTAATTTATAAAGAAAATGAATTTATTTCTTACAGTTATGGAGGCTAATAAGCCCAAAGTCAAGGGGCCGCATTTGGTGAGGGCCTTCTTGCTGGTGGGGACTCTCTGTAGAGTCCCAAGGTGGTGGAGGATATCACATGGTGAGAGGCCTGAGTGGCCCAGCTCAAGTCTCTCTTCCTCTTCTTAATAAAGCCACCAGTTCCCCTCCCATGACAACCCATTAATCCACATACCCATCAATTTCTGAATGAATTAATCCATTCATGAGGGCAGAGCCCTCATGACACAATCACCTATTAAAGAACCCAACTCTCAATACTGCCACATTGAGGATTAACTTTCAACATGACTTTTGGAAGGGACAAACATTCAAACCATAGCATGTGCATATAAGACTAAGGAAGGGAAGTGCCACCCAATCTCCCTTGATAACAGGGAGGTGTCATCACAAATTAGTCTGGAGCAGTATCTGAGAATTAGGTGGATTTTAGCATCAGGACAAGGTAGAGTCATTTTTCCCTAGCTGGCTGAGTCTCTATATCAGTTCTTCACCAGGGAGAATACCCTAGTCTTTCCTCTCCTCATCCACCACTTTTCTCTTCTAAATTAAAGTTCAGGTCTAATCCTTATAAAGCTCTGACTATGCCTGGTCCAGAAATCTAGAAAGATAATTATGAACCAACAATTGTCAGTGATGGGGCAGGTTGGAGACATGGACAGAATATATGCAGTCCTCCCACCTATGACCATGCTTCAGAGGTTTCTGAGCAGAGAAAATATTCTAAGATACAAAAATAAAACACAAGCTGTTGTCCTGCGAGAAGGTGAGCAACAGAATAAATTAATACATTCTACTGATGATAATAACAATAAGGACAGCTACTGTTGATTGAGCATCTACTGGGTACCTGTCAGGTTCTGTGGTTAGTGCTTTACACATAGTATGTAATTTTATTACCCTTATAATAACCCCAGGGATCAGATACGGCTTGTCAGGAAAACAGAGCTACTCTTTATTTCAATTGGAAAGGTTGAATATAGAGAATTAGAAGCTTATCAACCTTTGGAAATGCTAGGAGAGTGAAAGTCAGGAAGGCCACTTTTCATAAATCTAAAAGGGAGAGATCCCAAGAAGGTCACTGTGATGATCTCAGCTGCTGAAGCACTTCAGTGGGGTAGTTTCCAGAAGAGCTTTTGGGGTCAAGCAAAGGAAAGATGCTGCAAATGAGCCAGCTTTCTTTTCTCTTTTGCCTTTCGAAACTCATATAAGTCCCACTCACTGGCAGATTTAACCCAGCGTCATGCTGGAAAAAGATTCTGTGAAATGTTCCTCCAGATTTCTCCCCTGTGAGACAGAGAAATTTTAGAGAAGGTTGGGGATGATGCTTGGTAGACAACGATCGAACTCACTTATAGGCATCTTGATCTGTATTTACAGATGAGAAAACCGAGTAGATTTCCAAGGTCACACAGCTAGAAACTAGTAGAGGTAAGCCCAAGCTCTGCTGACTTTGTCAAGCTGACTTTTCCAAAGAGAAGACTAGACAGTTAGCCTTGACTAAGACCTCGATATCAGAGGCTGTGGGAACCCCGAACGGGAACAAAATACAATCCATTCTCTTAAGGATCTTAGTCTTGTGAAGTTGTGGAGAAAGAAAACTGAATTAGAAACATGGCAAAGTAGGATGCAAGTTCAAAGGAATGAAGATTTTTTTGTGTGAAATGTGAGTTTTCCTTAGTCGAGCTAAACACGGGGTCATTATATGTGCCAGTTGCCCAGGATACTACTAGTATATATCTATTGTCCTAGAGATTAGCCTTTGTCCTGGTGATTTCTTTTAGTGAAGAAATAATAATAAATAAATATTATTAATACTTGCATTAAAATATATTAGGATATGTTTGGTATCCTCTACGAATCCAGCTTCTACTGTGTTTTCCTCTGGTAGTGCAAGAGAGGAATATATGTGCAGAGCACAGAATTCTCACTTTAACACATTGTTAAATCTGAAAGATGATCATCTGTGCTGATCCATGACTAACACTTCCCTTTCAAGGAAACCCTGCAGCACACTTACTGCTAAAATGAAGTGCTCTCTGACATGAGGTGCTAAAGATAGCTACCTCCTCTGGTTTCAAATGGTATAGTACAACTATTTATTTCTGTTGATCTAGCTGGCCATTGCATGTAGCAACTCAGTTGTGCTGTGGTCCAAGTCTTGACCTGTAAGCTGCTCAAAGCAGGATATGTTAAGTGTACATAAAATACATGTGGAAAGCAGTGACAGCAGTCTTGCCGTAGAACATATGGAAAGTTATCTGATCACTCTTGCTACAGTGGATCTGTCCTTTCCTATGCTGTGTAAATGTACAATAATTTATTTTATTGTTTGACAATGTTACTTTTTATTTCACAATAACCCCTTGGGAAATGATACACTCAAAAAATAGAATTTCATATTTGATGAAAAACTAAGTACCAAATTTCCATTTTTCAAGAAAATTGAGGATTAGTGGGAAATATGCACAAAATGCTTACTGACATTTACAATCCGCCATGGGAGACAAAGTGATATCAATGCCCACCTGACAACCAGAAGAAACAAATAGGATGAGATGCATCAGTATCTACTTCAAAAGTTAGTGTTTTAAGAAGACTCTGCCCAAAGAAGACATGTAGCTGCAGAAGGTAGGTTTACATATCGCTCTGTGAAGCATGGTTTTCACTTAGATCATTAGACTGTTCTTAATTAATGCAACTCATTTTTCATTCCCAATTTTCTAGTGCTTTAAGGAAAAGTAAAGGTACAGCTGTTAATGTGTTGGTTCCGTTAGCAGAAGAACTTCTCAAAGAATTAAAAGATGCTAGATGAATCTGGGTCATTCGAAGTTTCAAATAGAATATCCAAAAATTATTTGATTTCTTTCATCCAATTCATGGAGTCAATGTAAAACTTTGGAAGTTAATGATGGAGAAATACCTGACTTTATTGTGAATGTTATGGCAAATTCAATTAATTTCAACAATTATTTCAACATTGAAGATAAAATATTTGCTTTTGAAGTAGCAATACAAATACAGAATATAGGTGGAGCACAGTATTACTGTAAAAATATTGTTTTTACTAATTTAAGAAGAAAGCAAGGAAGCAAAAATGAACTTTGATTTATTTGTGGTGCACACACAATTCATATGTACATAAAGAAGTTGGATGTCTCTGGTTGAAATAGAAGCTGTGCTTGTTAAGATGTACAAATATTTTATATACACACGGTTACATACGTCAACTACATTTTCAGCAAGAAGCTAATTTGAATACCAAAAATTTGGCCTAAAATATTTACAAAATTAAATATAAAAAAATAAGAATTGAGATTATCCTTTATTTAGCAGAAGTTTCTCTGAACTGACCAGAAACCTCAGCACCTATGGAAATTGTATTTTCTCCACTAAAATTATTATTGTGACCCACAGAAAAGAGGTCATCAAAGATGTCAGTAGGACCCTCTCTTCATTCCCTGCCTCTGGCCTTCTTAGCTCATTTGCTTCAGTCTTCTTTTGCTACAAACTCTGTCTTCATATAACAAAAATCATGGCAACTAATGTTCCTAAGTTTTCTATTTCATACCTTCAGCCATTTGGTGATTTTCTGAGTTTCAAATCTAAACATCTAAGAGAGTGGATTCATTGGTAAAGATTACACATGCGCTTCTGGCCACTCAACACAGGATGTCATTGCACAGCCATGTGGAGGGCTGTGAAAGAGGTGTTCCCAGAAAAGGAGCCTTTAGGTGTCCAGTATACTACATAGGTGTCCAGTATACTACATAGGCATCCAGTATACTACATAGGTGTCCAGTATACTACATAGGTGTTCAGTATACTGCAGACCACGGTGCCAATCCCAGATATAGGGAAATCAGGAGGAGGAGCTGGTTTGAGATGGACAGGGAGACGATAAACATTTTACCCATCCCAACTATTTATTACTAAATTTTTCAGACATATAAATGAATTCCATAATGATACAATGAACAACTCTTTATAGGAGCCATCTAGACTCAATAATTTTTAATGTTGTGTTATATTTGCGTTAAGTTCCAATATGTTTGTGTGTGTGTCTGTTTTCTAAACTATTTAAAAGTAAGTTGCAGACATCATGGCACTTTACTCCTCAATATTTCAGCATGTATCTTGTAAGAATAAAGATGTTTTCTTACAAATCTATAATACCATTATCACACCTAAAAATTAACAATTATCCCCTAATATCATATTTAATCCACATTCAAATGTATTCAATAATGTCTTCTATAGCCATTTTTAAAACACGGATCCAATCGAGTATGATTTTATGTTTAGATATGGACTTTAAGATAACTGTTCAAATTTAGATGTTCAGCAGACAGGTGTAAATGCAGGCCTGGAGTTCAAAAGACAGTTGACGGTAGTTAGAAAGGACATTAGAGAATGACAGGTTTCCACAAGAGAGAAGAGAAAAAAGATGAGAAACTAGTGAATTGAATATCAGTGAATCAAAGGAAGGGAAGAAGTGGCTAAGAGTACTAAACACTGCAAATCAGATTAGCTTTGAGGAAAAATGCCTTGACTTGGCAAGTCAGATCCAATGGGGAGCAGTTTTCCTAACAGAGGAAGTTAAATTATAAGGAGTTTAGTATAAGTGAGTTATGAAGAACTGGAACTGCGAGTGTAGTCTCCTGTCCAGAAGTTTCAAGTTGAAAGAGAGTGAAGAGGTTAAATGGAACAGAAGTTCTTGACTTTTTCAACACAATGAGCCCTTTTCATTTTTCTCTCCCCACCCCAGCACCACTACCTTAGAGGCAATGTTTTAAAAGACAGTTTATTAATAATGGAGTTCATAATTTTTCTTAATCAGGGTTAGCTGCCCATTAAAGCTCCTCAAAATCACAGATTAGACTTCCCTTGAAGGAAAGGATCCGTAGACAGTATAATGAGCCTTGCCAAAAGAAAAATATGTTTTTCTCCAAGACACAAAGAAATGAAAAGATAGACAAAGAAATGTTGAGGTAGAGAGGGTGCTTGTAGAGACAAATGTTGTAAGCCATGTAAGCCATAAGCGGGAGAGAAAAGAACTTGAGGGAACACTAGTCAGAGGACCTCAAGCTAAGTCATGTGATGACAGCAGGGAATGCAGGGATGCACTGGAAACTTGAAATATATAGAAAAGAACTAGAATAGCTGCTGAGTCAACTCTAAGAGAGTAGAAAGATTGGTAAAGTAGCCTGTTTTAATTCAACTATGATTCATTGAGCACTTATGCTCCAGGCATTCTGACAGACACTAGGTTACAAAGATACACAGTCCAGATTCGCCCTCCTTTCTAACAAGTACCTTCCTACATGATAACACACTCTTCTGCTTTTTCTCCTGCTTCTCTTCCCTCCTTCTCAATCTCCTTTGAGGACTCCTTTATTTCTGTGGTTTCCTTAAAATTTAAGTCTTAAATAATACTGGACACCAAGTTTCCATCGTAGGCCACCTTCTCTTCTCACTTTATGCATTATCTTTAGGTGATCACATACACTCATACTGCTTCAAGTAGAAACCTTCTATTGTTGACTGCCAAATCTGTCTTTAATCCTCTCTCAAGGGCCAGACTCATATGTAATGAAGGGAAACAAATGGATACTTAAAATCAAAACTAACTGTGGCCATTTCCTTTCTAGGAGGCATCATTCATATCACTGGAAAAATAACTCTCTGTACTCCTCCCAGGATCTATATATTTCTATTAATTGCATGATACAGTGGGAAGTTTTGCTTTACTTTCCTTTTTTTGCTTTTGTTTGTTTGTTCCTGTTGCTAGGAGGGAAACAGGCAAGGAAAGAAGGCAAAGCAATTCAGGAGGAGGTTGGAGCCCAGGTTGGCAGAAATGGCTCCTCAAGAACAAGTATGATGGTTACTCATTTATAAATTGTACTTCATTGCTGCCACCCAAACTTCTTTCATCTCCGTACATCATGAGTGAAGCCCTGCTGCATACACAATGGCCTTGTGTGATTGGGTTTTTGGTTTGAGTTTTGTGAAAATTAAGGGAAAGAAACTGAATTCAACAGCTGGGTTGATGTGGCATAAAACAAGAATGAGGAGATGCTCCATCAACTCAACTAATTCAACAGCAGCCAGAATTGAGGTTTACAGGCAATGAGGGAAAACATTAATCACCCCCTCCAGAATCTGTAAAGACTTTGGGAAGGAAGTGAAGTTCTCACTATATGTGGGATGAGATTTCAATCATTTCCATTTAAACCTCAAAGGCAGTATAGCTCAGCAAACCCTGGATATACACAAATCCAACTGACTACAGGATATCCCCACTTGGACACTGCTGAAGAGACATCAGTTGTAGCATGGCCACACCAGACTTCATGTTCTCACACTCACCCCTGCAAAACTGTTCCAACTGCAGTTTTCTGTATGTTACTGAAAGGCAGGTACCACCATTCACCCAGTTATCCACATCACTTCTCCTTATCCCTGTCCCCTTACGTCCTATCAGTCACTAAAGCTTATTGGTTTTTACCTCCTAAATATCTATCAAATTCTGCCTCCCGCCCTTCACTCCCTTGCTTCAGGCCACCAGTGTCCCCAGCCAAGGCCTCATCTCATGGCCTCCATTCTCACTCTCCCACATCCCCTTCTCTTTGCAGAAGCCAAAGTGATTTTTCCAAAATGCAGCCAGATCATGTCACTCACTCCCCTGCATAAAACCTTTCAATGGTCTCTTATTGTCCTTGGGATAAAATAAAGTCCAACTTCCTCAGGTCCTTTTTGATCTATTCCTATTGGCCTCTCTACCTTTATCATGGTTCCCTCTTTCACCGGGACTTTTTACATCTATTGCACAGAACTACTTTTAGTTCCGGGACTACTTCATGCTCTTCCTTTCACCTCTTGCATTTTGCACAGGCTGCCTCCTCTGAAATAGCTGCTGTGTCAACTATAACAGAATAGAAGTCAGATTAGCAAGTTTGCCTGTTTCAGCCTAGATGCCATTTCTTCCAAGAACACTTCCCTGACTCTCCCTTTAACTAGTCCACGTTATGTGGCTCTCCTGAAGGTTTTCTTAGCATCTTGTGCTTCCCCTATCATGTTCCTTACTGCACTCACATTAATTGCCTGTTTATTTGTTTATCTCTCTTACCAGCTTGTAAGCTCCATGAAAGCAGGGATCATGTCTGTCCATCTGGTTCACAGCTATATCCCTACCATATAGCACAAATCCTGGCTTATAAAAGCCAAGAAATAAAATCTTTACTAAATGAATAACTAATATGCATGAAACATCTTGTAGTATATGAAGTGCCTTATCTCATTTTAACTTCACCACCCTGTGAAAAAGATATTGTCATCACCTCAAAGCAAAGCTCTACGTTGTTTTATATTTAAGTCCAACATAGACTATATCTGTGAAGTTTTATTTAATTTGGGTAAGTACTATCTAAAACATTAATAAGATTTTTAGACAACTTTAGAAGAAATTAGCCTTATATCAATCTTTCAAAATAGTATAATAACTAACTGCTAATAAAGTGTCTCATATAGGAAAGGTCACCCTGTTAGATGTCCTTAAATAAATATAGGTCATTCTGCTGTGCAGAGCAGAATATTTTTGCATTCATAAATGTTGTGCTAAAGTCCCACAAAACACCTAATACTCTTAAGTGGATTAAACATGCCTCCTATGATCTGATTTATACAGTGAATGTGCCAAGCAAAACCTTTCTCCATAGAGAGATCAGATTGTAAACTTCAGTTGAACTCTGAAGAAATTATCATAAATTCCAAACTAGTGGATGCCAAATTAATGACATTTTGCTTTAAGCTCTTCTCATGGAAGGGCCAGCCAATCTTTGTAGACATTTTCAATGTATCAACAATGTTCTAAAATCAGACTTTTTAATCTAGTAGCCACTAGACACATGTAGCAGAGCACTTGAAATGTAGCTAGTGAGAATGAGGAATTAGATGTTTAATTTCACACCCCTTTAAGTAATTTAAATTTAAAAACTGAAGCAGTGTGATTTTTATATTGATGATATGCTAAAATGAAAATATTTTCGATATGCTGAGTTAACTAAAATATTAAACTATTACAATTACTTTTATCTACTTCTAGTTTTCTTAATGTGACTACTGTAAAATTTTAAATACCATAATGGCCCATATTACATTTCTATTGGGCTTCACTGTTCTAAAACATGCTCTAATATGCAATCAGATAGAAGACACGTACAATTTATGTAAAATGGCACTGATAATTTTATAATACTGTGTTATTTATCACTGATAGGAAGTTAAACTATTTGAAGTAGATGGTTTCCTAACATCTAGAAAATGATAATGTCATTTTCTAGACCTGTGATAATGTCATGCTATAAAGCATATTCTGGGAAAGGGTAACTGAGCATTTACTCAATTATGCTACCACTTTACTTATCCAGATTTGTCTTTTTTTTTTTTCAAAGAAGCAGAAATTGTTTGATTTTTTAGCTGTTTTTTTGTTTGTTGGTTGGTTGGTTGGTTGTTGGTTTTTATGTCTGAAATCTTACCTGGAACTTCAATGCATACAATGATGTAAAAGGATACTGCTCTGGTTGAAATGCAAGTAAAGATTCCAGAGCTGTCATCATTGGTCTCCCTCTGCCACAACCCATGACCCTAACACTGCAACCTACAACCACACACACACACACACACACACACACTCCTCTCTCTCTCTTCCTGATGGCCTCTGACACCTCTTCAGAATGCAGGGCTCTGCAGTAATAAATAGTGTGACCAATACTGCTCTAGAACACAGCCTAGAATCAAGAAGGAAACAAAGAGAGGCCCTGAGCATTCAAATGAGGTGTGTCAACATTCAGATACTCCCATTCCCACACTTCTCTTCATTAGTACTCTCAGCCACCTTACAAAATCTGTTCATTCCCTCTTCTTGCATACATTTTTTTTGGACAGAATCTTGCTCTGTCTCCCAGTCTAGAGTGGAGTGGCATAATCTTGGCTCACGGCAACCTCTGCCTCTTGGGCTCAAGGAATCCTCCCACTTCAGCCTCCCGAGTAGCTGGGACTACAGGCACATGCACCACCACGTTCGGCTATTTTTTGTATTTTTTATAGAGACAGGGTTTTGCCATGTTGCCCAGGTCAGTCTGAAACTGCTGAGCTCAAACAATCCACCTGCCTCAGCCTCCCAAAGTGCTGGGATTACAAGTGTGAGCCACCATGCCCAGCCTTCTTGCATACACAGTTCTAACATGCTTGGTTATAGTTTCTCAATGCATAAACATGAGCTGTAGGAAATAAAAAGATAGGCCTTGTGGAATGATGGATGTGGGGAGTGTGAGGGGATTGTGCAAAGAGAAGGAGAAAAAGGGAAGAGATTATTGGAACAAACAGGAACAGTGGTAGTTCTAAGTAATGAAAGCAAGACAGAGAAAGAACTTTCCAAAGCAGGTACCAGAATTCATGTAGAGTGACAGACTGGGGCCAGTGAGTATTCGGCAGTGCAATCTCGGCTCACTGCAACCTCCGCCTCTTGCCTTCCGGGTTCAAGAGATTCTCCCGCCTCAGCCTCTGGAGTAGGTGGGACTACAGGCATGTGCCACCACACCCGGCTAATTTTTCTATTTTTAGTAAGACAGGGTTTCGCCATGTTAGCCAGCCTGGTCTCGAACTCCTGACCTCAGATGATCCACCTGCCTCAGCCTCCCAAACTGTCCCATACTTCTTAATAGATCCTCAGGAGAGCTCTGTGCCAGGACACAATAAAATCGTTGATGCTCATATTCACCCTGAAGCTTTGAAGAAAGAACCAGTATGGATTATTCTGTTCAATGAAGAAGATGGAGGAGTATACAATTCATTCAAGCAGATAGCCATAAAATAGGCTAAAATAAACCAAACTTTGATATTTAAAGGATAGCATCCAGCCACCTAGATAGCTCAGATACGTGAAATAGCTCATTTTGTACCAGAGATTGACATATTAGGTGTTATGAGGAAGGAAGGGAACCCCCATGGATTACAACATATAACTAACATACATCTCCAAACAAGCAACATGTGCTTGAAAGTATTCCGTGCCTGCAGACTGTAAAACTTGGAAAATAAAAAGATTTGCTCTTGTAATTCATCCATCTCATATAGATATAAACCGAGTCTGTGTTCTGGCAAGCATTTCCTAAATTAAAGCAATTGTCTGGGAGCTGTCACAGTGGACTCATGTAATATAACAGACATCTGTCAAGGCTAGTGGGGAAAGGGAAAGATGGGAGCAATCATACAAGACCCAACAGGGAGACCATTTGGGAACGGAAAAATGCACACAGGGAAAGTAGTAGCAGCTTCCTTGTTAAGACAAAATCATTACGGATCCTTACCTTCAGCCGTGGAGCACGGCAGACCCCCACAGCTGTTGGCATAGAAGGAATGTATTCAAGACGCAAAGTATCCTTCAGACGGTGCTTACTGTTCTTTCCCACTGGGAGTGTCCTGAACATGTAGGTGCTGTTACACAACCTTTGATATGACTCATATTAGAAGTGATCAGTAAGAGACCTTGACATTTCTCTTTTGCTAGGTAGCTACCATTCAAAACATCTCAGGTGGCATGATATAAACAGGAAAGAATACATTGGGTAGAAGGGTGTTGGCAAATAATGAGACACATTAGTTTGTCTCCTTAATAAAGCTGCTATTGTTTTGATTATGACCACCATAGCATCACAAGAAAAGTGTTATTATATGGCTTCTGTGGTTACAATAATGTTCTTCTCACATACAGTTCAAATGCCCTGTGTAGTATGTTTAAGGAATATGTGCAACCGTCAAGGTAAACCCTTCCTTATGGCAGGAAGATCATCAGACTAGGATACAGGAGATATGTTGTGCATCTTTGGGTAGGTTAGTTTTCCAGTATGCTCTCAGTAAAATGAGAAGATCCAACACAGTAACCTGTAAGTGTCTCCTGTTATGATTCTAACAAAACCGAGAATATAGTGCACAAAAAAAAAAACACTTCATGATTAGCATTAGGCAGAACTTGTGGAACCCTCTCGTTCATGGGTATGCCATTATCCCCCTTACACCCTTTCAGTCACCAAAGCTACTGTTACTGCACGTTGTTGGCTTGGAGTGTCTAGGACAAAATGTTCTTTGTAACTGATGGTAGTAGGCTTGCTGGATGTCTAGATATGGTTGGTAATATGCCAACTTTTAATGGACTGTTCAATTGTCCTGATGCATTTTATGAAAAGATTAGAAATATCTTGATTTATAATGCCTGCCACATTTCCCTTCCCTTGGAGCCCCCTCGGTTACCTCATTTGGGGGCAGTCTTACTTTCCTTGTGACTCATGTCTCAATCATTAATTCATATAGGTCAAGCACAAACTGCCACAAGTATCTTTTGCCTTAATCCTCAGTTCATTTCCTGTTGTCACCAAGCACGAGTCACATATAAGGAAACTTCATTTTGTCATTCATATATTTCAACTCTTTATCGCTCTCCTGAATTGAGCAATTTCATTGTATGATACAAAAGTACAAAAAAAAGTTAATTAAATGTTTATTCCATTGAAGATACCAGGATACCTGATACCAGATTACATGAACACTCATTTCCAATTAAAAGTTTATTTTAATGAAAACAAGTTGGAGAAAACTTTCCTTGGTCTTCCCCTAAATTGATTGGCTCTACCAATTTTCCAAACACTCGGTGGTGCTCAAGAGAGATTTCACCCTTGCTGCCAAAATTCATCTGAAAGCTTTGGGTTTCCTATGCACTGATGCAGTCTGCTCTTACTGTTTTTCAATTCTAAATATAAACCTCTATAAATACTTGCCTATCTTCAGATATCCTGCACATAGCCAATATAAATAATACAGTTGGGATTAATCAAATAATCAGTGAGAATCTCATGCTGAATAAATAGGCCCACAGGAGGGGGTTCACTACTTGAAAAACTGCCTTCATTCTTTCACTCAACTAAATTTCCATTTTATAAATTATTAATATTAAATTCATTAATTATTATTAATGCATATGTTTAAAGAAGTCACAATTTACAAAAGCTATTCCCATTTTACAGATGAGGAAACTAAGGCACAGAGAAGTGGTAATTTATTCAATTTATTAATGTTTTTAATATCTTTTGTACCTGTAGCAGCACTTTCTACTACTTTCAATAACTTAAAAAGTCACAGCCTGAAGTCACATTGGATCATTTTAGAGTCTTCTGTTATTCCAAAGCAAGCCATGGACTGAAGTAAAGGGAAGAGACTTCCACTTCCTACTCCCACTACAGTCAATTAATAAACCCTATTGGAATAAACCTCTCTTTATGATACTATCAATATTAAAACATCAACAAGGAAAAGCGCCAAATAATATACATATTGGTATGAATTGCACACCTCCGTGTCAATATTCCTACCATGTTGCATTGCTGGATGTCCTTACACAATGAAACTATTTCTTCCTACAGCTTCTGTCCATTCCCAAACAATAAAAGTCGCACACGATCAGTCCTTAACAAACGTGTGATGACACTGGCAAGTCTCCCCATCACCTTTTAGTGACAACTCTTTCTCTTTAGGTACCCTGTGTTTTCCTGTTCTAAACCTTCCTCCCATCAAAGAAGAACAGAACTTGTTATCAGTCATTATGGGGGAAGTAGAGACATTCTTGAAAGGCTCTTCCACCCATAGGCTTACGGGAAACTATCTCCCACGTCCGGTGATAAACTAGAGTTCAAGGTCTACTGGCCAGCTCTTGCTTCCCAAAAATGTCACCAACATTAACATTTCTGTATAAGGGGCTAAGGAAAGGGAAGGCAAAAGTTAGTATATCAACTATTTTATTGTCTCTGGTCTATGCACGCTTGAATGTTTCACTGGACCAGTTTTGCTTATCATCAATACTATGCATCTCTCAGAACAAAATATAGCCACAAGAATTTTCATGCCAAGAGACAGAAGTTTAGAGCTAGAAGTTTAGAGCTAGTATTTTCATACTGTGGAGATAGAAGTTTAGAGCTAGAAATGATCTTAAAAATATTTTAGTCCAACCTCTTTATTTTCAGGAGTAGAAAGTATGAGACTCCAAGACAGAGGAATAGTTTGCCCAGGCACAGCCTAGTAAGTGGCAGAGAGTAGACAGCATTAAGAGAAGAGAGAAGCTTGTCTTCTGCCCCACCTACTCTGACTTGTGTCTCAAGTTAGAGTTTCTCTGGGGGTTGGCCATTGGCGAGCTGAGGTTCTAGGGCCTGCTGCAGACATATGCTAAGGACAAATTTGGAGGCCACAGCCTAAAAACCGCTAATAAATAACAGATCCCAGCCTGCCGTCTGGACAGGGACCAAGAACAGGAGGGTGAGTGAGTGGCACCTGGGTACATAGATCCAGTCATCGTCTGTCTTATGAAACACTGACGTTTCAGCACAGTTAGTTGACAGAAGATTGTCATTTACTCATTTCTAATTCCCCTTTTCCTGACAGTTTATTCTGTACCTGTAGCAGCACTTTCTACTACTTTCAATAACTTAATAAGTCACAGCATGAAGTCACACTGGATCATTTTAGATTCTTTTGTTATTCCAAAGCAAGCTATTGGCTGAAGTAAAGGCCGAAGTAAAGGGAAGAGACTTTACACCTCCCCACCTATTTTTTTTTTTTTTTTGGGACAGAGTCTCCCTCTGTCACCTAGGCTGGAGTACAGTGGCACAATCCCAGCTCACCGTAATCTCCATCTCCTGAGTAGCTGGGGATTAGAGGTGTGCGCCATCACACCTGGCTAATTTTTTAGTAGAGATGGGATTTCGCCATATTGCCCAGGCTGGTCTCAAACTCCTGGCCTCAAATGATCCACCCACCTCAGCCTCCCAAAGTGCTGGGATTACAGGTGTGAGCCACCACGCCCGGGCTATCCCATCTTTCTTTAGCCCTACCTTCTCCAATTCTACCAAAATCACATTTGTGTTTTCCAGTGCATTTTAATTTACAGTGAATTTTGTCTGTCATTTCCAAATCTACTTTTCCTAAAGCCCTTAAATGCATTTCTACATCTTCTGTGGGACTTTTTGTCTCTTTTAATAAATGGCTTATTATTAAGCAAGAAAACAGAAAATACAAAGAAGCAAAAATAAAAATAATCCATACTTCCACTACATCTGGAATTAACACTGCTTACATTAGCAAACTTTCTGAGGGTGAGTTGAGTCATTGTAAGTCTTTCCTCTAGTTATCAATAGCAGGGTCTTTAAATCCACATACACTAGTCTATCAAAAATTAACACCTAACCAATCACCTTTCTAACACTTGACAGTACCTAGCTTATTTCTGTTTCAGGATTTTTGCATTAGCTGTTCCCTCTGCCTGAGATACTTCTCTTACACCTTCTCATGCTGATTCTTTCCTGTCTTTTCAGGTTTCTGCTCCTTCAGAAGAATCTTCCCTTCCCAACTTCCTCATATTAGAACCCAGTCACTTTCAATAATATCACCTTATTTTATTTTCAAGGTACTTATCACAACCTGATAGTCTCTTTTTTATTTCTCTAGTGCTTTATTGTCTCTTTCCTTAAGTAAGCTCCATGAAGACAGAGATCGTATGTGTCTTGTTCACCATGAGATTCCCCAATACATAGCATAGTGCTTGGCACATATTAGGTAATGGTTTGAAAGAATAAATGAGCCATGGAAGACATGTACTTGGGGTTGCACTGAATGATCTGTGCCCC
Source organism: Pan troglodytes (assembly GCF_028858775.2). Classification (NCBI taxonomy): domain Eukaryota; kingdom Metazoa; phylum Chordata; class Mammalia; order Primates; family Hominidae; genus Pan; species Pan troglodytes. Next base: position 145,148,991 of record NC_072421.2, read on the forward strand.
CTTAGGTTATCTCTTGTAGCCAATAGCACAGGAATACCTGTGAAGTCTGTGGTTTTGAAAGCACTAACTGGCCCACACAGGTTTAAGCCTGTGACATTAGCCTTACTAGTATTATCGCTGAGAATGTCATCGGTTTTCACTTTTACCTTAAACTATTGATAGACTTGGAAATATCTTGAATTTATTGAACACCACACAATATAGGTAACTTGAATAAATACAAATGGGGAAGTTTTCCTTTTATAGTACTTCTATATTCAACTGAAATATAGAGGACTTATATGAGGCCATCCTCTTTGGACAAGCATGTTTCTCATAAGTAGTTACCATTTCTACACCATTTAATCAAGACCTACTATTACAATATGAGGCGAACATGAGATTCCATCCCTAAAAATGTACCTTAAGCTTAAACATTAGTGGTCAAACTAATGTTGATCTCTAAACAAACAGGTACTCTCCCAGTTCTTCTTCCTTCAGAAGGTGAAAAGAAGAGCTTTTGATATATAAAGTCCACTAGCCTAAATCCAATTCAATTTGTGGAAAAGATGGGATAACTTTACCTTTGAGGTATATATTCAATTAGATTGTAATCATGTAAAAAGCAAACAGAACTTTCTTTGAAAGAAACAAAATTCTCACATTGTGGGTGGGAATTTGAGAATTATGCCTAACTAACTTTCATGGGGGAAGTGGTCAATATTAATAAGCAATAATTGAAAGCACAGACTTTAAAGTTAATAGTTCTGTCTCAAGTTTGTGAGCCACCACTTACTTGGTAATATTGGGAAAGTTACTTTAACCTGTTTAGACACTTCAGTTTAATCATCTATAAAGTAGATAATAATAGTGCTTACTTCCCAAACAGGCTGTAAAGATTACATACACAACACTCAGGAAGGTACCTACTACATAATAAACATTCAACAAAAAGTAGTAGTATGACTCTATACGTAAAAATATTTATTTAACATCTTTACCAAATACAAATACTTATTTAGTACCCACTTGGTATGAAACAGTTAAAAAACCATCAAAGACATAGAAACAAATCAGCTGTGGTGCTCTTTCTCAAGGAGTTCACACCTGGGAACAAGGGAAACAAGGCATACACAAACAAATAGAATCCAAGGGAGACTGTGGTCAAATGTTCCAAGAAGTGAACTTGTATCAGTTGAAAATGACAAAAACCCAACCCAAATCAGCTTAAGCAGGAGGGTGATATATTTCCTGTCAAATTCAAAGAAAGCTGCAGAAACCACATCAGGGACTTGAACTTCACTCTTCATGCTTTTGGGTTGCCCCATCTCTATCCCTCTCCGATCCCTGATATTGATCACCTATTTTTGAACAGTTTCACACTGTTCTAATACAGGAAGAATTCCTCCTTGTTATAGGAATTATAAATCACCCCTGGGCTAATCAACTTGGCCAGGAGGATGGGGTATTATGACTGGTATGATGGGTATATTATGAATTTGGATTAGCTACCCACTGTGAATTATAACAAGGGGAGAAAAAAAATCTCCAAAGGAAGATGGGTACAGGTTGCTGGGGAAGTATAAAGAAAAAGAAAAAATGTAAAAGAAAAAAAAGTAAAAGAAAAAATGTCCACTAAAATGGTAGTCTGATAATACTAGTCATATTACATCATACCAAATAGTTCTATATTACTCATATGAATACATTTTATCATTATACCACTGAGAAAATTCTTAATGTCAAAACAAGTGAGTTTTTTCTTTCTGGCTTTTTGCCTATTGTTTGGGAAGAGCTGAAAGGGAAGCTAGAATTTAAAAACAACCCTGACTGCAAGAAACTCAATCTCCATCAGATTCTTGATGATTTAGAAGTCCTGTTTAGTCAATGGGTTGATTAAAGGCAGGTTAAGCTTCTCTTAAGAGATGTATAACTAAAATCAGAAGTCAGCCAACTGATCATGAAGAATATTGTTGAGAAATACCTATGCCCAGGAAGTAGGACAACCTTCACAAATCCATGAAACAAGAAAAAGTCCTGTCACCCAAGAGACATTTTTGGAGTTCAATAGAATCCACTGACAAAGTTCTGACAAAGATTAATAAAAGCATCTGTAAAGAAAACATGAGGCAAGCATTCTTCCTCAGCAGATCACACTTTGATAAAGTAAAGACTGCTTTTTTCCTTCTCAATGCCCATTCTCCTCTTTTTTATTAATTAAAAAAAAGCTCAATATTTTAAGCTGGACACATTGCCACATAGCTAAGAAAACTACATTTCCAAGACCTCTTTGAAGCTTGGTGTAGCCACGTGACTAAGTTCAAGACAATAAGATGTAAGTGGAATTCTAGTATAGTACTTCCAAAATAAATGGAGGTGATACCCTTCTTCTTCCCTTTTTCCCTTTTCTGCTACAGAGAATGTGGAAGCAATGGCTGAGTCCATCTTGATCTCTAAGGGGACCTTGTAAATGTAAGCTAATCATGGCTGAGCAATACAATAAGAAAAGCTTGGGTCGCTGAGATTGTGGAGCTACCATCATAGTCCTGAGCTGCCTCTCTCCAGCCTGAAATAAATCTACATCTTCTTTAAAGTACAAATTTTTATATGTTTGTTACAGCCAAACCAAATCCTAATTGATGCAAAAGATGTCCATAACCAATGCATTTTATTTCATTTGAATTAAAAATGCTAATGGCCTTTTCTCTGTGAATACATAGCTTGATACCATCCTGAAACCAGAAGACAAAAGCTTATTGGTGTTTGAGCTATTATACATTTTTTGTAAGTTTAACATTGCTGTTACATGAATGATAAACCTAAATTAATACAAATGCCTTCATGAAGAATGTTTTCATTTTTCTTTTAATAATGTTGAAATGCAAAGATAAATATAGAAATGAATCTAACATCTTATGTCAGCTCTATGTAGATTCATTGTGTAACTGAATAGTGTAACACCACTTTAGATGAGTCAGCTCTGAAGAGCTAGCTCTAAGAGGTGAATTCATCTAATTGTTCTGTCAATGCTTATATATTTTATGTTAATGTTGAAAGTATTATGTTCGTATTTTTAATACACTGGCAACTCTCCCAAGGAGGTAATAGAGTTTGAACCAATCATAATGAATGAATGGAAAAGCTGGAGTTTTGGAATTTATAAATTATTTTAAAACAGTGATACTGCTGATATTATAACCAAGTCAAATCCAAAAATGTTACTTTCTTTCTCTTCATAGTTGATTAACATGTACAGGCAAAATGCTATGGTTTGGAGATGGTTTTTTTTTTGTCTTCTTCAAAGCTCACGTTAAAGTTTGATCCCCAATGTGACAGTATTAAAATGTGGGACCTAGTGGGAAGTGTTTGGGTTATGGCAGCAGATCCCTCATGAATAGCTTGGTGCTGTTCTTCTGGTGGTGAGTTCTCATTCTCACAAGACTGAATTAGTTCTCTCAGAAATAGATTGGTTAGTTCCCATGAGAGTGGGTTGTTATAAATCCAGGATGCCTCTTAGGTTTTCCTCTTTTCACATGTGTCCACTTCTCCTTTGACATTCCCTGCGATATTGTGACACATCATGTAAGTCTTCACCAGAGGCCAAGGTTGTGCCCTTGAATCTCATATTGCAGAATAAACTTAATAAGTTTCTTTTCTTTACAAATTATCCAGTCTCAGATATTCTTTTATAGCAACACAAAAGGGACCAAAATACTTATATCAGTGAAGGATACAGCATTAATCCTTCAACAGTGTAGATGGGTTTAACTGACTACACTAGATGGTCACCTGAAGCTGAAAAACCAATGACTTCACTGAATTTTATGAATCTTTCTAGTACATCAGTGACTTCATTCATTCACTTATCTACCCATCCAATGTACTGTGAGTACTTATGTGCCAGACATATGCTAGGAATAAGGGTATAAGAATAAATAATACCTGAGGAAAGAAAAATAATCCAGTGTGTCTGGAGGAAAGGGTACATGAGAACATAAATCAGGAGATTTTCCTATTCATTCATTCATTCAGTCCACCATTTATTCACTCAATAATTACTGAATATCTACTATGTGCCTGGCTAGGAGCAATGAATACAATATAAAAACAAGGCATAAATTTGTCCTACAAAGTATTTAATTGACTAGAAGGCTAACTATTACCCACATATCAGCTAAAATATTATGCATATATGAAGAGACCTTCACCTTATAAATAGTGTCACAGAAAGAACATGTAGCCCAAGAGGAGCTTAAGCTCCAGTCACTGTAGTCAGAAATTCATTGACAGCCATCAAAGGAATAATTTATTCCATGGTTTTCAATTTCACTCTGAAAGAGTACATGCCAGTGTAAGACCTACTATCTAAGGTATACTGTCTCATGTAGAGGTGGCCCTAAATCAAAATTTATAAAATTAGATTTGGGAAAGTGTAATTGTCACATGGCGCATAGGAATATTTAACAGATCTCAGCCATATCATGGCAGAAAAGGAAAATGAAGATTATGCACACAGACTTGTAGTGGTCAGACCCCTTGCTAGGGTCAAATTGATCTCCAGAAGCATTTTTCTATCACTCACTACTAGCTCTACCTCCGTGGCAATTTTCTGTCTCCTCTACAAAACCAGAAATAATGAGACTCTCTTATCTGCTTTTACTTCAGAGTAACTTCAAGGGAGGAGCAGTTTCCAGCCTTTCAAATATCTCTAGATTTTCCATAGGACGAATCTTGACTATTAACCCTCTCCAGCCATTTTCTCTTGTGTACTTTGGAGACTCAGGGACTGAGAACCATGTCTGTATTCCTGTGTCCTTGAGAGTCTGAAATTGTTAGCAATGCAGAATATCAAGTACAATCTTTTTTATCTCGTTATAATGCACATAAAACTGTAGCCAATTCACCTGTAGAATGGAGGTATGGGAATCCTTGAAACAACATGATCAACTTGCAAGAGAACAAAGGTGAAAAAGTCTACAGTAAGATAATTTTTCCTTCACTATATTTGATACTTGTCCTCAAAATGACTCCATTTCAATTTTGAATAATATGATTGCCAGGACGGCAAACATAATCTTTTTTTCTTAATTGAAAAACTTTTGAGATAATTGTAGATTCATATGCAGTTGTAAGAAATGATACAGAGATGTTCCATGTATCCTTTACCCACTTTCCTCCAGTGGCAACATGTTGCAAACTCAAGTAGAATATCACACCAGGATATTGACACTGATACAATGTCACCCATCTTATACAGATCTCCCCAGTTTTACTTGTACTCCTGTGCCTGTTTGTATATTAAGCTCTATACAATCATATCACCTGTGAAAGTTCATGTATCCACCACTACTGTCAAGAGACTAACCATTCTAAAATCTCAAGGATGCCTCATATTACCCTTTTATGACCACGCATAGCTCCCTCCTGTCACCCACCCTTCTATTCCTAACCCACAATAACCACTAAACTGTTATTCATTTTGAACATTTTGTTATTTCAAAAGGTTATCACATGGAATCATATGGTATATAATCTCTTGTGAATGGCTTTTGTAAACTCAGCATAATTCCTTAGAAATGCATCCAGATTGTCACGTTTATCAATAGTTTACTCCTGTTTATTCCTGAGTAATATTGCACAATACGAAAGTAGCACAATTTCTTTCTCCTGTTCAAGGATATATGAGCTGGTTCCTGCTTTTGGCTATTACAAATAAAGCTATAAATAGTCATGTACAGGTGATATGGTATGGCTGTGTCTCTACCCAAATCTCATCTTGAATTGTAATCCCCATAATCCCCACATGTCATGGGAGGCATCTGGTGGGAAGTAAATGAATCGTGAGGGTAGTTTCCCCCATGCTGTTCTCACGATAATGAGTGAGTCTCACGAAATCTGATGGTTTTATAGGCGTCCAGCATTTCCCTTGCTTGAGCTCGCTCTGCCCAGCTGCCCTGTGAAGAAGGTGCCTGCTTCTCCTTTGCCTTCCGCCATGATTGTAAGTTTCTTGAGGCTTCGTCAGCAATGCGGAACTGTGAGTCAACTAAACCTCTTTCCTTTATAAATTACCCAGTCTCGGGTATTTCTTTATAGCAGCGTGAGAATGGACTAATACAAAGGTTTTGTGTGAATATACGTTTCGTTTTCATCCCTCTGGGATAATTACTCAAGAGTGCAAATTTTGGGTTGTATGGTAGTTGTATATTTAGTTTTCAGAGAAACTTCCAATTTTCTGGAGTAGCCATACCACTTTACAACCCTACCAGCAATGAATAAGAGTTCCTGTTGCTCCACACTGTCACCAGCAATTGGTCTTGTTACTGTTTTTCATTGCAGCCATTCTGATAAGTACGTAGTGTTATCTCATAGTGGTTTTAATGTGCACTTTCTTAATGGCTAATAATTTTTTAACACATTTTCATGTGATTATTTGCCATCTGTATATTCTTTTTGGTGAAATGCCTCTTAATGTCTTTTGCCTGTTTATAATTAGATTGAGTTGTTTTTGTTTTTTACCTGTTGTGTTTTGAGTTCTTTATATATTCTAGATAATAGTCCTTTGTTCCATATGAGGTTTGCAAATATTTTCTTAAAGTCTTTAGATTGTCTTTTCATCTTTTTCACTGGGTCTTTCTCAGAATAAAAGTTTTTAAATTTTGATTAAGTTCATTTTATCAATTTTTTTTTATGGATTCTGGTTTTGGTGTTGTCTAAGAACATTTTTTCTAGCCCTAGATCCTGAAGATTTTCTCCTGTTTTTGAAAAAGTGCTTTATTTTCACAGTTTACATTTTATGTTTAATTAGTGATCTATTTTAATTTTTGTAAAAAGTGTGAAATTTAGGCTAAAGTTTTATATATTTATTTATTTATTTGCCTATGGATGCCTAATTGCTTTGAGACTATTTGTTGTAAAGGCCATGGCTTGTCCATTGAATTGCTTTTGCACCTTTTCCAATTAAAACATAGAATATTGGTGTGGGACTATTTCTGGGTTCTCCATGCTGTTTCATTGATCTGTGTGTATATTGCTTTGCCAATACTAGATTGTCTTCATTACTATAGCTATGTATTAAGCCTTACTATCCAGGGAGTGATTGCTCCCACATTATTCTGGTCAAGAGAGTTTTAGCAATTTTAAAGCCTGTGCCTCTCCATATAAATTTTATATAAGGTTTTCTCTGCTGACAAAAAATAATGCTAGGATTTTGATTAAGACTTGGGTTAAATATGTATATCTAAGTGGAAAGAATTAACAGCTTTAATTACATTGAGTCTTTTAACTAATTAACAAGATTTGTGTCTTCATCTATTTAGGTCTTTGATTCCTTTCATCAACATTGTATAATTTTCAACATAAAAATCCTGTATATGTTTTGTTCAATATATACCAAAGTGTTTAATTTTCTTTGAAGCGATTTTAAATGGTATTGTTTTTAAGTTCAGTTCAGGGAAGTTCATTGTTACTGTATAGAAATGTGACTAATTTTTGTATATTGATCTTGTATCCTGCAACTTTGCTGAACTCATTTATTAGTTCTACTAATTTATTTTTCTGTTTTGCAGACTTCTTAGTGTTTTCTACATAGACAACCATGTCATCTGCAAATAGGGACAGTGTGATTTCTTCTTTTCCAATCTGTGTGCCTTGAGTTTATGTTTCTTACTTAATGCAGTGGCTAGAATAATGTTGAATAAAAGCAGTGAAATTGGACATCTTCCCATTTTTCCTCACTCCCTTCTCTGTCCCTTTTTCTCTTCCTTCCGTTTTTTGGTGCAGTCTATATCTGGTTTTATTATGTGAGTAATATTATCTTCAAAAATAAATAAGTTGAGTATTCCCTCCATTTATATGTTTTGATAAACATTGTGAAAATTGGTGTTAATTCTTTACATATTTGGTAGATTTTTCCAGTAAAACCATCTGGACCTGAAGATTTTTTTTTCAGGAACTTTTAAATTGTGAATTTAATTTAGTTAATGGTTGTAGACTATTAAGATTACATATTTCTTCATTGAGTTTTGGGAGGTTGTAGTTTTCAAAGTATTTGTCCATTTCTGCTAAGCTGTCAAATTTATGACTATAAATTTGTTCATACTATTGCCTTATTATATTTTTAATGGCTGCAGAATCTGTAGTAATATTCATTGTTTCAATTTAATATCAGTTTTTTGAATCTGTTTTTGTCAGTCTTCTTAATCTGTCAATTTTATTGATTATTAAAAGCAGGGGATTTTTATTGTTTCAATAATTTTCTTTTTTTTTAATGTAACGTATTTTTTTCTCTGGTAAGTATTTCTTCTATTCGTTCTGAATGTATTTTGTTCTTCTTTTTCTAGTTTCTTGATTTAGGAAGCAAGATAATCATTGCTGAACTCACACTGTTCAACATTACTCAGTAGAATGGCTTCATATGAGGTCCTGTTTCTTTCAGTCTTTCATATCACCATTGTTGTGCCAAACCCCTATAGACTCCACTGGAGATGGAACAAGGTTCAAAAAGCTGAAGAAGAGACCCAAAGACAGGAAACATGACTTGGTGTTTTATTGGGGGCTTACATACAGGAGAGAGAGAGTTCAGTGGCTGTGGGCCAGACAAGATAAGTGCCTTACATAGAGTCCAGTGGCAGCAGACTGGACAGGAGAACCACATGGTCCAGTGGTGGCAGGCTAGGCAGAAGAACTGCAACCACTTGCAAAAGGCATGCAGTTTATAGAATATTTTCACTTAGTACTGTCTCCCTAATAACCTCCACTTGGCAACCTTCATTCAGCGCAAAACTCAGGGCCTCTATCCTCTGTATGGCCCATCCCATGGGATAGGCTGGGAGCTCAGATGTTCCTCAAAGACAAGAAATGAATCTCCAGCTTGGCCACTCCTGGATTTTATAGCTCAAAACACTGAACACACATTCAGATGCATCTGCCATACAGAGTCATTCTCAGGAAATGCTTAAGTTATTGCTCTCAGGTGTGTTTACCATACAATCATCTCTAAATATCATAGTCTAAACCCTGTAACCCTTTTGCCTTCATTTTCAGATAAAATCCTGCATGACTGCCTAACCCTAACTGATCAACTTATTTCTCCCAGGACAGACCTACAAGAGACCCTCCCCCCTCTTACAAATACTGATGTTTGGTTTGAAAGTGGATCTTAATTAAAGGAAGAATATGGAATCTACCAAGCTAGTTATGATATAGTTTCTTAAACTGAAGAAATAGAAAGTGCCTGTTTTCCAGAAGCCACTTATGCTCAACAAGCAGAATTAATTGTATTGGTTAGAGCTTGTCGATTGGCAAAAGCAATGTTATGAAAGCAAAAAAGTTTCTTAACCTTTTCAGGTAAATACATTAAAAAATAGACATACACAAGGTTTCTTAACCTTTTCAGGTAAATACATTAAAAAATAGACATATCACAACTACTGAAAGCCATGCTATTACCAAAATCACTGGCCATTATTAAAATTCCAGGTCATTCCAAATCAGATACTCCATAAAACAGAGGAAAATAGCTAGCTGATAAGGTAGCAAAGATAGCTGCTCTAAACAACAACAACAAAACCTCTAACCTGTTAACTTTTAAGGAAGTACCTGAATTTGACATAAAATTGGCTCAATCCAGAACCCTAAAATCCAAATAAAAAGGCTGGGAAATGAAAGGGGGAAAATACTCCTGAAAAGATAAGGTATGATATGGGCCAAATGACTTGCCCATATTTCCTGCTGAATTATACTCATTATTTCTAACTTATGTGCATGATTTAATTCACTTGAGTCCTGACAAAATGGTTGTTTGGGGGAAGCATTATTATTGGAAACATTCTCCAACTATAGCTCATAAGGTATACAACCACCATCATATTTGCCAAAGTACAATCCAGGAAAACTATGACACAGTTCCCAAGGAACTGTGTAGAATCTGGCCTATTCTTCAACATTTTCATTGTGCTTAACACCCCCAGTTATCTGGATTAGTAGAATGCACAATGAAAATAATCAAAATCTAATTGGCAAAATTAACTGAGGCTTTTTAAACTTCTTGGCCAAAACTTCTTCCATTGGTCTTGCTAAACCTAACATTGACTCCTTTCATTAACTCATTACCTGAAATCAGAAATTTGAAATTATAACAGGCAGACCTATGAAATTATCTCTTGGATAGTGTGTCTCCTTAATAATGAGGGGGATACATTTACCTATTGTAATAGTCTTATGACACAATTAACTAAAAATTATATATTGGTAACAGAATAGTAAAAGAATGTTTTCACAGTGAGTTCCCAGGAGATGAAAATCTTGAGCACCGGGAGCTTCAAAGTGGAGATTTTGTCTATTGGAAATGACACCTTCTAAAGTATTCTCTCTAACTGAGATGGAATGGACCTTATTTGATACTCCTTACTATTTCTTGTGCTGCTAAATTAGAAGACATAGATGCTTGGAGTCATATCACTCATCTAAAGACAGCTGAACTTCCTGAATGGACTGTTTCATCAAAAGGTGATCTTTGAATTAAGATAAGCAATACTAGTAGAAGATGATGACATCAGAGGTGGTCAACTTTCCATAGACTTGGGGCCAGACTTGTTTCTAAATGAGTGGTTACACTTACTTTACAGTAGCTGTTATTATAGTTGTCTTAGGAATATTGATGATTGTTACCATCTTATGTAAAGTAGTGAGAGACAGGACTAGCTGGATTTCCCAGGCCGACTAAAAATCCCTAAACCTAGCTGGGAAAGTGACCACTTCCACCTTTAAACATGGGGCTTGCAACTTAGCTCACACCCGACCAATCAGATAGTAAGAAGTGCTCACTAAAATGCTAATTAGGCAAAAAAAGGAGGTAAAAAAATAGCCAATCATCTGTTGCCTGACAGCACAGTGGGAGGGACAATGATCAGGATATAAACCCAGGCATTGGAGCCAGCAACGGCAACCCCCTTTAGGTCCCCTCCCCTTGTATGGGAGCTCTGTTTTCACTCTATTTCACTCTATTAAATCTTGCAACTGCACTCTTCTGGTCCGTGTTTGTTACGGCTCGAGCTGAGCTTTTGCTCGCCATCCACCACTGCTGCTTTGCCGCAGTCGCAGACCCGCCGCTGACTTCCATTCTTCAGGATCCAGCAGGGTGTCTGCTATGCTCCTGATCCAGCGAGGCGCCCATTGCCACTCCTGATCAGGCTAAAGGCTTGCCATTGTTCCTGCACGGCTAAGTGCCTGGGTTCGTCCTAATCGAGCTGAACACTCGTCACTGGGTTCCATGGTTCTCTTCTGTGACCCACGGCTTCTAATAGAGCTATAACACTCACCGCATGGCCCAAGATTCCATTCCTTGGAATCCATGAGGCCACGAACCCCAGGTCAGAGAACACGAGGCTTGCCACCATCTTGGAAGCCACCTGCCACCATCTTGGAAGAAGCTCACCAGTCTTGGAAGCTCTGTGAGCAAGGACCCCCGGTAACATTAGGACATTTGCCTTATTTTAACTAAATTTCTTAAATTAACTAAAATGAATGTTATATTTTTCTCATAGTTGTCCCTTTGTCCCAATGCATAGAATGGCATAACACTTTGGTTAAGTTACCCAAAGTGTTGCCACTAGACGAACCTATCAGATTGTTGAATTTGCCACATAATTCCTAGATCAATTCATGACTAATATATGCCATTAGTAATACATTCCACTGACTTCTCAATTTCCCTCAAGTCACCACTTATTTAGACTGACCTCTTTCTGAATTAACTTTCCAGGTCTGACTGTTTCATAACTCAGATATTACGAATACTTGTTTTAATGTGTCCCTTGTTATTAATGTTGGAAACCCATTCTATATCACAGGAAATCCACAATCCATGGACTGAGTAAACAAATGTAGTCTAGATAAAGTTAAAAATAAGTCCTTACTAAGCCAATACCTAAATTAAGACTTTTATGTAAATGGATTCTGAAAAGCTTGCAGGGGAAGGAACCCATGGTTCAATTTGGTATTGTCAGCACTCCCTATGAATAAATCCATTAGTTAACATACCCTTGGGGGTATCACCTGTGCTCCCTCAGGCTATGTTTTTGTATGTGAAGCGAGGTCTGATCTGCCTACACAAACATGGGCACACTGTTGCCTCAACAACTTACAAGTGAAGGTTTCTGCTTGCTGAGACATTTTGTAGCCCCCCTTATCCTTACACAAATACAGAAAATAACCCCCTTTTTATTTTCATTACAGAGCTAAAAGGTCTGTATAGACCTAGAAAGCATCCAAGAAATAATGATTTCAAGTTCTGGAGTTTATGTCAGTTGAGATATGATTTGTTTCTTTTTGAGACAGGGTCTTGCTGTTGCCCAGGCTGGACTGCAGTGGCATGGTCTTGGCTCACTGCAACCTTCACCTCCCACGCTCAAGTGATTCTCATGCTTCAGCCTCCCAAGTAGCTGGGACCACAGGTATGCGCCACCATGCCTGGCTAATTTTTTGTATTTTTTGTAGAGACAGGGTTTCATCATGTTTCCCAGGCTGGTCTCAAACTCCTGAGGTCAAGTGACCTGCCCACCTTGGCCTCCCAAAGTGCTGGGATTACAGGCGTGAGCCACCACGCCTAGCCTGAGATATGATTTGAAACCTATCCACCACTATTTGTCAGATAGATGAAGACACTGCAAAAAGTATTGCGGCTCAACAAAAATCCTTAAATTTTTGTAGCCCAAGTAGTACTAGACAATAGATTTGCCTTAGACTACTTGTTGGCTGAAAAAGGAGATACCCGTGCAATAGCAAAACCACCTGTTGTACTTATATTAACATCTCTGGAGAAGTAGAAACAAGAGTGGAAAGGATAACTTAGAAGGCTAAATGGCTACAAGATACAAGTAAAATTGATCCTTCAAATGACTTGCATAGTTGTTTACCCTCAGGACTAAGTTGTCTATTTTGTTCTGGTATTCAAGTTGTGATTATTATCATCATAAGCATAGTTGTTATTTTTCTGGTTATTAAGTTAATCATGATTTGTCTTTCTACTTGTTTAAAATCAGCGGAAAAAAACTAAAATAATGATTGTTTACAGAATTGTAATTGAAGAGGCAGCACTGTAGCCTGACTCATTACAAAATCACCTCCATGTTGCTCTACATTTGGGCTATTGACTGTATCAGTGTCAATTTGTCCAAAACCCTCTGCTATGGGACATAGCCTAGGAATGAGCCTTCCCAGTTACACAGGACCCAAGCCCCTGAACATAAAAGAAGTCAGAAATATTTAATTCATCTATGATGCTTTCTTGAAGAGATTTTGATGAAAAGGAGGAAATGTAAAAATAATTCCAAATCAAAGCTGTTGGAATTTTCCATTATTTTGAGCCTTAAAGGAAAGTGATTATTGAACCTGAGTCATGTGACAGGCAGCTATAACATTTGTTCCTCTGGTTATAGATTAGCCTTTTATTTATGTACATTATTTTGCAAAGTGTAAAAAATCTAAAGGATGCAAGAGAAGAACTGTTTCCTCTTTACTGTTGATCTTCACAAAGATTAACTTCCCTCTTACTTTTCCTATACAAAGACCTCACAACTCTCGTATTCTCTAAAATAAAATGTTAAATATACTCTTTTTAATTAGAAAAAGAAAATAGCTGTAACTAATCAAATTGCTGTAAGTCATAAACCAGCCTTTTACAAAAATGTTGTCATTCTGTTAAATTTCTTTGTTTTCTGCCTATAAAGCAAGATCTAACTTTTTAGCTTCAGAGCACTGACCCCACTTCTTTGAGGTCTGTTTTACCTGAATGGCCATTCTCAGCTTTGTGCTTGAATAAACTCCTTTAAACTGGATTCTGATCCTTTCAATTATTTCAGTTAACAATGTCATTTCTATGCATATTGATTTGCCACCACAAACTTATGCAGAAACCAGGGATCATTGTGGCAGAAGGTGGTATCAACTCTCTGCCCTTCCCTCTTACAGTTCAAAAATAGTGAGGATATTTCCCGTGACTCCTTTGCGGGCCTCATGAAGGGGTGGTTCGTTTACCCAGCCCACAGCTCTGAACCCCTCACGAGAGGGGGAGCACACATGAGCATGTGCAGGAGCCAGGGCGAATGAACACTGGAAATGGCTAGTTACTTCTCTCTGGTGGGAGCAGGCTCTGTGTGGGCCCTGAGGTAGCATCCAAGTGTGTTACAATGCTGATTTAGCTCTGCGGTTCGGGCGTGAGTGTCTGCGACCCTCAGAGCCCCAGAGTGTGTGTTTTGCAGTCAGTGCTCTTTTAGCATTTGTTGCCCACGGATGGCTAAGTGTTAACCAGCTCGGTGGAGGGTCAGGGTGACAGCCTTTTATACCCTGTCCTCTTGGTACTCGAGTTCTTGTTCAGTGTCCAGGAAGAATTAGGTCACACAAACGAATTGAAGGGTGGTGTATGTGGAGGATTTTATTGAGTGGTGGAAGTGTCTCTTGTGGGAAGGGAAGCTAGAAGGGGAATGGAGTGCGAAGATAATCCCCTGGAGTTTGGCCATCCCCAACTGAACTCTCCTCTGGAGTCCCACCATCAAGCCATAACTCTGAAGTCAAGCTGCTTGCCTCTAAGGTCTGGCTGCTTCTTCTCTTCTCTCCTTCTCTGCAGCTCTGCTCTGCTCTCATGCCACTGGAGTTTAGGGATTTTATGGGTGGGGCGGGCACCCATAGGATGATTTTGGAAAAGGCAACATTCGGGCAGGAAAATAGGGATGTAAAGTTCTCATTTAGGGTCAGGGGTCCAGGCTTGAGGATGGAACCCTTACAAGGGACTCCACCATTTTCTACCTAGTATTTCCTTGCCTCCTGTCCATATCAATGGTAAAATGAATCTAAGGTTGAAAAGAACCCAACTGAGGCCAGATGGCAGAAAACAAAGGAAGCTCCTGGGAGAGAAAAGAAGGTCTGTTCAGTGACCCAAATGTAACACTAGAGTCAAGCTAGTTCTAGATGGGGTGATGGTTGATACATTAGTTCTTGCTGGCTTAACTATATTACTGTTATGTTTGCACATTAGGAAAAACAACTGGGGTGTGTGGGGGTGTGTGTGTGTGTATGTGTATACCAGGAAGAGAAAGAGAGATCAAAAGTTATAACTCTAAAGGCCCATACCAATTAGGCTGTAGAACAATCAGAGATGACCATAAAATCAGTAAGAGGAGCATATTATATTTCATTCCAAAGTTCCAATGGTGTGGAAGAGGCAAGAGCAGCAGCACCACTTTCTGTAGAGATCCTAAACTTTGAGTGTAGAATAGCAGCAGCAATTCGATTTATTTTCATGGTTTGTATAATCTTCAAAAACCAATCAGAATAATCAGGATTAACCCATTGAAGTGAGAACCCCTGCTGACTTTGGAACTTTTAAGGGGACAAGACCTGAGTGAAAGGGAGTAGAAAGATCAGACCGCTTGGGTATTTGTGTGGGTAAGGATTTAGGGTAATTATATCTAGAAAAAAATAGGAAAGAGAAGGCAAATTGAATTTATGTGGGAGCCACCGACAGATGAGATCTGGAGAATGTGGTCTATATGATTGTTCTGGATGTGTTACTTTTCTAGAGGGTAAAGCCCCTTAAGCAGTCAGCCCATTCTCTTGCATTGTCCCATCTGGCCCACCATGGCAGTGTTTTCTACAACACCCTAAGAAAGGTACTCTATACTTGATTTTGCCACAGAGAAGGGAAGTTTAAATGACTAAAATTATGTATGTTTGGAGCAGTGTTGCCTTATGGGAACAGATGGAAATATGTTCAGATTCTTTGTATTGAAAGATGAAGATTGAGACAGGATAGGTTCGAAATCTACCAAATTGAGATATGGATAGAGTTAACCTAGATTGTTTAGCAAAACTACAGAATACCAGAATTACAGGACATTACTCTATCCACCCCGACTCCACTCCTAAACCTTTAAAGAGGTAGTCTTGGAAACATAGAATAACAAGTAGTAGTATAGCCAAAGAATGAAGATGTTGATTTTTTTCTAAATCCCAATTGAAAGGATAATTCTGCTCCAAAAGAGATTTCTTTTTTTTAAATTTTTCTTTTCTTTTTTTTTTGAGACGGAGTCTCACTCTGTCACCCAGGGTGGAGTGCAGTGGCGCGATCTCGGGTCACTGAAAGCTCGGCTCACTGCAAGCTCCACCTCCCGGGTTCACGCCATTCTTCTGCCTCAGCCTCCCAAGTAGCTGGGCCTACAGGCGCCCGCCATCACACCCAGCTAATTTTTTGTATTTTTAGTAGAGACGGGGTTTCACTGTGTTAGCCAGGTTGGTCTCGATCTCCTGACCTGGTGATCCGCCCGCCTCGGCCTCCCAAACTGCCAAAAGAGATTTCTTTAACTTTTGAGTCCTTTCCAGGCTTAGCAAGAAAGAGTGTGGTTATTGATTAATGATGTCTTTTATGCGTGTGTGTTGGGAAGAATATCAGTAATGGTGCCACTATTCACCATGGTTGACCAAAGCTTTAGGTCAGAGTCAGCATGGAATTTCTCAAGGTCTTAGGAATCTGCATAATTTCATATGTGCTTGTTTTATACATGATAATTTTTAAATGTACTGGGAATCTATTGAAAGAATGTTTTAGGGAAAAATATGTAGGAAGAAAAGATTTAGCAAGGGGAACTTTGCCTCTATGGAACCACCTTGCAAATAATTTTTACAAGGCCCTTCCCCAGGCATTTTCTAAGGGGGAAAAAAAAAGCTAAATTTTTTACTTTACACACCAGTGAAGAAATTTCCTAAAGAGTTCTCTGAGGTAAAAAAAAAAAAAAAAAAAAAAAATCAGAAGACTTAAAGAAGTAAACAGAGAAAGTTCATGATGGTTATGCTAATATAGGTGGAAAAAGTTGCTGTCTGATAGGATAAGTCCACATGTCTTTGTAAGATCAGTTAAAATAAGTCCCATTTTCATGGGTCAGGAAGAAGCCTCCATTTATCTAGTAAAGTCTCATGAATAGGGGTCACTCTAGGTTCATGGTCCATAATCAGCCAACATTTTTTCTGGTAAGGAATAGTTGTGGTGAAAGACAGCATTCCATCCTAATAATGTATAGGCAAGTACTGCTGTATGAGTGAAGAATTCTCCTCTTACATTCCCAAGTGCCCATTTGGTGAGATGAACCTGTCTCTTCTCCATCAAATACAAACAGGCTTATTATGACAAGCTTCTTTGTAATGCAAAGCAAAAACCAGTGTTACTCCTTTGATGTTCTGGCTTTCAATTTGAGTCAAAATAGTTTTGAGTGCAAAGCATCTGGAGTAAAGTAGCCTCCATGAAGCTGACTTGTGTTGAGAATAAGATGAGTCAGTGCCTGGCTTACCCGGGCTATGTACAGCCATGAGGATTGGTCAGCCAAGTTCACCCTACCCAAAAGTAAAAGATACCTTTTTTTTACTCTTATTCCTCAATGTGTATTTATACCCTTGAAACAGTTTACATTCTTTCCTGTGTAACAGTAGAAATAGAGTGTATCCCACCTAAGTAGAGAAACTCTAAACCACCAGGACTAGGTCATGGCCTCTGGAGGCAAAATAGAAACCCTAGTCTCTTAACCACTTTTTCTTGGAGTATAGGTAAGTCTAGTGGAACAGAGTGGGGGAAGTTAGGAAGGAAGTCTTGATTAGGGAAGACTGAGGACAAGATATGGTAGACTGAATAAGCAGTCCTGAAGGATTTGCTCTCCTCTTCTCCTTAAAAAGATTCTATGTCCCCACCCATAGAGCCATGTGACTTGCAGTACCTCTTATACAAGGGGTATACTTTCTCCCCCGATTCGTGTTGTACTTGGCCAGTGTAATATGAATCAACATGACATGTGTCACATCTAAGCAGAAGTCTTAAGCTAAATGGCATGGTATGGTTCTGGTTCTTGCTCTTTTCTCTCTCCTTGAGTATAGCACAGCCCAAATAGGGGCTGCTCCTTCACCCTGAGACCCAGGATAAGAAACTTTATAAAGCTGACTCACAGCCAGGAACAGATCCAGATCTGCAAGTATGTAACAGGAGAAAAAAATAAATCATTGCCACAAGCCACCCCAGAGTCTGGGCTTGTTTGTTACCATAACAAAGCTGACTAATACACAAGGGATATCAAGTCTGTGCCTTGGCAGAGTCTGTGCCTTGGCAAGATGAGAGGGTAGAAGAGAGGACATGGGAAACAGGTATGTTGTAACTGTTTTTTGACTATTTTGTTTCTCAGTTTTCAGGACAGTCAGAGAAATTTTATGTCCTTATACCAAAAAAAGACAGATTTTTCATTGCTTCCCTTGGGACTGAGGCTTTACCATGACTCCAGGGGATCCAGTAGTCATTCCCTGGGGTCATTTCCTATTCCTTGGGTCCCTTAGATAGAAAAATTCATTCCAGTAGGGCTCAATATATTGGATTTACTTTTTTATCTTATCACTAATGTCTTCTCTGCAAAAACAGAGAATCAGAGCAGAATTGTTTTAACCATAGTGGGAAACAGTGCAGTTACCCAGCATAATATCTCCAGTGATTTATTAAAGTTCACTTAAATAACTACTGCCTTACAACAGTTCTTTGTATCACTTTTCACTGGAACATGCGATTTTTTTTTTTAGTATTCTGCAGAATCAGGTGAGCAGATATTCTAGCACTATTACCAACAACCAGTAGCCAGTCAGCATAATAGAAGTCAGCTGAGTTTGACCTCAGGCAAAAAGTAGCTTCACATATGAAAAAAGATCCTTTTTCTATTAACATCTATTCTTCTCCTCTTTCCATTTTTCATGCTAGTGCTTCCACATATGAAGTTATCATCTATTAAGTACCAATTACTCACCAGGCATCTTGCATATTTATATGTGGTTTACAGTATATACAACAACCCTTCAAGGTAAGCAGTTATTCCCAATTTACAGATAGTCAGTAACTTACTGTATAAGTTTAAGTTTTCTACTGCTGCTGTAAGAAATTTCCAAAAACTAAGAAGCTTAAAATAATATTCATTTATTATCTCACAGTTCTGTAGATCAGAATCCAGGTGTGACATAACCCAACCGGATTCTCTGCCTAGGGTCTCATAAGGATGAAACCAGGGTATTGGCAGGGTTGTGCTTCTTACAGGAGGCTTTGGGGGTGAACGAGCTTCCAGGCTCATTTAGGTTGTTGGCAGGATTCAATTACTTGTGGTTGTGGGTCTAAAATTCCCATTTCCTTGCTGGCTGTTACCCAGGAGCCTCTCTTGGCTCCTCTATCTTCAAGCCAGCAATGGTGGATCCAGTCCTTCTCATGCCTTCAACCTCTCTGACTTTCCCTTCCGCCACATTTATTCTGCCTTTCCCCTCCCCTACATCTGTCTGACCTCAGCTGCAGAAAGTTTCTGCTTTTAAGGGCTCATGTGATTAAACTGGGCCCATCTGACTATGGGGTTTTGCCATGAAAGTAACATATTTACAGTTTCCAAGGATTAGAACAGAAGTAGATGTGAACCAAGGCTTATGAGGCATGCCCTTCCCATGAATTCACTCTGCCTTTCTAACACATTTAATTTTCTAGAGCATATAATAAAAGGAAAAACAGGGAGGAAAAATGTCTTAAGCAAAGCATAAATGTATTTAGTCAATAAAGTCTGTTTCCAATTTCCAACATGATTTATACCTTTGGAATAAAGCACTCAAAATCGTCAAAGTTTCAAATAAATCAATGTTGTTGTTTCACTCCATATTCTGAAGGAGCAGTGAGAGTGCGTATTCAATATACAAACACTTTTCACAATGAATACAGATGAAAATTGCCAGAATCACTTTGCTAATTCATTCAAGACTGACTAGGCTTATTTCTGGCAGAAATGAAAGCACTTTAAACACAAAACACTCTCTTAGATCCACTAACACTACAAGGTAGCTTAAAGGTTTCACTACAACAGGCATACACTACCCCCAATTGTCAGTAATAACCAAGGCCTCATAGTATTTCTGAGAAGCTGACACATTGACTTCCTGGACCCTGAAGCAAAGTTTGTTTTGCCTCTTACAATGTGTGTGAATGTAGTCCTGTAAGAGGGTCTAAGCTTGTACCACTTATCATACAACAGCCAATAAGTCAAGAGACAAAATGTTAGGGCAAGGAAGGTGACTTTATTCACTCAGCCAGCAAACTGAGAAGGTGGTGGACTAGTTTTCTAAAATACAATCTTAAGTCAGAACAAATTTCAGGCTCTTTTTATATTAAGGGTAGGGGGAAGAGGAGGAGATTTAAGTAGAAAGACATAACCAATGACCACGGACATCTGGGTGCCAGTGAGGGTCCAAGGAGATTGGAAGACTTCTCTCTCTTGGTCATGTCACAATGTTCCTACAAGTCTTTAACATAATATTGGTACTTGTGTGTACACTCTCCTTATGTTCTCAGGGGTGAGTTTTAGGGAAGGGACTATTATCATTTTTTCTGATGGTGAACTATAAACTACATTCCTCCCATAATTAACTGATCTCCATGCAAAGCTAATTTGAAGCTTTTAACCTAAAGGATATTACTGCAGGTGGGAGGGGGAAGTCAGAGGCGAAATGGAGGGAGTCATGCTGGCCTCCCTCCACTGTAACACTACCCACACTTATCTGGATCCCAATATTGGCAGAGTCTTGTCAGAGTTAAAAGTTGTAATGTAGAACAGATGAATGGGACCAAGACAAATCACTTTTGGAGTTGAATTGGCCTATCACTAAAGCCTGACTGCCAACATCAGGCACACCTGACATAAGTGCTTAAGAAATGCTTGTTTACAACTTTACCACTGAATTCTCATGTCCAATGATGAGTCATTGATTTATGTATTCAATATTTATATTAGGTATTCTGATGTAGCCAACACTGAGCAAGGAACTGGACGTACAGCAATGCATACCACGGTCTTTGCTTTCAAAGAGCTCATGATCTGGTTGGGAAATTTAGGCCATATAAATGTATAAGGATTACTTGCCCAAAGTAGAAATCAGTAAATATGAGTTGAATAAATAACAATAGTGAGAAACTTGTTGAACATGTAAAAAACTGCTCAACAGTATACTCATTAGGGAAATGTGAATCAGAACCACAATGGGACACCACTTCACACCACCAGGATGGTTATAATATTTAAAAATGGAAAATAACAAGTGTTAGCAAAAATTTAGAGGAATTGGAGCCCTCACACATGGCTGGTGAGATTTTAAAATGGTGCAGCCTGGTGGTGGGCGCCGGTAGTCCCAGCTACTCAGGAGGCTGAGGCCGGAGAATGGCGTGAACCCAGGAGGCAGAGCTTGTAGTGAGCCAAGATCCTGCCACTGCACTCCAGCCTGGGTGACAGAACAAGACTCTGTCTCAAAAAAAATAAATAAAATAAAATAAAGTGGTGCAGCCATTTGGGAATATAGTTTGGCAGTTCCTCAAAAGATTAAACATAAACTTACTATATTAACTAGCAATTACACTCATAGTGGAATTTATTAAAGTTTATTTAATGGAGTATATAAACTATGGGGTATATGGCACAATGGAATATATGTACTTATAGATAGATAGACCCAAAAGAATTGAAAGGCATTCAAACAAAAATTTGTATATGAATATTCATAGAAGTATTATTCATGAGAGCCAAAAAGTAGGAAAAAACCCCAAAGTCCATCAGCTGATAAATAAACAAAATGTGGTATAGCAATACATTGGAATATTGTTTCACAATAAAAAGAAATGAAGTACTGACACATGCTACAACTTGGCTGAACCTTGAAAATATGCCAAGTGAAATAATCCTGACACAAAAAAACACATATTGTGTGATTATATTTAGAAGAAAACTCAGAAAAGCAAATTTGTAGAAACAAAAAGTAGACTACTGGTTACCACTAAATATCCAGGATAGGTAGATAGAGAGAGACAGAAAGTAGTTTAGGGCTGCCTATGACCAGGGAAGCCAGGGGAATTGGAAGGTGATAGCTAAAGGATACAGAGTTTCTTTTGGGGATGATCAAAATATTCTAAAATTATGTCGATGGTTATATAACTCTTTGAATACACTAAAAATCACTGAATTTTACACTGGTAACTGCAAATGAGGCACCCTTTTTGAAGGTCATCCTTTGATTTCCTTCTAGGACTGCGAAAGAGTACTTGCTTAATTTGAGCACTTGGCACATCATTGCTAGTGGAGCTCAGACAGGATTTGTATTTTACCAAATATTGACATCTCTTCAAATGATGAGGATAAACAAAGCCTGAAAAATTCCCCATTCTCTTCCCTTAACAGCAATTGCTTGCACGGCAAAATCAACTCCAGTCTAGAGTCTACCTTGGGGGTGAGCCTGGGCTTGATCCATATCTGTCTGAGCTTCAGCTTCCTCTACTGTATAATGGAGATGGCATCAGATAGGGTTGCTGAGAAGCACAAATGATATATGTAAATATGCTTCATATGGGAAAGACATTCACTATAATATTAGCAGGTGTTATTTCTGCACTGTATGATTATAAATAAGTTTTATTTTCTTCACTATGTTCATCTATATTTCTCAAGTTTCCAGAGAAAGCTAAAGGAAAAAATGTTACATGTTTTTATAATTTACAATGCAAATAGTAGAAGTTGTTTCTGTTTCCAAAATTGGATTAGGGAATCCAACAAAATAGTTTTTTCAGGGGGGGTGGGGCTGATTTGGGTTTGGTACACAAGAGAAAGCAGTCATGGGTAAGGAAGATGCACTAGTCATATAACCTTGAGTGAATCACTTAACCCCAGTGACTCTCAGTTTTCTTATCTGTAAAACAATTATAATACATCCTACCTCAAAAGATTTTGTGGGGATTCAATGCATGTGAAAGCATCCAGTACAAGGCCTGGCTTGTAGTAAGTGCTTGATATATCTGTTTCCTGTACCCAAAAAGAAGGAAAGAGAAAAAGAAGGGAGGAAGAGAAGGAAGCAGTTTAGGTCTATAAATTCACCCCATCTAACTTAGTGCAAGTATTTTTTGATTAATAGAGAGGGTTCTAATTGAGAAAGTGTAAAGCGTTCTAAATTTTTCAGATAAAAGCATGTGTCATCTATTTCATGTCTCTAAGAAAAGTAAAATCAATATTTGAATTAATTGAAGAAATTAAATGGCTGCAGAAATAAGTTTTGAATGTAACAAGTTTCAACAAGAAAGTAGTTGGTAAATGATGATACAGAGAGCAACAGAGCACTCGCCTTTAAAACCTTCTTCATAAAAGTTCAGAATGAAAAATCAATCAATCCATTGCTTGGTAGGTACACTGGCAGATTAGCACAGCTAATAGACCTGGGGTAAACCCAAGTGCCATTATTCACCTAAAAGTTAAGCCACCTAAGGAAATGTGATTTAAAACAAACAAACAAACAAAAAAAAGATTAGCAGTTTTAAGTATTGAGCAGAATGTGTTTAGTTTCTATAGCTGTTCAGCACATAAAGTCCTAGACTGTCATTGCTGAAAGACCCCACAGATATGGAATCCAAGAACCCTCTCCTCATTTTAGAGATGAGGGAATGAGACCCAGAGAAGGAGAAATGGCATGCTTAAAGTCCTTGAGCTAGTTAAAAGAGTTGGGACTAGAGCCCAGAACTGCAGACACACACTCCTTTCTTCGTAACTGCTATTATTTGGAGTTTAATGTCTAACCAACGCAAAAGGATGGAAAGAACATATGCCTGCAATTACTGTCAAGGTCATTAGAAGGAAGACGACTTCACTACTTCTCCCATCCCCAAGCCCCACCCACTTGTCCTCTGTGAGTCTCACCTAGGGTAGGGTGCCCCAGAGCTGAGCCCTGACTCCCAACAATGCTCTCTGATATTCATTCAACACATATTTCCTAAGCCCCTACTCCCCTTAAGTGCCTGCTCTGCAATGTATTTCAAGTCTAAGGGCAAGATAGGGGCAAAAATGGGAAAGCAAATTTCAAGGTCAATAGCCAGGAAGATCAAAAGCAGGATAAAACCCAGGGGGTTGAGGAAGGTTCAGAACTAAACCTGGGAGGATGAGCGGGTCTGAAACTGTCCTCATATTTGGTGGTTGGTTTGTATCCTGAGGCAAATGGTCGATTTTCTTTTTTCTTTTCTTTTCTTCTCCTTTCTTCTCCTTTCTTTTTCTCTCTCTCTCTCTCCCTCTCTCTCTCTCTTTCTCTCTCTCTTTCTTTCTTTCATTTTGAGACAGGGTCTCCCTCTGTTGCCCAGGCTGGGGCTGCATCCTCGACTTCCTGGGCTCAAGCAACTCTCCCACCTCAGCCTCCCGAGTAGCTGGGACTACAGGCACATGCCATCATGCCCTATTTTTTTTTTTTTCTAGTAGAGACAAGGTCTCACTATGTCACCCAGGCTGGTCTTGAATTCCTGAGCTCAAGGGATCCTCCCGCCTTGGCCCCCCAAAGTGCTGGTATTACAGGCATGAGTCAATACTCCTGGCCAGATGGTGGATCTTAAAGGAGTCAAGCAGGCCAGACCTAATTCTTCACTCATGAGGTTCTATGGACTTGTTCATTGCACAGGTGTGTGGGTATTAGGGTAATCTTGGAAAAGGAGAAATTTACAGTAGCTTGTTTACTGTCTTGGTCTCATTTCAGTGATTCTAAATATAAGACATTTCTTAAAATTATATTTGTGTTTACTTTACCCTAATAAGGGGGAAACAAGTCATATGAAGCATGTTTTAAAATGTCCTCATCAGTGAGTTCTGGCCACCAAAGCTTGGATTCTTTATATTAGTTCACTCGGTCTCACTGCACAAGGTAATATGCCTAAGCCAACAAAAATTAGATGCTCACTTCTTGGAACAGATCTTAAGCATAAATAGTCCAATAAGAAATAGGTCCTTATCTCTTGCTTAACTATTTTTGGGACATGGACCAGTGAGAATTAGGAGTATGGGTCCAGTCAGAGGTCTGAATCATAATCACCAAGTGAGGGGGAACTCTACCCAAGAAGCAGGGTGCCAAGCCGACTGAATAATGGATACCCTCTATACCTTGCTACTCCAAGTCAGGTCCTCAAGCCAGCAGCCTCAGTGAACTATGAAGCTTGTTAGAAATGAAAAATCCCCACAGACCAACTGAATCAGAATCTGCATTTATTAAGGTCTCCTGGTGTTTATATGCTCATTAAAGTCTGAAAAGCCCTGGTCACACTACACCTTCATATGATAGTACTAGTATCATACTATATGTACATCATGTACTAGTACTAGTATCATACTATGTGTACATGATGTAGTATGATACTAGTACTATCTAGTACGTGATGATAGTATCATATACACCTTAGTATGATAATAACAGCAACTAGCATGTATTCAGTGCTTATTGTTTCTGTGTATTCTGCTAAGTGATTTCTACACATTTCCTTTTAGTGAAGTGGGCTTCCCTTAAGCCAGAGAGCTAGAGGCAGAAAAATGGAACCCCTAAGAGCTGATTCTCTGTTTCAAGCCAGGTTTGAAAAGGTATTATATGGTTCTGGCCTGAAGACCAGGAAGGTCTCTTGGTCTCTTAGATGTCTCTAAACCTTTCTTTAAATCCACATATTTACTGTGGAGACTGCTTGAGTCAGTTCTTTTGGAAGGCTGGCATAAACCCCAAATAGAAAAAGACTGTGATTCAATATAATGCTGGAAGTTCTAGCTAGTGCAATAAGGAAAGAAAGTAATAGGCATACAATTCTTAAAAGATGAAATAAAGCTTAAAACTGTCCCTATTTTCAAATGACAGTATAGTCTATGAAGAAAATCTCAAGAAATCTACATAAACAAAAACAAATAAAACTCCTAGAACTAATCAGGAAGTTCAGCAAGGTTGCAGGATACAACATACAAGAACAAAAGGATGGTAGAGCAACATAAAAATACAGCTTCTGAAATCTGAATGGACTTCACCTTCAATGAGACAGTACCCTCAGCAGTTGTGCTGTGACTCAGGGGGTCTTGGAAAGCCATACTTGCTCCTCTCTTTCTCTGTGTGCCCACTGCACTTCCTTTAATATTTTAATTTCTTTAAGAAATGAATAGGTAACTTCACCTAACCTTACTTTGAACAAAGGTAGGTATGTGGTCTTTTCCTACACTCCACAGCCCTCTTAAAATTGTGGCAATCTTCTTTGATTCTTCCAACAATCTGAGATGTAGGTTTGATTACCATCCCAATTGTTTATGTAAGCAACCTGAGGCTCATGAGGAGTAAGCAGGTTGTCCAAGGTTACACAGCTACGAGGAGTGAGTCAGAATTCCAATACAGCTCTCCTCCGAAGCCTGTGCTCTCAACCCTCTGATACAGTTCTAGTCAATCTTTTGTCTTCACGAAGAGAGAGAAAACGAAGCTTTAATTAGACTACATTATGTCAGATCCCTAGGGTTTTTCACAACTTTAATGGAAAAAGAGAGGGCTACAATAATATCTGCCTCATAAGGACCATTTTAAAAAATAATTGAAATACCAGATTCTCACCTCTTCACTATAAAGACATTGTACCACTATGTACAGTAAAATCAGATCTTGGAATATTGGAGCTAGAAGGCCTTCCAGGATCATTTAGTTAAACTTCTTCAATTTACAAACAGGAAAATAGGTCCAGAGAAGAGTAGATCACCCTGCATGTCTAATAAACCCCCATTCCCAGAGCAGTGCTTTTTCTGTGCATACTCTCCATGTGTATGCCAAAATGTTAGTCACCACTAGGTTTCCAATTTGTATGCCTAAACAACAATTTCTAGAATAATGTCCTAGTGGCCTAAAAGCTTTTCCATATGTCGAGCTGAAATTCTGCTTCCCTCTGTCTCCCCCCAACTCCTGCCGCAATCAGTCCTAATTTGACTCTCTGGAGACATATTCAGACATTCTTCAGACATTCCAATTTTAAAGCCAGGAAAATACCTGAGTTTGGAATATAAATTCAACAGTCTTTTGCCTCTCATGTGATCATTTCTTCATAACTTCTGCAACTTTAATTTATGCTGCACAATGACAGTTTATGCTGTCCGCTTTTCTATGGCCCAACTGATGCTTTCTTGGTCTCAAGTGACCAGTGTAATGCAATCTGACCCAGTTGGCCTTTGACCAAGACAGGCTAGAAAATCAACTATTTCCAGTAGGTGCACTACACATGTGGAGCCCCCAAGCAACACTTCCCAAAATTGCAAAATGAACAAAACTCTAGATCCCAGAAATGCAGGAATTACTAAAAAGAGGAATGCTTGTCGAGACTAGCCATCTTTTGTACAGGCCTTCTGTGCAGGCCTTTTGTGCAGGCCTGACCTGTGCAGACTACAGTGACATGAAGCACCTTATCAAGCTGAGGTTTCTACCTCAATATGGGTACCTATATGGAGCTTTAGATGTCTATGATTATGTTCTAAATGTGCCTTATTGGCAGTCAAGACAACCTAACTACCTCAGCTTGGCCATAGGATCTAGAATCTCTCAGTGGAAGGGAAAGAGGAAAGCACCATCCATTTGAAACCTCCATCCAGTGAAAGCTTTTTACCTACAATAAAAGCTCCAATAAGCTTTTTTTCTTAATAATAATAATAATCTCCAATAAGCCACCATTAGGCCCTGCTTCTGTCCAACCCCACTCCCCTCCCTTCTCTCAGCAGACAAGGACTTGAGAGGGTAAGAGGGTCAAGGGAAGGCCATAGGGAGGGAGGAAGGTAAGGTATTTTACCTTCTCAAATTGTTTTCCCACTCTCCCCCTTCCTTTTTAGTCAAGTTTCTCCCCAAAATAGGTCATTCTTTCTACCTCTACTAATTATTTCTTAATCTCTAGAAGCCTGGCTTCTGTCTCTATCTTTTACCAAAACTGTTCTCTCAACATCTACCAATAAGCTCCTGAATGCAAAATCCAAAGTTATTTTTTTGTTTCTCAACTTCCCAGACACCTTGGCAGCTTCTGATACTACTGACAATGTCTTTTTTCTTGAATCTCTTGTTTAAGCTTCTGGAACGCTACATGCTTTTGCATTTCCTTTCATCTCCTAGGCCGCTTCCCTGTATCTTCTTTGTCTCCTTTGTTTGCCAACAGCAAATGTGGCTATTCTCTAATATTCTCTTCTCAGTGTATTCATTATCTCCTTCGATTCAAAACTCTCTTGCTTGTAAATAACTTATAATTCCTAATCTGCAGCCCAGATCTCTTTTTCAGCTCTAAACTCATGTCTATTGGACACTGCTACCTGAATGTCACAATGGCATATCAGACTCAACATGTCCAAACCCATACTCAACTTAGCCTCACCTCTGAAATTTGATAGCCCCACCGTGTGACCTATCTTAGTTCATAATACTAACATCCAGTTAGTGTCTTACAAATAAAACCCCAATCATCTAACTCTCCTTCTTTCTGCTCCATATTGCAACTCTTTTCCAGCAGAGTTGATTCTACTTGTACCATTTCTCTCACATCTGTCTCTTCCATTTTATTGTCACTGCCATCATCTCAGTTTTTAAAATCCGGGTTATACTACAAAATCGTCCTAACTAATCTTTCAGTATCAAATCTCCTACCTGCAACTTTTAGAATAACTATCATGTGTTACTATTTTGATTTTGTCATTCCTCTGCTCAAACATTTTAAATTCCCCGTTGCCTAGCCCAAGTGTCAGCAAACTTTTTCAAAATGTAAACAGCAAATACTGTTGAAGTGCTATACTCAGAACTTAGTTTCCCAATGTCAACACTGAACCTATGGAAGGTAATGGGCAAAGAAGAGATGTTTTGCTTTTCAGTGAAAAGTAATGACTGTAAAATTTCTGTGTTGTGAATTCATTTTTTTCACTTGCTTATATTTCTAATGTACATTATTTTATATATGAATATATTGTTATAGTCATGGACTTTATGGACTAGATCATCTCTGTCACAACTACTCAACTGTGCTGTTACAGCATGAAAACAAGCATAGGCAACTTGTAAATGAATTAGTCTAGCAGTGTTCTAATACAATTTTGTTTTCCAAAAAAAAGCAGCCAGCTGGACTTGACCCAAGGGCCATAGTTTGCCTACTCCTGATCTAGACAGAATAAGTTTACTTTTCAGGAGTTTGGCATTAAAAATCCACCATAAGTTTATAGGCCATTACTTTCCAACATAAACCCTATTTTTCTAAACAAGCTACAGATACATTGTAGTTCGCTGAACATATTTTCCCAACCCCATGCCTTTTTCCATGCTGTTCCCTCCACCTGCAGTGCTCTGCCCTTCAGTCTCTCCATCTCTTGAGGCTTTGGAATGTGGGACACTATATGTGCTGTCTGCTTTCAAGGGCCAGAAGTCAAAGCACACTAACATAGAGACGCACATCATTTGCGAAGTTTGTAAGCCAGGACTCGGTAAGGTGTTCACATTAAAACACAAATTCAATATTGCTGATGAACTCAAATTATCTGCCCTGATGATTTAGCCCATACATCATGGAAATAAGGCAGGAAGTGCCATACTCAGCACTTTGTTTTCCAATGCCAATATTGAGCCTGTGGAAGGTAATAGGCAAAGAAGAGACATTTTGCTTTCCAGTGAAATGTAATGACTATAAAATCTGACTGTGTTGTGAATTCTTTTTTTTCCCTCTTGTTTATACTTCTAATGTGCTTTATTTTATATATTTGTATAATATATTGTCACTTATTCTAGGACCACCAGAAATATACAGAAAGCATGCAAAGATGATTATGAATTATAAAATAAAAGACAATGTGTTATTCTTTATATACTTTCATGTATTATTTCACCAGATGAATTTTCATAAATATTACCTGTGGAGGACAGAAGACTTACTTCCAGAGGATTGCCAGAAGCTAAACAAATTTAATGTGAAATTCACCTGGTACTCATTAAATAAAAGATCCATTAAAGATATACCAATTCAAAAAGATTTCCAGCTCAGTATAATCTATTTATTTGTAGAGCAAACAACCATAACATCTATACTTGCTACATGCTAAAAGTCTCCAAGAGGTCAAATTTATAAGGAGTACTCTCAACAATCAGACATTACTGGAGTCTCTGAATTTTTACCTCTTTACTTAATTAGGAAGAACTGCCATAGCTCTTAATATCTAATTCTCAATGGGAAGTTAAATATTAATACTAATTATCACTTTAATTCTAATAGTCACTTGTGATTTGTGCCCCCCAAGAAAGATATATCCCTTGAGAAAATCTTATAGTACACAAAATACATTTTTATTGTCAAGCATTTCAATAACTGTTTTTAGGTCTGTATAACAAATACTGCAGTGGACCCAACTCTCTTAAGTTAAACTAATCTTGATGGCACAAGAAAAATATGGCATATGTTAAATTGATTCAAATTATATAAAACTCAAGAGAACATCAGTAAGACTCTCTTCCTCAGGATTAAAAAAAACATTGAAAGAACTTTGATATGGGCCCTAAAGCCAAAACCATTGTGTACAAAATTTGGAAAAGAATGCAGGATTGTCAGGTGGCAAAATAGCACTGCTACCTAGAGGTTTCTCTGGTCTAATTTTTTTCCACTGATACTCCAAAAAATCTTTTAGGGAGGATAAATTGAATGGCCTGACCTAGAAATTAGGGCAGGAGATCCATAATACCTTTATTAAGTATACACACATTAAAAGAAACTCTTTCATAGGTTATTTGGCAAATAGCATCCCCAAAGCCTGCTGCTGAATGACCTAACTCTAAAGGGTTGACCCACCAAATTACTCCTTGCAATGACATCCTTTTGGCCTACCACCAGCTTAGTTTTCCATTCAACTCTTAACTTCACACCATGCTACAGGGATTAGAAAATTTTGTGTACAGTTATAAGCTCTCATGGGCAAATATTCCTCAATATCTTGGGAAGGCCTTGGCCATCATTGAGTGGAACTGATTTATAGAACCAATAGTACTAGTTTCACTTCAACTTGTTAAGGCAGTCGATTGTGCTAATATGGACTTTTCTATATGAATTACAGCAGATCCTCAGCTGAATGCTTCCATTTTCTCTGGAGTGTTTATCTTTAATGCTTTAATTAGCACTCCCTATTTTTTAATGATGAACAGAATTATAGAAAAATTAATTGAAAGATGAGATTTTTAGCAGTACTTCTTTCACTTCCTTTGAGAAATGCGCAAGGAAAAGCTACCGTTCATTTCCCGGAGATAGGGTGCCAACCAATTCTTACATTAAAATTCCCGGACTTGGAAATCTCTCCACTTGGAAATTCAGAAACTCTGTGCAAAGGATGGTAAGGCAAGAATTACCAGGAACTATTTGAAGAACTCCTGGGAAATCACATCCCAGCTTCTTTAGTAAGAGGGCACCATGGGAGCTATCAAATGCCTACAAGTAGGGAATGATAAAGCCTGGGAGGAGGCACTCTGTCATGCTATCACCTCCTCCCTCCCAGCAGAAGGTATCACAGCATTGAGCGATTAGCTGGAACCTTTCCAGAAAAGACAAAAGCAAAGAAATATTTAAAATTAGAAGGGGCTGGGCGCGGTGGCTCACGCCTGTAATCCCAGCACTTGGGGAGGCTAAGGCGGGTGGATCACTTGAGGTCAGGAGTTTCAGACCAGCCTGACCAACATGGTGAAACCCCGTCTCTACTAAATACAAAAAATTAGCCAGGCGTGGTGGCATATGCCTGTAATCCCAGCTACTTGGGAGGCTGAGGGAGGAGAATTGCTTAAAACCAGGAGATGGAGGCTGCAGTGAGCTAAGATTGCGCCATTGCACTCCAGCCTGGGCAACAAGAGCGAAACTCCATCTCAAAAAGAAAAAAAAAAAATGGACCGTCCTTTCCCCTGTTTTGTTTCTGTGCTTTGGGTGGGGCGCAACATTACTGGAGGTACCGTCATCTCGGAAAGCCAAGAGAGAACGAGGTAGGGCCTAGAGAGAAAATGATAGGGGGCTGGCTGGATTCTCAGGACTGGCTATAGGCTCTGAAGAAGACAGAGAAGAGAAATGTGTGCTTTCCTTCTAAATTGCCCATTCCAGCTCATCAGGGAAGATAAGTGAATGAGGTTTCAATGAGGGAAAAACATAGTTTAGGGATGAAAACTTGGTTAGCTGGAATGTCTTCTGCATGTGCTCAGTCTCTCCCAGGAGCCTGAAAGCAGACACTGTACGTGCCAGATGGGAAGCATCATCAATAGAAAGAGGAACCCCTTTCCCAGCAGTCAGCATCCACACTCTGAAAATCTATATACTATACTGTACCCCTGTGGCCCAAAGAGTCAGTTCGTCAACCTAGGCTCCAAGAAAGGAATCAATGCTTAGGAAGGATAAAGTGCACTTATTTTCCTGCAACAATATAATCCTAACAGTAATTCAGTAACCCTTATACACAGTTATTATAGGCTTTGAAAAAGGGACAGGATGGGATTTTTTTAAATAACATTTTACTGACTTTCAAAATACATGTTACTATTACTAAAATGTCACTATTGCCCACAATCCCTGGAATTTGCACACACATTTTTCTGTAGAAAGTTTACATTGTGCCTAATGTGTCTAAATGCAAAGGGTTATTATGAGATTAGAGAGAAAATTGTTCATGATTGTTCACCAGCCCAATTTGAGTTTTGACCAAGTTTCTGAATTTGTCCAACTTCACGTTTTTAAGAAATGTAAAAGAATGTAACTCACACTGAAGAGATGCTGTATTAGACGGTTTTCACATGGCTACAAAGAAATATCCGAGACTGGGTAATTTATAAAAGAATAGGTTTAACTGACTCACAGTTCCACATGGCTGGGGAGGCCTCAGGAAACTTGCAATCATGTCATCATGGTGGAAGGGGAAGCAGGCATGTCTTACATGGCAGCAGACAAGAGGGAGAGCATGCAAGAGCAGGGAACTGTGCCTTATAAAACCATCAGATCTTGTGAGAAATCACTATCACGAGAACAACATGAAGGAAACAGCCCCCATGATCCAATCACTTCCCTCCCTCAACACATGAGGATTACAATTCGAGATGCGATTTGGGTGGGGACAAAGAGCCAAACCATATTAGATCCTCTCACAAAATGTTGAGGTGGCTATGAATTAAGATTCAAGTTCGTTATAGCACTCTCCATATTTTTAATCTATTTTTATTGCCTGGGCCTTTTATGTGAACCGTCATGGATACAAGGTTATTACAAATCATGTTTTCAGTTGCCATAGTGCTTTCTATTTTAAAACAAGTAAATGTAGCTATCTCTTTAACAAAAACATTTTTCTCTAAGGAACTGGTAGATCCATAATGTATTGCGCACGCCAGAGAGGTCTGCTTGATAGGAGAATTCTGGATGGACCAGAAAGAAGGGAAGTTCAAAATATTATTGTCCTCCTTCTATTCTGTTAGTTGCCATTGTCATATCACTTTCTTAGAACTATGATTAATATTTCTGTAATTTTTTGGTTAGATGTAAGTACTGTGAAAGATATTTGTTTTTAATTTTTAAATAAAATAAATGAGCACCCACAGGGAGAGGTCAGCAACAGAGATTTGTGCGCTAGTCCTTGACCTAGATTCTTCTTAGTCATCTTGCCTGTACAAGGCATGATCAACTTCTGGTCAGCATCTCCCCATCTAGCTTGGTGACAGGGTTTGCACAGCTCTTTGGCTTTGAACACACCACTCAGATCTCCTAATTGGCAAGGGAGAAGGTATAGAGGTGGCCGAAACCCAAAGAGGCTACGCTTTCATTGTCTGCTCAGTCTGCTACCAACATTCTGACCAGTGCCTCCCAGACTCCAAAACCAACCCCATGCTTCCGTGGGAGAGAAATTGTGAGTGCTCATCTTCTGACTATGCCTGAATTGATAACTAACATATCTAACTCATATCTAACTACTCCTTCACCTTTTTTTCTTTCTTTCTGGCACCAAGAATGGGGAAGATTCATTTCCCACTTTCAGACATAGGACAGTCAGGGAAGGTTTCAATTAGTCTGTGGTCTAGTTATTGCTTATCAGTGATCACCAAGGAAGCTTCCCTCTGCAGCTGAGTGCTGGAAACTCCTTGGACCACACAAGACTGTTAATGGTGTCCTGGAAACTCTCACTTCACTTCAACTTCCTTAACTAGCTGACATCTGTCATCCCAGGCACAATAACGTTTTCTCAAAAATAATGTAAATGGACAAGAAATTCAAGAGAAATTAATTTTTTAACCATATCCAAAACCTCTATTTAACAAATAGCAATTCAGAGGATGAAAGATGAATGGCACGACTTGGCAGAATTAGACCAGTGCTGGAGTTAAGTTTACTCAGGGTTCCCTTTGAAGGCTTTGACCATATTGCAGGCTTGGCTTCTAGGGGAAGCACTTGCTACCACACTTTTGGCTCCTTTGGAATTAGTGAAGGCACAGGAACTGTATGAGATAAAAGAGAGGCAGACAGCTAATCATCAGAGGCAGTATGGCAAGGTGATGGGGATACTATAAGAGAAAGAAATCATTAGTGGGAAATTTTTCCATAGTTAACCAAGGAGTTTGTGGTATGAATCCTCTCTTCCGTGTTTGCTATGAAATCTTCAGTAATATCCTTACCACACACTACCATATTTGTGGAAGTGGATATTTTAGGGGAACAAGATGAGGAGTTGAATCTTACATCCAGGATTGTTTAGGGCAAAACAAGACATGCAGAAGCCAAGGAACAAAATGAAAGTTCATATTTTGCTTATACAGGCAAAATAAATAGAAGGAATACAGATTAGAAGGAAAGAAATCTCTATCTCATGCCATGATTTTGGTGAAAGGGCTCTTTGCAGATATATACGAATCCCTGGACCAGGTTGATGCAGGAATCTAAAGTGTTCCCCAGAACCTGAAAGTGAGGATGTACATTAAAGCAAATCCATTTCTCCTTTGGCAGAGAGCCCAAACCCAATCAGGTTGAGAAGGACTGAGTCCATTATTGTACACCCTGAAAACTCTAGGATTACCTTTCTGTGTGATCCTCTGGGTCACATATGCTAGTTCATCTTACTCTGTTCCTTTGATTTCCCTGATAGGTAATTTTGTAGACCCCAAGGGCTAGATTGTGACAGTCTTTCTTTTAAAGACAAACACTTGGGTACTTCTGGATGTTCAGCAAATGTTCTTGAAAACACTCTGTGTTTTCAAAACTATCTTGGAACAAAATATGAGTGGAAATGTGTCATCCCAGTCCTCTCTCCAGCACCCTGCCCCTGAGATGTATTGGTCTTGATCCAACTGCCCCTGCTATGTGCCCATTCTTTCAAGGACTGCAAAGGAAAACATGTCTTGGCTTCAGCTGAAGAGCTGTCTCTTCCCAACCCTTAACTCTGGACCTGAAATGCAGGTCTCAACAAACTTACACGTTTTCCATAACATCTGTGGTTGGCAGAATAATGCCCTCCCTGCAAAAGATGTCCAATTTCTAATTCACAAAATTTGTGACTATGTTGTGATATGTGACAAAAGGGACTTAGCAGATGTGATTGAGGTAAGGAAATTAAAATCGGGGATTATCCTGGATTATTTGAGTGAGCCCAATAACAACAGTCTTTATATGGGAAGGAGGGAGGCAGGAGGGTCAGAGTCAGAGAAGGAGACGTGAAGTTGAGTGATGTGAGGAAGGAACCATGAACCGAAGAATGCAGGCATCCTCTGGAAGCTGGAAAACGTAAGAATACAAATTCTCTCCTAGAGTCTTTAGAAGGTACCAGCCCTGCTGACACCTTGACTTCAGCCCAGTGAGACTCAATCTGGACTACTCAGCTGCAGAACTATAAGAGAATAAATTTTCATTGTTTTTAGCCACTAAGTTTGTGGAAATTTGTTACAGCAGCCATGATAAACTAATAAAGCAGTGTGTAGCCATTTGAACTCGGGAAATGTGTACTTCCTAACAAAAGGAAACAGAAAAAGGTAAAATGCGCATTGCTTATTGAACACCTATTTTATGTCAGGCGCATACCATGCATAATCTCATGGGCTTTTTATAACGAATCAGTGGATGTATTCCATTTATCAGATAGAGAAATGGAGCTTTAAAAGTGAAGAAATATGTTCAAGATGTTATCGTTGCCATGTGTCATGCAGCCTGGGCGACAGAGCAAGACTCCATCTCAAAAAACAAACAAAAAAACAAAACACACAAACAAAAAAACCTTTATCTAGGAGTCGCCTTTTATAATCGAGTCTTATATTTATTTACATTTACAGAGCAAAGTGGATTCCCTGGACTATTTTCTATCTCAAACATATGCCACCATCTTGATAAGAGGTCCTCTTCCAGAATTCAGTAAATAAAGAGAACCTGTCTGGTAGCTGCTGTTAGTCGGTAGAAAGGAATATGCACAGGGAACCACAGGAGGACAAGCTCAATCCTATGAGGTAGACGCTAGTACAAACCAGCTTGTGATAGAGAATATAAGACACAAGAAGCAGCATTTTGCTTAAAGCTTTGGATATTTCCATAGCATCCATCAACATCTCAGAATACTTCCCAGGAAATAGAATGTAATTAATATGAAGATATAATTTTCTCAATCGCACAGTGACTGGACTATCTGAGGCAACTATGTGGCAACAGATGGGTGAGGCCTGCTTGGAATCAAGCCTTTTGTGAGAGTTGGAATGAGTCCCAAGTCTGTAGCCTTGCCTGAGCACAGGGGCCCTGGTCATCAAAAACTACTACTACTAATAATAATTCTCATCTCATTCCTAGTGTCATCAACTGTGACAGCTGATGACACTGACCATGAAGGCCATCAAATTTTCTCTGCTCTGAGTTTACGCTCCTCAGGTCACCTCCT
This sequence comes from Pan troglodytes, assembly GCF_028858775.2. Lineage (NCBI taxonomy): Eukaryota > Metazoa > Chordata > Mammalia > Primates > Hominidae > Pan > Pan troglodytes. Next base: position 145,185,728 of record NC_072421.2, read on the forward strand.
GCTAGAAGCTTTGCTTCCTTTTGTATAGTTTTCTAAAGGGCAGAGAATAGTTTCAGTTTCTCAGTTTAAATTATGTGTTTCCATCATGGTCTATACTGTTAGGGTCTCATCTTAAAAAAATAGTTTTCTATTCAGATGTGTTGAGTCTATGGGGAAAAAATCGTTTTCTGTTTTGGGCTCCACGCTTAACCCCTGATTAAGACAACCTAGTTACTATTTCTTCCTTTTTGATCTCCTGGGCCCCTGCATGCTTTATCTAGTGCCATTTGGTTGCTATCTGTGGTTCATTTGCCCCCAGATAGTTTACCTTCTATCTAGCTAATATGCAGAAGTTCTAAAATCCTGGACATTTGACTGATTATTGATGCTGGGTAAAGAAGAAGGGCCCAAGTCAATCACGAAGGTGACTGGTCTTTAAAGCTCCATTCTGTAGGTCCTTATAAGCAGAGCATCAACAAGAGGAAAACAACATCCTGAACAAATATCTTCAAATTATAAAATATGAGTGCTAGTTTGGATTTAGGTGCAAAACATTAACATCCCAAGTCCCATTGTGCTCAAGGCACTGTGACATGCATAAAGTCTTTGCAGAAGCTGGGAAATCAACGCAGGTATTTGTTTTCTTTTATACTTCCTCCTCTAGACCCTAAGAGCTAGAATTCTTGAAAAGACTGAGAACTCTATCAGTCTCTTGTGAATCTGGTTAACTGAGTCAGCCCCCATAGCTTGATTTCCTCGGTGTTCACTGACCCATTCCAAGCCCTGAACCGATAAGGCCAGGAACCAGACCTAAAGTTATTGGGACCTCACCAAGGAATGTCACTGTATGAGGCTAAGTATCTCTTGAACTTATATTATTTTTAAAATTCTGTTTACTTTTTATTGTTCTTTTTATTGATATGTAATATTTATATATATTTATGGGATACATGTGATGTTTTACTACATGCATAGAATGTGTAATGAACAAGTCAGAGTATTTAGGATATCCATCACCTCAAGCATTTATCGTTATATGTAGTATGGTATATATCAAGGCCTCACTTGTAGCTATTTTGAAATATACAATACATTGTTGTTAACTATAGTCATGCTACTTTACTATCATACATTAAAATTTATTCTTTCTATCTAACTGTATGTTTGTACCCATTGGCCAACCACTTTTCATTCCCCCATCCCACCCACTCACTGTTCCTAGCCTCTGGTATCTGTTGTTCAACTTTCCACCTCCATGAAATCAACTTTTTTAGATACCACATACGAGTAAGAACATAAGAAATTCGTCTTTCTCATTTATGCAGCCAACAAACTTATGAAAAAAACCTTATCATCACTGATCATTAGAGAAATGCAAATCAAAACCACAATGAGATACCATCTCACACCAGTCAGAATGGTGATTATTAAAAAGTTAGGAAACAATAGACGCTGGTGAAGCTCTGGAGAAATAGGAACACTTTTACACTGTTGGTGGGAATTAAATTAGTTCAACCATTGTGGAAGACAGTGTGATGATTCCTCAAGGATCTAGAACAAGAAATACCATTTGACCCAGCAATCTCATTACTGGGTATATACCCAAAGGAATATAAATCATTCTACTATAAAGACACATGCACATGTATGTTTATTGCAGTACTATTTACATATGTTTATTGCAGTACTATTTACAATAGCAAAGACATGGAACCAACCCAAATGCCCATCATTGATTGACTGGTTAAAGAAAATGTGGTACATATACACTATGGAATACTATGGAGCCATAAAAAAGAATGAGTTCATGTCCTTTGCAGGGACATTGATGAAGGTGGAAACCGTCATCCTCAGCAAACTAACACCAGAACAGAAAACCAAACACTGCATGTTCTCACTCATAAATGGGAGTTGAACAATGAGAACACACGGACACAGGAAGGGAAACAACACACACTGGGGCCTGTTGTGGGGTCAGGGGAAAGGGGAGGGAGAGCATTAGGACAAATACCTAATGCATGTGGGGCTCAAAACCTACATAACGGGTTGACAGGTGCAGCAAACCACCATGGCACATGTATACCTATGTAACAAACGTGCATATTCTGCTCATGTATCCCGAGACTTAAAGTAAAATTAAAAAAAAAAAAGAAATGTGTCTTTCTGTATTTGGCTTATTTTACTTAACATAATGACCTCTAGTTCCATCCATGTTGCATCAGATGACATGCTTTCCTTCTTTCTATAGCCAAATAATATTTCATTATGTAAATATACCACATTGTCTTTATCCAGCCACTGATGGACATTTAGGTTCATTCCAAATCTTTGTTATTGTGAATAGTGCTGCAATCAACATGAGGGTGCATGTATCTCTTTGATATAGTTATTTCTTTTCCTTTGGATACACAGTAGTGGGATTGCTGGATAGTATGGTAGTTCTGTTTTTTGTTTTTTTGAGAAATTTTCATACTGTTTTCCATAATGGCTGTGTACTAATTTCCACTTCCACCAACAATGAATAAAAGTGCGATTTTCTCCACATTCTTGCCAACATCTGTTATTTTTTGCCTTTTTTATAATAATGATTTTAACTGGAGTAAGATGATATCTCATGGTTTTGGTTTGTATTCTCCTGATGATTAGTAATATTAAGCATTTTTTTCATATACATGCATATGAAGAGACCATTTGTATGTCTTCTTCTGAGAAATGTCTATTTGGAGTGCCCATTTTACATTGGATTATTATTACTATTATTGCTATTTAGTTGTTTGAGTTCCTTGTATTAATATATCTTGGATATTAACCCCTTGTCAGATGTGTAGTTTGCAAATATGTTCTCCCATTCTGTAGCTTGTCTTTTCATTCTGTTGATCGTTTCCTTTGCTGAGCAGAAGCTTTTTAATTTTATGTAATCTCATTTGTTTATTTTTGCTTTTCTTGTCTGTACTTTTGAAGTCTTATCCAAAAAATCCTGAAAAAGAAGTCAAGGAAACAATCTCATTTACAATAGCTACAAAAATTTCAATACAAAGGAATACATTTAGCCAAGAAGGTTAAAGGCCTCTTGAGTTGATGAAAGAAATAGAAGATGACACAAACAAGTGAAAAGACATCTCATGATCATGGATTGGAATAATTAATATCATTAAAATGATCCTATTACCCAAAGCAGTCTGCAGATTCAATGTGATCTTTATCAAAATACCAATGACATTCTTCACAGAAATAGAAAAAAGAATTGTAAATGTATATGGAACCCCAAAAGAGCCCTAATAGCCAAAGCAATTCCAAGTAAAAAGAACAAAGCTGGAGGCATCACACTACCTGACTTGAAAATATATTACAAGGCTATAGTAACCAAAACAGCATGGCATTAGTATAAAAACAGACACACAGACCAATGGGGCAGAATAGAGAAGCCAGAAATGAGCCCATGTATTTACAGTCAACTGATTTTCAACAAAGGTTCCAAAAACATGCACTGGGGAAAGGACAGTCTCTTCAATAAATGGTGCTGGGAAAACTGGATATCCATACCCAGAAGAATAAAACAAGACCCCTATCTCTCATCATAAATGTAAGACCCAAAACTATAAAATTACTGGAAGAGAACATAGGGCAAACACTCCAGGACATTGGTCTAGGCAATGATTTTTTGGCTAAGACCCCAAAAGCACAGGCAACAAAATATTAGGCAAATGGGACAACATTAAGGCAAAAAGCTTCTGCACAGCAAAGGAAACAATCAACAGAGTGAATAGACAACCTGTTGAATGGGAGAAAATATTTGCAAAATCTTCATCCAACAGGAGACTAATATCCAGAGTATACAAGGAACTCAAATAACAACAAAAAAAGAACTTTTGAGCCTAAAGATGGCTGCCTTAGCATGGAAAGGTGCCATGGTGCTTCATACAAGTATCAGTAGGCCGGTTGCTTTTGTTAGCAAAATTCCTTGGACTGCAGCGTCAAATCAGCTGATGGTGTCTTTGCACAGTTTGGCCATATCCAAAAATGTGTTGTACCTTTTGACAAGGAGACTGGCTTTCACAGAGGTTTGGGTTGGGTTCAGTTTTTCTTCAGAAGAACTTCAGAATGCACTATAACAGGAAAATCATATTATAGATGGAGTAAAGCTCCAGGTTGGAGCTCAAAGGCCAAAAGTTTTGTAAACATCTGATGAAGAGAAAGATTTTTGAGACTATTTCAGCCTATTAAATAAAGTTAACATAACTGAGAAAAAAAAACTTTATTCTTAACTGCTAGAGTCGAGGAGGAATTTAGAAGGGGATCTGGAGTCCACCAAAGAAAATGCTGGCATTTCTATAACATTAAAATGCGAATGTAAACGAGATCTCATGGAACTCCTCAGGCCAATTTTATAAATATACAGTCTGAAGCCTAGAAAAGTGATGTAACTTGCTCAGGGTCACAGGGACTTAACTGCAAAACCAAGCACTTCAGCTTAGCTCTCCTGGCTTTCCAATATGCTTTCCACCTCATCATATTGCCTCCTGTGTCCAGGTTGCTGTGAGTGACCTAACCCTAAACATAGCCAAGAAAGAGCAAAGGAAGAAGAAACAGTGGAAGCCTGAAAGCCCTGCGGCTTTTTTAAAACCCTAAATAAGACTGGTTTAAGCAGTCTTTTTTTGGTTGAAACAGGAGAATGGACCCAAGGGATAGCCAGTCAGTACCCCTCTCTCACTGGTGGCCCTGAAAGTATATCCAGAGCCCCCTAGGACTCCATAGAACATATCTGGAAAAGGGCCACAACTGAGTGACCCTTGAGAAGTCTCTTTCCCATTCTGGACTTCAGTTCCCTCGGTTGCAAAATGAGAAACATATACTAGACAATCTGCAGTTAAATTCTCTTTGAGGTAAATGTTCATTCTTTCATATTGCTTCCTCATCCTGTTGATTCTCTTCCTGTTGAAAAGGGTGGCTTAGTTCATTTCACAATGGAAGGAGAGAAATTAACCTCAGATCTCCCTGATGTTTTCTGATTCTTCTTTTGTCTCTGTAGAGGAATGTCTGCATTGGTCTGGTCCTGGAACCGTTGATCACTAAAAACTGGTCCCGGCTGGGAGCGGTGGCTCACACCTATAATCCCAGCACTTTGGGAGGCCGAGACGGGTGGACCACGAGGTCAGGAGATCGAGACCATCCTGGCTAACATGGTGAAACCCATCTCTACTAAAAATACAAAAAAATTAGCCAGGCGTGGTGGCGGGCACCCGTAGTCCCAGCTACTCGGGAGGCTGAGGCAGAAGAATGGTGTGAACCCGGGAGGCGGAGCTTGCAGTGAGCAGAGATCATGCCACTGCACTCCAGCCTGGGCGACAGAGCAAGACTCCATCTCAAATAAAATAAAATAAAATAAAATAAAATAAAATAAAATAAATAAAAAACTGGTCCCATCTGGCCTTTGGGGTTTATACATTCATTCTTGGAGCCCATTTATCACAATATTAAACTACCTACCTGCAGCCAATTATTTGGCCTTACCTAGGGCTTCTCTTGGCCTTCCCATATTTGAGATATCCAGAAATTTCTGCATCTGCTGCATACCATGTAAAGGTCATGAAAAGCCAAGTTTCTATCTAGTTACCTTCCTCATTACTGTCACTTTCCCACTAGACCAAGGGCTCTAAACAGGGAATGAGCAAGGAACGTTTATTTGCTTTTACCTTTCTCTGTGTAACAGCCTTCCAACTCCAGGACTTGAGCCTATAGGGGGTGGTCAGGGCTCATGTGTCTCACCTAGTTCCTCTCCATCAGACGTCTTTCTCTTTAAAGAATTAAACCCACTTAGAAAGGGTTAGATTTATCTTCTTTCCTTTTCCTTTCCAGTAGGGACTTCCCTTATGTTATACCCAATTCCTTTTTCTGGGGTGCTAAGGCTAATTACTAAGCCTTAATGATGGAAAGAGTAACCTTTACCTATTATGGAAGAAATCCTACTATCTGTGTTGGCCAAGCATAGCTTTTGATTCAGAAACCTTAGAATGACAAGAAACTGAGATTACAAAGAAAGAAAATATATTTGCTTAATATTCCCAGAACAGTAAGTCTATCACACAGATTAAAAACAGATGTTGTAATTGAAGCAGGAGAATGGAGCCAGGGGATAGCCAATCAATATGCCTGTCCAACTGGTGGCCCTGAAGGTATTTCAGTACCCACCAGGATCCCATAGAACATATTTGGAAAAGGACCACATCTGGGTAACCCTAGGGAAGTCCCTTTCCCTTTCCAGATTTCAGTTTCCTTGATTGCAAATGAGAAACATAAACTGGATAATCTTGAGTCATATAAAATGCTGTAGTTAATCAATTTTTAAAAAAAGAATCCCAGGAAATATCTGCTTGGAACTAAGGCTTTACTAGGCAAAACTGTTTCTTTGTTGATGATTCAGGAGTCACTGAGAATCTTTGGTTTCTCTAGGTCAATAGGAACATCAATCCTCACTGTCTTGGAGCTGCAGCAAAGTATAGATTCATAGAAATTTCCAATTGATTGAATGCCAGATAAATCAGCTTTTGCAGCAATAAGATACATCAAATTACCTTCTATTTACTCTCCCCTGGAACTTTATTTTAAAAATTGACAAGATTTGTGTTTGTAAATTAATTTGCAAGTTAGCCCACGTGATTCATTTTTATTTCCCAATCCTGAATTCTTTTAGGATTACGTATCTGGTGTTGCTATAAGAAATTAATATACAATGAACTTTTTATCTGAGGATGTTGCATGTGAAACCTCTCTGTGGAAGGAGAAAGTACTAGAAATTTTCTTTGATTTGACTGTTCAACAAGTAAAATCTTTCTACAATGAACATCTTATTTTTCAGTTTGAGATTTTATTTTGCTAAGGTAAAATGAAGCTCTAAACTTCATTAGAATGTATTTGTTGGCTCTTGAGGGAAACAAAATAAAGACACCTGCAGGAAAATAACAACCGAGAACCTTTTTCTCTGTAGTAAAAGTCACTCTTCATTTCAATCTGTAAAAGTCAGTCCTTGTTGGAAACAACAGTATAGGTTTATCTACAGTGAGATAGCAGCTCCCCCATGAGGCCTCATCTAGAATTGTGAGAAGAAATAAATTAACAGAGATACAGGCAGAACTGGGGTTATATCACCGTGAATTTGTGCCTTGAATCTCAGTATGTGTGTGAGTGAGGGGTGGGTGGAAGGGTGAGAACAGCAGGCTTTGAGCTAATGCTTCTTTGGAAATATCCTGTTCTATTTTTGGTTTAATTACATAAAATTCTCTGGTTGAAAATGAAACTAGATTCTGGGGAAATATTAACAAACTGCAGACTCAAACATTTAAAAATTTAGACCATCCATCGACTGTAGCAACTATTTCTAAAGGCAATTAGAGAGGAAGAAAAGAAGGAAGGGAAAGGGGTGGGGGAGGAAGCAATGAGCAGATGAAAGTTAGAAGAAAAGAGACAGGAAAGAGCAAAAGGGGACAGAAGAGGGAGGAGAAAAGGGGGAAGAGAGAGATTGGGAGAAGGCGGGAAGAGAGACAAAGAGAAGGGAGAGAGAAGGGTAAGGTAAAGGGGAAGGTAGAAAGAGATAGTAGAAGGCAAAAGAAAAATGACAGGGATGCTGGACACAGTGGCTCATGCCTGTAGTCTCAGCACTTTGAGAGGCCGAGGCAGGAGGATTGCTTGAGGCTTGGAGTTGGAGACCCGTCTGGGCAACATAGTGAGACCTCATTTTCACAAAATTAAAAGAAAATTAGCCAAGTATAGTGTCTGTGGCCTGTAGTTTCAGCTACTCGGGAGGGTGAGGCAGGAGGATTGCTTGAGCCTGGGAGGTCAAGCCTGCAGTGAGCCATGATAGTGCCATTGCACTCCATCCTGGGTGACTGAGTGACACTCTGTCTCTAAAAAAAAAGAAAAGAAAAAGGACAGGGAGAAAGGGGAAAACCAGAAGCCTGACTGCACAAGGTCGGCACCTCAGCTTTGCTCTCTCAGGAACTCCGTTTTCCCAGAGTCATTCATTCTCTTGAAGACCTGATTCTGGTCAACAAAGTTAATTGATAAAGCAGAAACCAATGGATTCGTGTTCTGAGGAGAAAATAGCTCTCTGGTGTGAAACCAGTGTGTGCAGCCTCATTAGTAACAAGGTAGCTGGGAAAGCAAAGTTTCTGAAGGTTACTTTTTTTCATTATGAAATGACAACAAAAAGACTGACCGAGTTGCTGGGCCATTGTTTACAGGCCAGAGAAGGGTCAGAGAATTAATCATCCCACCCAACTCCTGGATACATCTTGGAAGCAGCAGAGTTGTGTGCAGGACACAGTGTTTGTCTCCCTTGGCCAGGACTGGCTTGAGTCACCCTAACAAATTCTTTCTTTCTGGTGCTCTCTCCTTTTTCCTACTGCATTCATGTCTCACTTCTTGGATGACAACACAACCCCACCTGGGATAAGTTCCAATGGGTCTATTTGGTTAAAGTCAGAGATTACTCTAGTCTCATAGGAGACCCTGAAGACAACTGGGGCTCCTCTTGCTACACACCCAGGTCCCAGCAGGACCAATGCCCAGCTACCTGTCAGGGTGCCTTACTGCTGGCAGACCTTTTCGGGACCCATTTGTTCTCACTTGATTGCATTTTGTTTCTTCATCACAGGATGACGAAAATGTGGTTCCTACCTAGTTGGCCATTGCATGCCACTTAACTGGAATGCCCTAAAACCATCTTAAAGGACCCAGATGGGGAAAGACCTAGAGTCTTATAGTTGATTAGTAACAGAGCTCTGGCCTTGTTTTCACACTGCCTTGCTAGCTACACAACCCTGGTTTACGCAACAAATTCTGCTCTAGCCATCCTCTGGCTATGCCCTTTCTCTCAAAGGGTAAAGAGTTCTCAGAGCTAAGAGGAATGTGCCTCCTTGGAGCCCATGATCAACTCTTTCAACTGTCAGTTTGGGCACCCAGGACCCAAGAACTCCCTTCCTAAATTGCCTCGGTCTGCTTCCAAGGCCTGCTCAGGCCTCTTCTTGAAGGTTGCCCCCCTGGAGCCTATCACACCAAGACATGTGCATCCCTAGAGCTGAGGGGCCACCAAGACATTGCCACTTGGAAAGGACTTGAATGCATCACCTGGGGGATCCAAATGATTCTGCATGAGATCCCTCATGAGGTGGGCTGAGCTAGGGTGGGAAGAGAAATGTGCTATCATCTTCTGACCCAGAGCTCTGAGCAGTCTGAGAGTTCTAAATTGAATCCTGCCCATCAAGACTGCTATGAAGGTATATTTGTCAAGGCAAATAGATAGAACATACAGTCAGCCCTCCACATCCTCAAGTTCCACATCCATGGCTCCAACTAACCACGGATTAAAAATATTTTTAAAAATGGATGGTTGCTTCTGTAGTGAACATTTACAGACGTTTTTCTCCTTTTCATTATTCCTTAAACAATACAGTATAACAACTCTTTACATAACATTCACACTGTATTAGGCATTATAAGTAATGAAGAGATGCTGTAAAGTATACAGGAAGATGCGTGTAGGTTATATGCAAACATTACACCATTTTATATCAGGGATTTGAGCATCCATGGATTTTTGGTACCTGCAGGAGTCCTGGAAACAATCCCCATGGATACCAAGGGACTACTGTATTTTATTTAGTACTCTGTTAGCATGATTCAGAACTTTTAAATATTTAGATAAAATGATTCATAGGCTTTCATTTAACCATTTTCCCAGATTCTACAACTGTCAGGAGTGGGCCTACCCTCATGTGCTCAGTATAGATGACTTTCCAAAAATGATATAGAAATGTGATTTTAATTCCAAATGCAATATTTCTTTTCTTCAAATATCTTTCATATTTGAAATATATATTCAAATCTAAGAAATCTACAAGACTCTGTTATGACCTAAATGTTCGGGGTATGTTTTATGGAAGCCCTAACGAACTAATACAAGCTCTTAGAGGGAGAAATTAAAAATGAAAGTCTTTGGTGTATTGACACTCATATACTCAATATACAAAGAAAACCTGTCTCATCAAAAACAGCATAATTTCCTTCTTTCACATGATCTAAGATTTTCAGTAATGTCATTTGCTCTGCATTCAGCTCCTTTCACTTGGTCTTTACCATTCATTGCCCTCTCTCTTTTGGACAGACAATATTATAACTGCAAGTTACTTGCAGATATTTTCTAGGAAAGGAAAGGAAAGGAGAGGAGAGGAGGGGAGAGGAGAGGAGGGGAGAGGAGAGGGGAGGGGAGGGGGGACGGGAGGGGAGGGGAGGGGAGAAAGGAACATTATAGTTTTAGAGTATCCAATTACTTCACTGCAAAAACTACAATGGTGGCAAGTAGTTAGGTGTACAGTTGATCACCTTTTAGATTCTATCTTACTTTTGGACCAGGAAGCCATCTATTACTAGAATCTTTTTGTAATTTAGGTCAAAGAGAACTCTTTAGTCAGCTTTTGTTTCTTTCCCTCTCTTTTGCACAGTTAAAATTCCAAAACATGTCATTCAACACTAGAAATAAGCTTCTGACCTGACTGGATATATCTGTCTGGGTTTTCAGGAACAGAATATCCAAGAAAATTCATAATTTGTTTTGCCACTTTGCTGGTTTCTAGTTCTGAGGTAGATTTAGTGTCAGAGTTTAAACTTTCAGGTGCCATTCTTTCTGCATTATTTGACAGAACAATTCCTAATTAATGCTGTAACCATCACCACTTCTCCATTAATTATTTTTCCTGTCAGATGATTTTCTCTTTTGCATGTGCACACACACACAATCACACCCTAAACAAAACAAGTGTATCCAAAAATAGAGGCAGAGGAGAAAGGAGAGCAGTTGCCAGTCACATAGTCTTCCATGTTAGTGGCACTCCCCAGAGTCGTTTGGTCTCCAGTCTGCACCATATGAAGCAGCCTTGGAGAGAAGGAGATGACAGGGAGGAAAAGAAAGTTCAGGAGTTTGAGTTCAGGATTTCTGAGTTGCTGAAAACCTGACACCCTCAGACTAACCAGACAACACAAATGTTAATTCTATGTTATCACAAGCTTAAAATTCAACGAGTCGCAAAAACTTATGATTAATTTAAAAAGACATTTTTACTATGAAACTTTATACTTTGAGTAAGTGTGTATATATCTATCTCATACTCAGTAAGTACATTTACACCATATTAGACAATTATCTAGCCAATTTAACCAATGAAGAAAACCAAATGTGATGATTTAAATGAAAAAAAATGTATGTTAGGACCATCATTAATTAATTCATGAACAAATAAGGTAGTGAAAAACTAACTTTGGAGCCCAACAAACCAGGATTGAAATCTTAGATCATCTATTTAACACCTGTATAGCTTTGGACACGTCACTTAACCTGAGCGTCAGTTTATTATCTGTAAAATGGCAGCAATGATACCAGCTTTGCATAGTTAGGGGGATAGTTTATAGTCCTGTGTATAGGCACTTAATAAACAGTATTTATCCGACATGATTGCATGCTACAGCAAGAGCCACAAGGTATCAGAATGCTAAAGAGGAAAAGGTGTTAGGAGTTAAGTCGCTATGGGGTCTGGTCTATGCTAAGGAGAGCACTAGGCTGCTAAAGCCCCATCACACTGACTTCCTGAGACACAGATCACATCACAAGACCCCTGATTTTACATTAAGTCCTTCCTATGTAGTTTATCCAGGGACCAAGATTATGGCTTTTGGAAACAACTGTGTTTTGAGCTAGGACCAGATGGAGACAGCCAGATTTGGGAGAAGGAGGGTCTCCACAGTGTAGCCCTTCTTACCACCTTCCCTTGGCCATGCGTGCACTTTATTTTTCTGCCACATTGGCCGCATGCTGTTCTCATCACTAGACACCTGGCAACTAGCAGACAACAGGCTTTTCTGGAAAGCCAGTCAGTTTGCATTGGTAACACTATCTAGTGGAATTGACAAAGCAGGCTCCCAAAACAATAAATCTTCAGTTGCCTCTAGAGAACAGCCACAGTTTTATGCTCCACTGGAATACATATATGTATATCTTCCTGACATTGACTATTTGTTAACAAAAAAAAAAAAAATCCCTAATCAGTCTGGAGCTTCTGAGTATTAGTGGAGAGATGGAATCCCAATTTTCAGTAAAAAGCAAATGGAGTTTAATAGTGGTGTCTCTCTCTGTCTCTCCATCTCTCTCTCTCCCCCCATTTTTAGAAAAAATCTATTTATATTACTTGTCACAATATAAACTTCCTTGCATAAAACATGGTTGCCAAAGTCTAAAATTTGTTTTCCAATATCAAAAGTTTTGATTCAAACAGCCTAAAATATGAGATGACAACATTGGGAACACAATTGATTAATTGATTTTAAAATTTGGCAACAAAGCAGCAAAATCTTAGAAGCTCTAAAGACCTTTACAATGGACCTTTAGAAGTTATCTGATTCAACTCATATGGTGACTGGATTCCAACTACTTTATCCCAAACTTGGGGTCAGCTTGCTTCCTCATGAGCAACACTCCAGTAATGGGGAAAGCAGTACACTCTGGGACAACCCAGTTGATTAGTGGCAAATGCAGATTGTCATAAAGTTCTTAATTAAACTCAATTACAAAATCAGAACAGTATTATAAGTAGAAAATGTTGCACAAGGGAAACAATAAAGATGTTTATTACAATTCGAAACACATCAATTCCCAAACTTTCTCTAAATGATAATGTTTTTTTTACTATTACCAAAAGAAATCTATGGCAATAATATTATTCAAAGTTTTGAGCTACATGGAAAGTGAATATGATAACAGAAAATGTCAAGCGGTTCTAGTTAAATACACTAAGATTAAACGGTGATATGGTCTGGCTCTGCGGCCCCACCAAAATCTCATCTTGAATTGTAACCCTAATTGTAATCCTCACATGTTGGGGGAGGGACCTGGTGGGAGGTGACTGGATCATGGGGGTGGTTCTCATGATAGTGTATGAGTTCTCATGAGATCTGATGGCTTTGTAAGGGGCTCTTCCCTCTTTGCTCTGCACTTCTCTCCCCTGCTGCCCTGTGAAGAAAAACACGTTGCTTCCCCTTCCACCATGATTGTAAGTTTCCTGAGGCTTCCTCAGCCAGGCAGAACTGTGAGTCAATGAAACCTCTTTCCTTTTAAATTACCCAGTCTCGGGCAGTTATTTATAGTAAGGTGAGAATGGACTAATACAAATGGGATGGTGTCTCTGAATTCACTACAGAAGAAGACACAAAACTCCTCTGGTTAACAACAGCCTTACTATTTAGTCCCTTGACTTTAACCCCTTCTACATCTTCTAGAAATTTCCCTGCCAATTATCCCATCATTCATTTGTTCAACCCATATTTGTTGAATACCTAAATATGTGCTAGGCATGCTTGTAGTCACCAATGATGTATCAGTGAACAAAACAGACTTTCTAGTGGTATTTTAATCTCATTCTTTTTCACCTGTTGACTCCACATCTGTATCTAGCTTCCACCTGACCTGCTTTTCTTTGAAATCTCAAGAGTTCTTCACACTCACTGCCTCCAAGTCTTCACTTTTCATTTATTCCCCAACCCACTCCTGTCTGCGTATATACTCTCTTCCTCTTAAACTGCTCTTCCTCCCTCTGTTCACCAATTATTTCATAATTTCCAAACCTAACAGACTTGATCTCTCAACTGCATTTGATGCTGTTCATGGCTTCCCACTTTTTAAAACCCTTAACTCCCTAGCTTTCATGACACGCATCTCTGCTGGTTCTCTTTTTTAAAATCTCCTTTTCCTCTGCCTACTCCTTAAATGTTGATAAATCTCAAGGTTTAACTCTTAGCCAAATGCTCTTCTCACTTTCCACATATTTTCAGGATGATCTCATCCCCTCTTTTGCATTTAACTACTAGGTCAGACCTTTCCTGTCTTCAAACCCATTTGCCCAACTGTCTGCTGGACCTCTCTACCTGGATGTCTCACAGGCACTCTCATTACAAATATTCATAATATTCCCCCTAAAAGGTCCCCTCTTTGTTTTCCCAATTTTCATGAATACCGTCACTATTCACCTACATACTCACAGTACAGACTAAGTCTTTGCCTAGGACCGTCCCATTCTTTCAACTTCCAACCCTAACTAGTCAAGTACTAGTGATTTTGCCTTTGAAATTATTCCACAATCTGCACACTCTTCTCAATCCCTGGTACCACTGTTTATTTCATGCCCTTGCCATTGCTTACATGTACTGCCACTGTCCCCTTGTTAGCGTCAATAACCTCTAGCCAAGGACTCCAGAAACGCATCTATAGTTAAACAAGTTGGGTTTATTACTCATTGCAGTGAGGGAGAGCACACACCGTGGAGAAGCATAGGTTATCTTAGTAAGAAGAAGTTAAAAGAACCAGTTATAAGATTTGGGCTTTAGTTGGTCTAAGGAGCAAGACCTCACCTTGGATTGGATACTATCAAGAAATGGGAGCAATTTTATCATTGGGTATCTCAATAAATCTTATCTATATGGAAGACATACTAGAGCAGTGATAAATCTGTAATTGGTAAAGAAGTAACAATCACTCATTTCAGCAGAGAGAGGAAGATATTTGATATATTGTGGGGGGCAGAGTGACCTTGGTTTTGTTTGTGCTGAGACAAAATATGAAGTGGTCTTGTTTTGTTTCACTATATCATGGCCTCAGAGTAACTGTGTGGGGTGCTGGGGTTCTGTGGGGTCTTAAAATGTCCAACAGGAGAATAACATGGCCTAGCTGTGAGTGCTAAGCCAGTTTCTAGATATCAGGGGTTGCATTTTAATTTTTTTCTATCTCATTGGTATCTCTGTTTTAATTCTTGTCCTTTTCTGATTCACCTTCCACACTTCAGCCAAGAGAACCCCAGCTAAACCACAAATGATTTTATCATGTCAAAATTTTTTCATGAAGTCTCTGCTTAACCCCTCGTCCAGGTGCAACCCCTGCTTCCTTTGAAAGAGCATGTTGTCACTGCCATCCTGAAGGCACATATATTTTGCTTTGTTACATTGTGATTATGTTTGACTCAGTGCACTCCTTCTAAGTTCTCAATATGATGAAAGACATCTGTCAGTTACTGCCTGAAAGTCACACCAGTTTGGTTGAGATCATGAGAAGGCAGGCTATAGTTGTACCACTTATAAATCACCATAAATTTTAAAGACTGATGTATTCAGATCAAAGACCAGTAGATGGTGTTAAATCATCATCAAAGGCATTTTTGCTTATTAAGTGCACATTTCACATGATGCTAAGAGAAAAATTGATCAGATTGAGCCAGAAGACTCATCTCTATCTTCTGGAAATCCACAGCATATTCAAGGATAAGAAATCTAGACCAAGACACACATATTACGAGTAGGAATTCAGCAAATAAAATATTAAAATTATGCATTATGTTATGTTCACACTGAGGAAATAATGAGTAAAGAGTAGTGGCAGGGAAATTAAAAAATACAAGCCTTTTGTATCGGAGGACAAGTAACCATCAACCTACCTTTTTTCTTTTAAGGAGTGATGAGACCTTTGTTAACATCCAGCAGACAGGCCAGTGTTTGGGACCAACAGGCCAATGGTCCAGTGTTCAGGCAGGCAACAAGGGAAATGTGGGCAGGTGAGCATGGGCCAGGCAGGTAGGCAGCCAGCAAGCAAGAGAGGTGCAGCTGGAGGCTTCCCTGTGAGAGCTGAGGAATCCCTTCAGAACTCCATGTCCACCATGTGGGAAAATGGCCTGCCTGAGTCAGGCTGGCCTTTTTTTGTAACTGGATATCATATAATGCAAATATAGAAGAGGATCACGAGTTTGTGGATCCACTCCTTCCAGACTAAGGAAGAATTGTTGTTTGATGGCATCCTCTGCAGTTGATCCTCAAACTGCAGCAGCTTGGTGAGGAGGTTGGCCTTGTCACTGTCAAATTGGAGTGAACAGCTCAAAAAGGCCCTGGATCACAGAAATTTCAGAAGACAGAATCAAAGAAAATGATCAAATGGTAGAAAATAGATTCAATTGGATTCAATAAATATAGATCCTCTATCGTGTCCATGGCACTGTATTATGTTCTAAAAAAAATGTAATAAGAAAGGCAAAGTTCTGGTCCTCCAGGAGTTTACAATCTACTAGAAGGAGTATGACAAGCACACCAACAGCCGCCAGACAAAGTTTGATACAATGCATGTCAGCTAAGAGGTAAGGGCGAAATCTTGTAGGAATTTGAAAGGAAGAGAAAGTACATCCAGTTGGGGAAGTTAGAAGAAAGATTTTTAGGAGAGCATTCTTTTTAAACTAAGCTTTAGAACAATTCCAGTATCCAATACAGTTCTGAAACTCAGGAAGAAAGTTTTATTTAGTTTTTAAGTCACAGTCATAGGATGGAAAAAACCTCATCTCAGGGGAAAACAGATTAGTATAGAGGATTAAACCCTGAAGAACATCTACACGTAAGTGGTGGGCAGGGGAAAAAAGAGCCATTGAATGAGACTAACGAGAAATGTTAAGCAAAGTAGAAGGATATCTGCCATCATGGATGTCAAAGAAGGAGAAAATTTCAAGCTGCATGAAGGTTTAGAGAAATGGAGACTGAAAAGAGGCCACTAGATTTGGTAACCAGGAGGTCCATGATAACCTTGGTGAGTGCTTCACTGAAGTGAATTGACAAGTGAATAGAACATGGATACAGTGAATATATTTCTCTTTGAAAACAAAGAGCAGCTTGAAAGAGAGAGAAGGTTGAGTAAAGAGTTCATTTTTATGCTCATAGTTGTAAGATTAGGAGAGAAAGAAGATCATTGCCAGGGAAATATGCCAACGAGGCAGGAAGAGATGGACTTCAAATGATACTTGGATAAGATAACCTTAGAGAGAAGGAAGAACAGACATTATAAGAATGTAGGGATATAAGTAAGTGTAGAAAAAGCAAGAGAGTGAAATAGGGGAAGCTCATCCCTAAACGTCTCTATTGTCTCTAATCTCTATGATACAAAGGGATCAGGAATCAGCATAACTCTGGGGTCCATAAATCTTGGATTCTAGCCCAAGTTTAACCAGTTGTTACCTCCATGACCTTGAGTATATTATTTACTCTCTGAGTATATTAGTTAGGGTTCTCCAAAGAGACAAAATCAATAAGAGATCTATCTATTTATCTCTAGAGAGAGAGAGAGAGAGAGATAAGAGGAGGTTTATCAGGGAAATTGGCTCATGTGATTATGGAGGCTGAGAAGTCTCGGAACAGGCCATCTGCAAGCTGAAGACCCTGGGGTGCTGGTAGTCGTCTCAGTGCAATTGCAAAGTCCTCAGAATCAGGGAAGCCAATGGTATACCTCTCAGTCCAAAGTCAAACCTGGGGGACCACTTGTGTAAGTCCTGGAGTTCAAAGGCTAGGCAGACTGGAGTTGTTGTCCAAGGACAGGAGAGGAAGAGTGTATCCCCATTCCCACAGGAAGATCAACACATTCATCTTTTCTGTTTTTGTTGTCTCCATGCCCCCAGCAGAGAGGACAGTGCCCACTCACATTGAGAGCAGAGCTTCCCTATGTAGTTCACTCAGACTCACATGCTAATCTCCTCTGAAAACGTGCTCGTAGACACCCCCAAAAATAATGATTTACCAGGTTCCTAGGTATTCCTTAATCCAGTTAAGTTGACACCTAAAACAATTGAGAAAACAATTCTTTCCTTGCAGCAATGTTTCCATAATAATAATGATGTAAAGGAAATTGCAGAGGGCCTGGCATATAGTACATATATAATAAATGATAGCTATTATTACTTTCATTATTTGCAGCATAAGAACAAAAAAATTTTAATTTTAATTTTCTAGTACATAAAATGGGGAGAATAATAGCTATCACACAGGTTTCCTGGGAAAGTAATGATTTGTGTGAAACTCAAGTCAGTCTTCTCCCTTGCAAGGATCACCTTCTTCTAGTATATACTGAAAGAGGGATTCTCTCACATCTGCTTCTGAATTTCCCACCTTGCAGCAGCTCTTTCCTGCCAAACCATGGGCCATTTCTTTTTTAGATGTTCACTACCTCTAGAAATGCTTGGATACAGTCACCCACTATATACCATGTTGCTCCCTACAAATGGGTATCATCAGGGGGGTCAATGTGTGGTAATTCACATTTCTTTTTACCACTCTATTCCTTTACTCCTCATATCTCCACCACCCAAGGTAGTGGAGGTGAGTCTTTACTGAGGAGTTGAGAGTAACTAAAGAGAATTCCAACATGGAAGGGTAAAGATCTAAAACTATGCTCTTCATATGACTGTTTCCATAGCCCAAGAGACAAGCACTACAAATAATTAGCTTCTTCAAAGAGTTCCCATTTTAAATATTTCCAGCTCCTAGCCTTCCTACTTGCTCCATGGACCCATCCTCCTGGACCTTCAGCACCACGGTCTGGGTGGCCTTTTGTTCTCCAAACTTGGTCCCTCCAATCCCCACCAAGATCTTCCTGCCCATGAAAAAATTACAATGAGGAATCATTCTGGACATCCAGAAGATAAAAGAAAACCAAATACACACTACTCACCTCTCCAATCCCCAAAAACCCACATGCTACACTCATCATATTCAATTATTTGAAGTTGCTCTATATGTACGTGTATGTATGCATGCATACCTATCCTGCCTAATTTCTTGCCTTTAACCTCATCTTTACACCTGTGTTTACATCTGCCTTTCTGGCTCCTCTCCATACGATACTTCAACCACACTGAATTATTTAAAGGACTTCAATATACTATGTTTCCTATTGCTTCCAAGACTTTTTAAAATGTGGTCCTTTCACACAGAATCCTGATTAGAAAGAGTTCAAGGGGGAAGAGAGGGAAAAGCTGTAGGGAAGCCAACACTGCCATATATTGCTAGTAGGATACATAATAGGACAACTTCTATAAAAGGCTATCTCTGCCATATTTCAGTATTTCAGTACTCAGTACTGTATCAGTTATAACCCTATGTGTGTGTGTGCGTGTGTGTGTGTGTGTATGCATACCCAAGACTTATCTTATACAGGCATGCCTTGTTTTATTGCACTTGGCAAATACTGCATTTTTTTTCAAATTGAAGGTTTGTGGAAACCTTTTTTTGAGCAATTCTGTAGTGCCATTTTTTTCAACGGCATGTACTCACTTCATGTCTCTGTGTCAGCATTTTTTAGCAATAAGGTATTTTTAAACTAAGGTGTGTATATTTTTTAGACATAATGCTATTGTACCCCTAATTGACTATAGTATAGTGTAAACACAACATTTATATGCACTAGAAAACCAAAAATGTGTGTGACTCACTTTATTGCAATATTTGCTTTATTTTGGTGGCCTGGAAGTGAGCCCACAATATCTTCAAGGTATGCCTGTACATATATATACATATTCATATATATGTGTGAGTGTGTATATATATATGAACATACTATACACAGACAATCTAGATCCAATCTGAGTAAGAAAAAAATTTTGCTAAATGAAACATATTCTGCATGGATCTCTGCCCACAACAGAAAAAGGCCATGTGAGACCTAAGACGGGGAGAAGGGGAGCAATTAGACTTATTATCCACCTAGCAATGGTTCCACAAACATCCTGCATAAGCTTTGCAATTACCACTTTCCTGTACATTTATAGATGCTATCAAGCCATTTACTCTAAAATGAAGAGGAATAAAACAAGGATTTATCTTCCTGACCAAATATACTCCTCCAATTATAGATATTTTAGCACCAGGCACACAGTAGACATGTAATAAATAGTAGCTATTATTGAATTGCCTTGATCGTGTCACTCATAATTCAGAAATATGAGATTCAACCTTTCTAATCGTCCTGCATTTCCTGAACCTAATTCTCTTAACAAAGACATTAGCCTCATAGACATCACCATAATTTTTTTCCTTTATAAAACTTGTTTTATTCATAGAGTTTTTGGAGCTTGTGAATACAAAGCTACACTCATCACAGACTGTCAAGGAGGCCCCTCTATAACAGTTCTCTTTACGGTAAGATTTTTAAAAAGTGAGTTGTTAAATGTCACACACACTCAGCTACGTTAAGAGCAGATGTGATTAGGTCATGGCAAAACAAGCAGAAACCCTAACCCTGTGGGTGAAACTTTTACAAATAGAGTGGAAGCTAGTTGGTGGTTTTCTTTACATTATTTCAATTTAAAAACAGATTATGCATTTTTTAGTTAAAATGTAATCAATTTCTTCCAAATTGATTAAACAGGGTCAGATATAGAATGAAAAATATCAGAAAAATCAGAAAAATATCAGTAGGCTAAATGATGGGTTCAGAGCTCAAAATACATGACCTTGGTTTCCAATTTCCTGTTTGTAGTATAAATCCTTTGTTCCTAGCACTTATATCATCATTGTTATCTGAGGTTTAGTTTGGGCTTTCAGAGAAACCAGTGCATTTCCATCATTTCATATTCAGGAAAAGAAACTAAAGTATATTGACTGATTGCTTCATGCTGGGTACTTTCATAAGCATTCTCTCACTTAATCTGCACAACAATCATGTAATATATGGATCATTATATCAACTTCAGTGCTGAGAAAAATAAGCTGAGACACTTTAAGTAATCTATTCATGGTCACACTATTTTTAATTGATGGTCTTTACAACCAAGCCCACGTTACAGCAGGTATTGAAAAATTGTCTAAAATTCTGATGTTTCATTAATTCAAACAGTTCTGTTCCCAATTAATTCAAGTGACTGATGCTGGACTATAGTTCAAAAGCAACTGAATTTGCATAAGATTATTTCCATGTCTACAGAAAGTATTATTCTACCTTTTCCTAAAAGATTTGTACACACTTGTCTCTTGCTTTTTCCTTCTAAGAAAAATGTGCTCAACTCTCTCCCACATGCACAAATAGACTGTTAATATTACTTAATAACTGATCTTATTTGTGATTATATACCAGCTATGAATTTCAGTCCACAATGTCAAATGCACAAGAAAAATTACTTTCTTTGTTTTTCTATAATGCAAATTTATTTCTATTTTGAGCTCCATTTCACTGAGATGGCAAAAACATAATCTCGGTCAATGTTAGGTCCTCCAATTTTCCCAGGGTTATATCTACATTCCAGGAACCTTCTACAATACCAAGATAAAAGAGGGTGTGGAATCTTGTTCTTGAGCTAAGCACACATCCCTCAAGATGTCTTTTGCTACCTTAAGATCCTGAGTCCTTCTGAAGCCTCTGCATCACACAGGAGTCTTTTTGTTGCTTCAGTGCTGGAAGGAGAAGAAATGGTGAGCTTGGTAGGGACCCATCTGTGCAGACACCACTCACAGTTATTGCCTTGCCACTTCTCTGGTGCTCTGCCTGGGAAAAGAAAACAGTTTACAGGACCCCCCTTTCCAAGGCCCGCTAACATTTGTGCTCTAATCAAATTCTCTCCCTCCAACATAGAGAAAACTTTCTCTGGTCCAGTAGGGGAGAGCCACCATTTCTTTCCTTCTCCTACCTTTCACCCCCGCAAAAATCTTCTAAGTAACTCTAAGGGCTTAGGCTTCTGAAGCACACACTAGAGAGAGGACTTGCATACTTTTTCTGCTTTCTGCCCTGTCATCTCTCTCCCCTGATATAATGAGCATAGAGACAGCTGTGTGCCTGAACACAGAAATGAGAAAGAGGTAAATACATAGAGGAAACACAGCTCAATATCTCAAAAATATTACCCCACCAAATTTATACGACCTTTTTGAAATGCACATCCCCCCATCTGCCCCATCATTCATTTAAAAGGTATTCAATGAATGATGCCAAAAAGGCATAAAATAGGATCATAACCTCATCTAAAAGATAGGACATGCACACTAAAAGACACCTAATGTGCAAAGAATCAACCATATGCTAGCAACCCAAATAAAACCTAATTTGAAGACTAAAGGAATTCTGGGAAAGGAGTAATTGCCAGAGGCTAAGGCTTTCAGGGATATTGCTGAGAATACCAAGTATATGACAAATCTTGAAGGTCTTGTGCGTTTAGAAAATTGAGAAGTGGTTCTGGGCTGGCAAGATGGCCGAATAGGAACAGCTCCAGTCTGCAGCTCCCAGTGAGATTGACACAGAAGGTAGGCGATTTCTGCATTTCCAACTGAGGTACCCGGCTCATCTCATTGGGACTGGTTAGATAGTATGCAGCTCACAGAGGGCGAGCTGAAGCAGGGTGGGGCATTGCCTCACCCAGGAAGCACAAGGGGTTGGGGAACTCCCTCCCCTAGCCAAGGGAAGCTGTGAGAGACTGTGCCATGAGGAACAGTGCATTCCAGCTCACGTATTACACTTTTCCCACAGTCTTCACAACTCACAGAACAGGATATTCCCTTGGGTCTCTACACCACCAGGGCCCTGGGTTTCAAGCACAAAACTAGGTGACCCTTTGGGCAGACACTGACCAAGCTAGCTGCAGGAGTTTTTTTTTTTTTTTTCATACCAGTGATGCCTGGAACGCCAGCCAGACAGAACCTTTCACTTCCCTGGAAAGGGGGCTGAAGCCAGGGAGCCAAGTGGTCTAGCTCAGTGGATCCCACCCCCATGGAGCCCAGCAAGCTAAGATCCACTGGCTTGAAATACTCACTGCCAACAAAGCAGTCTGAAGTCTACCTGAGATGCTCGAGCTTGGTGGGGGGGAAGGGTTTCCACCATTACTGAGGCTTAAGTAGGCAGTTTTCCCCTCACAGTGTAAACAAAGCCCCCTGGAAGTTCAAACTGGGGGAGCCCACCACAGCTCAGCAAACCCTCTGTAGCCACACTGCCTCTCTAGATTCCTCCTCTCTGGGCAGGGCATCTCTGAAAGAAAGCAGCAGCCCCAGTCAGAGGCTTGTAGATAAAATTCCCATCTCCCTGGGACAGAGCACCTGGGAGAAGGGGCGGCTATAGGCGCAGCTTCAGAAGACTTAAGCGCTCCTGCCTGCGGGCTCTGAAGAGAGCAGCAGATCACCCAGCACAGTGCTCGAGGTCTGCTAAGGGACAGACTGCCTCCTCAAGTGGGTACCTGACCCCCGTGCCTCCTGACTGGGAGACACCTCCCAGCAGGGGTCGACAGACACCTCATACAGGAGAGCTCTGGCTGGCATCTGGCAGGTGCCCCTTCTGGGACGAAGCTTCCAGAGGAAGGAACAGGCAGCAATCTTTGCTGTTCTGCAGCCTCCGCAGGTGACACCCAGGAAAACAGGGCCTGGAGTAGACCTCCAGCAAACTCCAGCAGACCTGCAGCAGAGAGGCCTGACTGTTGGATGGAAAACCAGCAAACAGAAAGGAATAGCATCAGCATCAACAAAAGGGATGTCCACACAAAAACCCCACCCGAAGGTCACCAACAACAAAGATGAAAGGTAGATAAATCCATGAAAATGAGGAAAAAGCAGTGCAAAAAGGCTGAAAATTCCAAAAACCAGAATGCCTCTTCTCCTCCAAACGGTCCTCCAAAGGATCACAACTCCTCGCCAGTGAGGGAACAAAACTAAATGAAGAATGAGTTTGACGAATTGACAGAAGTAGGCTTCAGAAGGTGGGTAATAACAAACTCCTCCGAGCTAAAGCAGCATGTTCTAACCCAATGCAAGGAAGCTAAGAACATTGAAAAAAGGTTAGAGGAATTGCTAACTAGAACAATCAGTTTAGAGAAGAACATAATGACCTGATGGACCTGATGGATCAGAAGAACTTCGTGATGCATACACAAGTATCAATAACCAAATCAATCAAGTGGAAGAAAGGATATCAGAGATTGAAGATCAACATAATGAAATAAAGCATGAAGACAAGATGAGAGAAAAAAGAGTGAAAAGGAAAGAACAAAGCCTCCAAGAAATATGGTACTTTGTGAAAAGACCAAATCTACACTTGATTGGTGTACGTGAAAGTGACAGGGAGAATGGAAGCAGGTTGGAAAACACTCTTCAGGATATTATCCAGAAGAACTTCCCTAACCTAGCAAGACAGGCCAACATTCAAATTCAGGAAATACAGAGAACACCACAGAGATACTCTTCGAGAAGAGCAAACAACTCCAAGACACATAATTGTCAGATTTACCAAGGTTGAAATGAAGGACAAAATGTTAAGGGCAGCCAGAGAGAAGGGTCGGGTTTCTGACAAAGAGAAGCCCATGAGACTAACAGCAGATCCCTCTGCAGAAACCCTACAAGCCATAAGAGAGTGGGAGGGTAATATTCAAAATTCTTAAAGAAAAGAATTTTCACCTAGAATTTCATATCCAGCCAAATTAAGCGTCATAAGCAAAGGAGAAATAGAACCCTTTACAGACAAGCAAATGCTGAGAGATTTTGTCACCACCAGGCCTGCTGTACAAGAGGTCCTGAAGGAAGCACTAAATATGGAAAGGAAAAACCAGTACCAGCCACTGCAAAAACATACCAAATTGTAAAGACCATTAACACTATGAAGAAACTGCACCAACTAACATGCAAAATAACCAGCTAGCATCATAATGACAGGATCAGTTTCACACATAACCATACTAACTAACCTAAAATGTAAACAGGCTAAATGCCCCAATTAAAAGACACAGAGTGGCGAATTGTATAAAGTGTCAAGACCCATTGGTGTGCTGTATTCAAGAGACCCATCTCACATGCAAAGACACACATAGGCTCAAAATAAAGGAATGGAGGAAGACTTACCAAGCAAATGGAAAGGAAAAAAAAAAACGGGTTGCAATCCTAGTCTCAGATGAAACACACGTTAAACCAAAACAAAGATAAAAAAAGACAAACAAGGGCATTACATAATGGTAAAGGGATTGATGCAACAAGAAGAGCTAACTATCCTAAATATATATGCACCTAATACAGGAGCACACAGATTCATAAAGCAAGTTCTTAGAGACCTACAAAGAGAGTTAGAGTCCCACACAACAATGGTGGGAGACTTTAACACCCCAGTGTCAGTGTTAGACAGATCAATGAGACAGAAAATTAACAAGGATATTCAGGACTTGAACTCAGCTCTGGACCAAGAGGACCTAATAGACAACTACAGAACTCACCGCCCCAAATCAATAGAATATACATTCTTCTCAGCACCACATAGCACTTATTCTAAAGTTGACCACGTAATTGGAAGTAATACACTCTTCAGCAAATGCAAAAGAACAGAAATCATAACAAACAGTCTCTCGCACCACAGTGCAATCAAATTAGAAGTCAGGATTCAGAAACTCACTCAAAACCGCACAACTACATGGAAACTGAACAACATGCTCCTGAATGACTACTGGGTAAATAACAAAATTAAGGCAGAAATAAGTAAGTTCTTTGAAACCAATGAGAACAAAGACACAACATACCAGAATCTCTGGGACACAGCTAAAGCAGTGTTTAGAGGGAAATGTATAGCACTAAATGCCCACAGGAGAAAGTGGGAAAGATCTAAAATCCACACCCTAACATCGCAATTAAAAGAACTAGAGAAGCAAGAGCAAACACATTCAAAAGCTAGTAGAAGACAAGAAATCACTAAGATCAGAGAAGAACTGAAAGAGATAGAGACACAAAAAAACCCTTCAAAAAATCAGTGAATCCAGGAGCAGGTTTTTTTGAAAAGATTAGCAAAATACATAGACCACTAGCCAGACTAATAAAGAAGAAAAGAGAGAAGAATAAAATAGACACAATAAAAAATGATAAAGGGGATATCACCACCGATCCCACAGAAATACAAACTACTGTCAGAGAATACTATAAACACTTCTACACAAATAAACTAGAAAATCTAGAAGAAATGGATAAATTCCTGGACACATACACCCTCCCAAGACTAAATCAGGAAGAAGTCGAATCCCTGAATAGACCAATAACAAGTTCTGAAATTGAGGCAGTAATTAACAGCCTACCAACCAAAAAAATTCCAGGACAAGACGGATTCACAACCGAATTCTACCAGAGGTACAAAGAGGAGCTGGTACCATTCCTTCTGAAACTATTCCAATCAATAGAAAAAGAGGGACTCCTCCCTAACTCATTGTATGAGGCCAGCATCATCCTGATACCAAAACCTGACAGACACACAACAAAAAATAAAATTTCAGCCAATATCCCTGATGAACATCGATGTGGAAAGCTTCAGTAAAATATTGGCAAACTGAATCAGCAGCAAATCAAAACACTTATCCACCACGATCAAGTTGGCTTCATCCCTGGGATGCAGGACTGGTTCAACATATGCAAATCAATAAATGTAATCCATCATATAAACAGAACCAATGATAAAAATCACATGATTATCTCAATAGATGCAGAAAAGGACTTTGATAAAATTCAACACTGCTTCATGCTAAAAACTCTCAATAAACTAGGTATTGATGGAACGTATCTCAAAATAATAAGAGCTGTTTATAACAAACCCACAGCCAATATTATACTCAATGGGCAAAAGTTTGAAGCACTCTTTTTGAAAACTGGCACAAGACAAGGATGCCCTCTCTCATTACTCCTATTCAACATAGTATTGGAAGTTCTGGCTGGGGAAATCAGACAAGAGAAAGAAATAAAAGATATTCAAATAAGAATTGAGGAAGTCAAATTGTCTCTGTTTGCAGATGACATGATTGTATATTTAGAAAACCCCGTCGTCTCAGCCCAAAATCTCCTTAAGCTGATAAGCAACTTCACCAAAGTCTCAAGATACAAAATCAATGTGCAAACATCACAAGCATTCCTCTACACCAATAATACACAAACAGACAGCCAAATCATGAGTGACCTCCCATTCACAATTGCTACAAAGAGAATAAAATACCTAGGAATCCAACTTACAAGGGAGATGAAGGACCTCTTCAAGGAGAACCACAAACCACTGCTCAAGGAAATAAGAGAGAACACAAACAAATGGAAAAACATTCCATGCTCATGGATAGGAAGAATCAATATCGTGAAAATGGCCATACTGCCCAAAGTAATTTATAGATTCAATGCTATCCTCATCAAGCTACCATTGACTTTCTTCACAGAATTAGAAAAACTACTTTAAATTTCATACGGAACCAAGAAAGAGCACGTGTAGCCAAGACAATCCTAAGCAAAAAGAACAAAGCTGGAGACATCATGCTACCTGACTTCAAACTATACTACAAGGCTACAGTAAGCAAAACAGCATGGTACTGTTACCAAAACAGAGATACAGACCAACAGAACAGAACACAGGCCTCAGAAATAATGCCACACATCTGCAACCATCCGATCTCTGACAAACCTGACAAAAACAAGCAATGGGGGAAGGATTCTCTATTTAATAAATGGTGCTGGGAAAACTGGCTAGCCATATGCAGAAAACTGAAACTGGACCTCTTCCTTACACCTTATACAAAAATTAACTCAAGATGAATTAAAGACTTAAATGTAAGACCTAAAACCATAAAAACCCTAGAAGAAAACCTAGGCAGTGCCATTCAGGACATAGGCATGGGCAAAGACTTCATGACTATAACACCAAAAGCAATGGCAACAAAAGCTAAAATTGACAAATGGGATCTAATTAAACTAAAGAGCTTCTGCACAGCAAAAGAAACTATCATCTGAGTGAACAGGCAATCTACAGAATGGGAGAAAATTTTTGCAATCTATCTATCTGACAATGGGGTAATATCCAGAATCTACAAGGAACTTAAACAAATTTACAAGAAAAACAAACAACCCCATCAAAATGTGGGTGAAGGATATGAACAGACACTTCTCAAAAGAAGACATTTATGCAGCCGACAAACATATTTTAAAAAGCTCATCATCACTGGTCATTAGAGAAATGCAAATAAAAACACAATGAGATACCATCTCACACCAGTTAGAAAGACGATCATTAAAAAGTCAGGAAACAACAGATGCTGGAGAGGATGTGGAGAAATGGGAATGCTTTTACACTGTTGGTGGGAGTGCAAATTAGTTCAACTATTTTAGAAGAGAGTGTGACAATTCCTCAAGGTTCTAGAACCAGAAATATCATTTGACTGAGCAATCCCATTACTGGGTATGTACCCACAGGAATATAAATCATTCTACTATAAAGACACATGCACACATATGTTTACTGCAGCACTACTCACAATATCAAAGACTTGGAACCAACTCAAATGCCCATCAATGATAGACTGGATAAAGAAAATGTGGCACATATACACCATGGAATACTATGCAGCCACAAAAAAGGATGAGTTCATGTCCTTTGCTGGGACATGGATGAAGCTGGAAACCATCATTCTCAGCAAACTAACACAGGAACAGAAAACCAAATATCACATGTTCTCACTCATAAGTGGGAGTTGAAAAATGAGAATACATAGACACAGGGAGGGGAACATCACACACTGGGGCCTGTCGGGGGGTGGGGGGCTAGGGGAGGGATAGCATTAGGAGAAATACCTAATGTAGATGACGGGTTGATGGGTGCAGCAAACCACCATGGCACGTGCATACAAATTTAACAAACCTGCACGTTCTGCATATGTATCCCAGAACTTAAAGTATAATTTAAAAAAAAACTGAGAAGTAAGGGGAAGGATACTACAGGCAAGGCAAATGGACAAATAACCTGCTTCTGTTTTCTCCCCCTTCTCATCCATCCTGTACATTGTTGCTGTGATAATTTTCCCAACACAACAATTTCATTCAGACTTTCAAGGGCATTCAGCTCACTCTTCAGCCTCACTTGCAAGACAATGGTACATACTGGCTAAGAGTGTAGGACTTAAAAAACTTGGTGGTTGAAGATATATGCCTCCACTACCTCATGAAACATCAGGAAAATTATAAAGTAATAGATGGAAACATACATACACACACACACACACACATACAGAGAGAGAGGGAGAGTCAGGATAGGAGGAGACAGTAGAATCAAAATTTTAGAAGTTGGAAAGCAAAAGGACAGGTGATAACTGACTTAGCAAACACAAGAAACCTGATGGAGCCATAAAAAGGAAGGAGATCATGTCCTTCGTAGGGACATGGTCTCAATCCAGATCTGCAGAGAGGGTTCTTGAGTCTCACAGAAGAAAGAATTCAAGGTGAGTTGCAGAGTGCAGTGATAAGATATTGAAAGCTACACTGTTACAGAGTAGGGCATCCTCAGAAATTAAGAGAGGAATGCACTGTCTTCAAGCTTTTCTTATATAAGCGTCCTGTCTATGCAAAGACTAAACTAAGCTGTGACTATGTGCAGGAGAGCAGACAGCATGAGAAAATTTATTATTCTGTTGATTTAAAGAAAACTATCCTTGATATTTTAGTGGGTAAGTACATCAAAGAATAACTATAATTATTTTGAAACCATGTATTGTCATGGGTATTGGGACATCTAGACTTTCTGCTATTGTAGGTGTGTGTCCTTGTAGGTTTTCCTCAACTATAAACACTTTATAACCATGAATCATGGCTGGAACCGAAAGTGCCTTTTTAGTCTCAAGATGGAGCTGAACTTAAAACGGTGTCACTCTGGTTCTGCTAGGCTCCTGTTTCCCTAACAGATATTTTACTGAGGATGTCTAAGTAGCATATTAATCAATTCCATATCATATCATGGCAGACGCTGTTCGTTGCCTTTCCAAGGATTATTTTCTCTATGTATTTTTTTCTTCACTGATAGGAGCATGGTCTTGTCTAGGGAAGAATGCACCCAGTCCAAACAAATCATGACATGCCATTCCCATTGACCATTGACTGGTATAGAGATGGGTATATGTGAAACTGTTTTTGGCCATCTAGATGTAAGAGAAAGTTTATTTGGGGCCATACAGTTCTACCTTACAGAGAACTATATAAAACAGGGTTTGTTTGCCCTCTTCCTTCCCATTATACTTTGTATCTCGTTGTGTGAACATCTGGAGCTTCAGTAGACATCTTGTAACCAAGAGGCAATATGCCCAGGAATGGAAGAATAGAATTATGAAAAGAGCTTGGCTTGTGGACTATGACTTTGAACACTCAAACTATGACTATCTTCTACCAGATTTCTTGTTCACTAAACAACTAATATATTCCTGGTTTAAACCACTGCTGGTTTGAGTTCTGTTACTTGCACTCAAAAACAGTACACACTGAACAATTCCATTTTTATGTTTAACAGAAAACCCCACATCTATGGATATACATATGTTCCTTGTGGATCTTTTTGCTTTAAAAAGGTGAAAGAAAAATGGACAACTACCAGTTGAAGAATGACTGAAGACTATTACGCAACCATTAAGAAAATATTTTGGCGGTCACTTCAGCAGCATATATACTAAAATGGAATGGTAGAGAGAACATTAGCATGTCCCTTGCACAAAGATGACATGCAAATTCAGGAAGCATTCCTTATTTTTCTTCATAAGCGAATAAGAAAGTAAGATCCTTTTCAGACAAGCAAATGCTTAGTGAATTTTTCAACACCAGGCCTGCCTTGCAAGAGCTCCTGAAGGAAGCACTGAATATGGAAAGGAAAAACCACTACCAGCCATTATAAAAACACACTGAATTACACAGACCAGTGACACCATGAAACAACCACATAAACAAGCCTGCAAAATAACCAGCTAGCATCATGATGACAGGATCAAATTCACACACAAAAATACTAACCTTAAATGTAAATGGACTAAATGTCCCAATTAAAAGGCACAGACGGCAAGCTTGATAGAGTCATTGTGTCTGGAATTGGTGGGTTCTTGGTCTCGCTGACTTAAAGAATGAAGCCGTGGACCCTCGCGGTGAGTGTTACAGTTCTTAAAGATGGTGTGTCTGGAGTTTGTTCCTTCTGATGTTCAGATGTGTCCGGAATTTCTCCCTTTTGGTGGGTTCGTGGTCTCACTGACTTCAGGAGTGAAGCCACAGACCTTCGCAGTGAGTGTTACAGCTCTTAAAGGCAGCGCGTCCAGAGTTGTTCATTCCTCCCGGTGGGTTTGTGGTCTCGCTGGCTTCAGGAGTAAAGCTGCAGACCTTCAGAGGTGAGTGTTACAGCACATAAAGGTAGTGTGGACCCAAAGAGTGAGCAGCAGCAAGATTTATTGTGAAGAGCGAAAGAACAAAGCTTCCACAGCATGGAAGGGGACCACAGCGGGTTGCCGCTGCTGGCTCGGGTGGCCTACTTTTATTCCCTTATCCGGCCCCACTCACATCCTGCTGATTGGTCCACTTTACAGAGAGCTGATTGGTCCACTTTACAGAGAGCTGATTGGTCCATTTTACAGAGAGCTGATTGGTCCGTTTTACAGAGAGCTGATTGGTCCATTTTGACAGAGTGCTGATTGGTGCATTTACAAACCTTTAGCTAGACACAGAGTGCTGATTGGTGCGTTTACAATCTTTAGCTAGACAGAAAAGTTCTCCAAGTCCCCAGCCAATTAGCTAGACACAGAGCACTGATTGGTGCATTTACAATCTTTAGCTAGACAGAAAAGTTCTCCAAGTCCCCAGCCAATTAGCTAGACACAGAGCACTGATTGGTGTGTTTACAAACCTTTAGCTAGACATAGAGTGCTGATTGGTGCATTTACAATCCTTTAGCTAGACAGAAAAGTTCTCCAAGTCCCCACCCATCCCAGAAGCTCAGCCAGCCTCACCTCTCACTGGCATTCACCACGGGACTTTGCGGCACCTAGCCTGAGGGAGCTCATCCAGACAGCAGCCCAGCAGCCGAGAGGGCTCCAGAGGGCTCCAGCAGGGCTCCAGCCCAGAGGGCTCCAGCAGCCCAGAGGGAGCTCATCCCAGACAATCAAGAGGAAAAGAGGGGAAGTGAGAAAGAGACGGAGACCTGCTATCGTGGCCGATGGTCCCACGAGGAGGGAACAGTGGTACACACACAGGATTCAGCCTCTGATCAAGCCCAGCAGGCCCATGCTCACCTGGAACCTGCGCTGGCCTGTGAGCACTGCGTGCAGCCCCGGCTCCCACCCACACCTCTCTCTTCACACTTCCCCGTGAGCAGAGAGAGCCAGCTCCAGCCTCGGCCAGCCCCAGAGAGGGGCCCTCGTAGGGCAGTGGTGGGCTGAAGGGCTCCTCAAGCACGGCCAGAGCAGATGCCAAGGTCGAGGAGGCACCGAGAGTGAGCGAGGGCTGCTAGCACGTTGTCACCTCTCATCATGACCCATTGGTATGCTGTCTTCAAGAGACCCATCTCACATGCAAAGACACACATAGGCTCAAAATAAAGGGATGGAGGAAATTTTACCAAGCAGATGGAAAACAGAGAAAAGCAGGGGTTGCAATCCTAATTTCTGACAAAACAGATTTTAAACCAACAAAGTTCAAAAAAGACAAAGAAGGGCATTGCATAATGGTAAAAATTTCAATTCAACAAGAAGAGCTAATTATCTTATATATGCACCCAATATGGGAGCACCCAGGTTAATAAAGCAAGTTCTTAGAGACCTACAAAGAGCCTTAGACTCCCACACAATAATATTGGGAGACTTTAACACCTCAATGTCAATATTAGATCATTGAGACACAAAATTAACGAAGATATTTAAAACCTGAGCTCAGCTCGGAATCAAATGGAGCTGATAGGTATCTACAGAACTCTCCACCCAAATTCAACAGAATATACATCTTCTCAGTGCCACATGGCACTTACTCTAAAATTGATCACATAATCAGAAGTAAAACACTCCTCATCAAATGCAAAATAACTGAAATCCTAACAGTCTCTCGGACCACAGTGCAATCAAATTAGAACTCAAGATTAAGAAATTGACTCAAAATAATACAATTACATGGAAATTGAAAAACCTTATCCTGAATGACTCTTGGGTAAATAATAAAATTAAGCAGAAATCAAGAAATTCTTTGAGACTAATGAGAAAAAAGAGACAATGTACCAGAATCTTTGGGATGCAGCTAAAGCAGTGTTAAGAGGGAAATTTATAGTACTAAATGCCCACATCAAAAAGCTAGAAATAGCTCAAGTTAACAACCTAACATCTCAACTAAAAGAACTAGAGAAGCAAGAGCAAACAAACCCCAAAGCTAGCAGAAGACAAGAATTAACTAGGATCAGAGCTGAACTGAAGGAGATAGAGACAAAAAAACCCTTCAAAATAACAACGAAACCAGGAGCTGGTTTTTTGAAAAGGTTAATAAAATAGACAGACCACTAGCTAAACGAATAAAGAAGAAAAGAGAGAAGATGCAAATAAACACAATCAGAAACGATAAGGGGGATATCACCACTGACCCCACAGAAATACGAACAGCCATCAGAGAATACTATAAACACCTCTATGCACATAAACTAGAAAATCTAGAAGAAATGGATAAACTCCTGGACACATACACCCTCCCAAGACTGAAACAGGAAGAAATTGAATCCCTGAATAGACCAATAATGAGTTCTGAAATTGAGGCAGTAATAAATAGCCTATCAACCAGAAAAAGCCCAGGACCAGATGGATTCACAGCTGAATTTTACCAGAGGTACAAAGAAGAGCTGGCATCATTTATACTAAAACAAATTTTAAAAATTGTAGGGACTCCTCCCTAACTCATTTTATGAGGCCAGCATCATCCTGATATCAAAACCTGGCAGAGGCACAGTGAAAAAAGAACACTGCAGGCCAATATCCTAGATGAACATAGAGGCAAAAATCCTCAATAAAATACTGGCAAACAAAATCCAGCAGCACATCAAATAGTTTATCCACCATGATCAAGTTGGCTTCATCCCCAGGATGCAAGGTTGGTTCAACATACACAAATCAATAAATGTGATTCATCACATAAACAGATCTAAAGACAAAAACCACATGATTATATCAATAGATGCAGAAAATGCCTTTGATAAACTTCAACATCCTTTCATGTTAAAAGCTCTCAATAAACTAAGTATTGAAGGAACATACCTCAAAATAATGAGGGCCATATATGACAACCCACAGCCAACAGCACACTGAATGGGCAAAAGCTGGAAGCATTCCCTTCAAAAACCAGCACAAGACAAGAATGCCCTCTCTCACCATTCCTGTTCAACCTAGTATTGGGAGTTCTGGCCAGGGCAATCAGGCAATAGAAAGAAATAAAGCATATTCAAATAGGAAGAGAGGAAGTCAAACTATCTTTTTTGCAGATGACATGATGCTATATCTAGAAAACTCCATTGTCTCAGCCCAAAAGCTTCTTAAGCTGATAAGCAACTTCAGCAAGTTTCAGGATATAAAATCAATGTACAAAAACAGCTAGCATTCTTATACACCAACAACAGGCAAGCAGCGAGCCAAATCATGAATGAACTTCACATATGAAACATATATGAAAACATATGTGTATGAAACATATGAAAAACATACGTGTATGAAACATGAAAAACATACATGTATGAAACATATATGAAAACATACATGTATGAAACATGAAAAACATACGTGTATAAAACATATATGAAAACATACGTGTATGAAACATGAAAAACAGGCGCATGAAACATGAAAAACATACGTGTATTAAACATGAAAAACATACGTGTATGAAACATATATGAAAAACATATGTAAAAAACTTAATATATGAAAAAAGCTCGACATCACTGATCATTAGAGAAATGCAAATCAAAACCACACTGAGATACCATCTCACACCAGTCATAATGGCTATTTTTTAAAAAGTCAAAAAACAACAAACACAGATGCTGGCAAGGTTGTGGAGAAAAACGAACACTTTTACATTGTTGGTGGGAGTGTGAATTAGTTCAACTATTGTGAAAGACAGTGTGATGATTGCTCAAAGACCTAGAGGCAGAAATACCATTTGACCCAGCAATCCCATTACTGGATATACACCCTAAGGAATATAAATCATTCTATTATAAAGATACATGCAAACGTGTTCATTGCAGCACTGTTCACAATAGCAAAGACATGGAATCAACCTAAATGTCCATAAATGGTAGACTGGATAAAGAAAATGTGGTTATGCAGCCATAAAAAAGGAATGAGATGATGTCCTTTGCAGGGACATGGGTCAAGTTGGAAGCCATTATCCTCAGCAAACTAATGCAGGAACAGAAAACCAAACACCACGTGTTCTCACTTATAAGTGGGAGCTGAACAACGTGAACACATGGACACAGGGAGGGGAACAACACACAGTGGGGCCTGTCGGTGGGTGGGTAGGGGAGGGAGACCATTAGGAAAAATACCTAATGCGTGCAGGGCTTAATACCTAGGTGATGGATTGATAGGTGGAGCAAACCACCATGGCACACGTTTACCTTTGTAACAAACCTGCACATCCTGCACCAGTACCCCAGAACTTAAAATTTAAAAAGTAACCTGAACCTTAAGCAGATAGTAGGGGAAACCAAGAAACAACATGACTTGTACTGAAGAGTCTCCTTAAATCCCAGGAACTGACTGTACCAAGTACCTCTGGAAAGAGGGGGGAAGAAGAGGTTGAAAACAGCAGTGCTTGAAAGTCTGAACATCTGGAGTCTCAGATGTGTACTCCTTTGATCCCTGGCTGTGTGGTTGACTACTGTTCCCCAAACTCATCAGAGGACCAAAGGTATAGCCTGTGTAGAAGATAAAACATATGTCTGGACTAGAGAATATGAAGCATAGATGAGGGTGGAGATACCATATTGAAAACTGGGATTAAGTAAAATTCTCTGAGCACTGACTATTGACACCTTAAACCTTCTTCATCAACTGGGATCCCAAAACACTAGATTGTACATTCCAGGCAGGAGATGGGAGGATGTCTCTCTGCAGGATACTACTAGCACAAGAAGAAAAATCTAAAAACACTGAGTCTAAAGGTACTGACAATCAGGGGTTCCCCAATGAAGCAGTGCAACTATACCATTGGCAGTGAACCCTACAGCCCAAACACCCTACCCACATGCTCAACGTTGCTAGTAATCTTTTTAGTATCTCCCTCATAAATATGAATGGACACCTAAAGATCACAGACATCTGAGGAAACTCTGACATGAGAGAAACCAAAACAAGCAAACAGAGGTGAATAACCTGAAAAAGAGAGTGATGATTCAGGAAGATGACAACTTCAAAAACAAAAACAAAAAAATCATACACATTAATGTGCCCAGCATCACAATAATGTAAACACTGAATATTGTTCTAACCAATGCGTAGTGAGGAGAGAGAAAAGAAGAAACAGGAAGTGTGATTGTTTGGGGAGTACAGGCAGTGGTTGCATAGAGTGAATTAGAAAGCTTTTCATTTTTGTTATATGACTAGCACAATTTGCATAGCATTACAATGATATGTCTATTGTAGATTTGATGGAACTCTACTGTAAAATCATCTGAGTCAGATACATGGTAAGGGTAAAATTTTTGAATATCTTTTCATATGCTTATATTGTTATTTTCTTATTCAAACTTTCTACTATTTCTTCAGGTATTTTCTGTAATCGTGAGTTTAAATGTAGGGTATAAAATTGTACATATAGAATTCTTCTTACAAATTTTAAAATATGCTCCATATATTTAATTCTGCTTTCTCATTCTTAACTTTACTTGTGTGTTTGCTCTTTTTTTCATAATCACACTTGTCAAGTTTTTTTTTCTTGTTCTTTCCAAAACCAAATTTCAGTTTTGTTGATTTATTTAATGTATTGTTGGCTTGTCTTACTGTTTTCTATAGCATTACTGTATCAGCTCTTTCTGATTTCTTTGGGCATATTTTTTCTATTAATTTTCTAGTTTGTTGAATTAAGCACTTAATTTTTTTCCCAATATTTACTGTTTTGTAATACATATGTTTAAAGCTGTACCTTGTCCTCTGAGTACATCTTTGAAGCATTTCATGGGTTTGAATATATACTACAATAACTGTTTTTCATTTTTAAATAAGTTGTAATTTGAGTTTTTATTTCTTTTTTTTAAAATCCAAGAGTTATTTAGAAGGGTGTCATTTCACTCCCTGATTGTGATGGATAGGACAACCTCCTCCCCCAATCTCCCTGCAAAGATGTCCATGTCTTAATCCCTAGAAACTGTTACATTACATGGCAAAAGGGTCTTTGCAGATGTGATTGTCAACTATCTTAAGATAGGGAGGGCCCAATATAATCTCAAGAGTCCTTAAAAGATGAAAGAGAAAGGCAGCAGAGTCAGAGAAAGAGATAAGGCAATACAGAGTGATGAGGGTAACCTCTAGAAACTGGAAAAGACAAAAAAAGAATTTTCCCCTAGAGCCTCCAGAAAAAACAGAGATCTGTTGACACTTGATTTTAGCCTCATAAGATCTACTTCTGATTTCTGATCTCCAAATAATACATTTACGTTGTTTTAAATCACTAAGTGTGGGGCAATTTCTTACAGCTATAATAAGAAACTAATAGATAGATTAATTTTATTACTGTCTTTTTATTAAATTCTTGATTTTGCTTCTGTGTTAAGAGAAAATGACTTGCTTAACTTCTGCTTTGGAGAATGTGTTCTTTTCCTTTGTGGCCATATTCATTATCAATCTTTGTAAATCTTTTCCTGAAAAAGATGTGAAGTCCTTCTTTGATGGATGTATGTGTGGATATATATTATAGATATAGATATACATATAAATATAGATATGTATATAATATATATCTTAGTTGACAAGATACATATATATTCTCTTGAAGGATAATAGATTGTACTAATATACTAATATAAGATAGATCTCTATGTCTCATTTGTTTTTTATATATATATATATATATATATACCACATTTAGCATGTGGCCTTAAGTTATATCTAGTATTGATATGTGCTTTTTTAAAAACATGCATTTGCCTGGTGTTTATTTCCCTATCTCTTTATTTTCAAATTCTCTGTGTCATTTAATTCATTTGGCTTATTTCTAGTATATTTCTTTATGGTATATAAAGAAATTATACCATACCATATTGTTAGAAGGGGAGTTGTGTTTAACTCTATTTAAATGTCTGTCTTTTTCTTTGAATCAGGGAATTTAACCCATACATATTTATATGATTAATGATGCTCTATTTTTTGTCTTATATTTACCTTTCTTTCCTTATTTTTTTCTTTTCCACTTCTATTCCCATTCTTTTCCTTACCTTCCCCTCCCTTTTACTTTCTTGCACTTTGTTGGCTTTTTCTTTTTTGCCCCTATGCAGCTTTGTTACACATCCTATTTCTATTATTTTAGTGGCTACCCTTAAACTGTTAATAAATATTAAAAATTAACATTTTCCTTCTTCATGTACAATTAACAGGTATCTATACACTTCCCCTGAAAAAGATAAGATCTTTAGCACTCCATTACCCTTTCAGCCTGCCCTGTCCATCTTCCATATTATAGTGATCTGGAAAATTAGTTCTAGGGATTTTTTTTAAGTTATGCATCAACTGTTATTTAAGCATATATATAAGTATTTCTAGCCTCTTCGTGTACTTTTGTTCCTTGCATTTCCAATTTTCTGCCTTGGATTTATTTTTCATTTTGCTACAGTAGCTTCTTGAGTAATTTTTTTCAGTGAAGTCTGCAGGGAATAACTTTCTGACTCTCTCCATGTCTGAAGGAATCCTTATTTTGCCTCACTATAGTGTTAGCTTGACTAGATATAGAATTGTAAGTTAAAAAATGGTTTTCCCTCAGAACTTTGAAGGTATTGCTTCTTTTTCTCCTTATACAAATCTGATTTTTACTCCTTTGGACAAAATTTTCTTTCTGGCTCTGTCTCCGTAGAAGCTTCTGGAATTTTCTTTTACCCTTGGATTTATGAAATACATAAGAATATGCCCAGATGTGGGTCATTTATTATTCTTCTTGATCAGCATTGGATAAATCTCTTTATTCAGAAAATTCCTTTTTTAAGCTTGGGAACCATTTTTCTGTTTTATTATTTATTTGATTATTTCTCCCCTCTTACTATGTTGTCTCTTATTAGATTAAACTTCTAGGATTGATTGACAACATCTCTTAACTTTTATCTCAAATTTTCATCTCTTTAGCTTGTAGGAGTTCTTCGTTTGTTGGTTTCTATATTTCATTTTTTTAAATCCTTGACTTTATTCTCCAGAGCCCCAATTTGCTCTTCACTCATGTACATTCTATTATTTAATACTTTTCTTGCATTTTTCTTATTTTGCTAAAAAGATAATTTCCAAGAACTGTTTCTTGTTCTCTAATCTTTGTGTTGCTGTGAAGCTTATTTTGTTTTATGAATGAAAATTTTTTTTCGAATTTCTCAAAAATTTTATTGTTATTGTTGTATTCCTCATCTGTTGCATGCATTATATCTATTTCCTCTGAGATCAGTTGTTCTCGTGGTTTATGGTGGCCTTTCTGTTTTATGCAGCTCTCTAGAGGTACTTGGCTATCTGTTCATGTTTATGAATGAAGGGCTAGGTTCCGAATACAGGTAGTTTTCATGGATTTCTCTGCAGTTGTATGTGTTTCCCTAACAGGATGTTCCATTGAATGGGCAGTATTGTCTGTGAACTCAGCTATATGTAAATGGATAGGGCTTAAAGCATGTTTAGACATCGTCGCTTAAATGTATGTCAACCTAAAGTAGACCATCGCCACTGCAATTGCTGATATATTGAAGGGTTTATTTCTCTCCTGAGTAGCAGTATCTTTCTCAGCTATCTAACTCAACTGCCTAGCTGAAATTCTTTTCTACTTCTCTCTCATACTTCGGTACCCACACTGAAAGCAGTTCCTTTCAGTCCAAGGGCTAGTTCACTTGTTAAAAGTGCAGTTTCTTTATTGTCCACCTCTCCATGGTTAAGTGTGTAACAGCCTTCAGCTCAGTAAGAGGTGGGTATTGTGAGAAGGTATTGGAAAAGATGGAGAAACAGCCCCGTGATTTTAATTTAAGTATTTAATTAATTTCACCGATGGTTTCCACAGGGCCCCTTTTGCGCCACAGCATTTATTGCTTCTGAGTTTGAAGACTTTTTTTTGGAGGCGGGGGTGTTGCTCTTACCTCTGCAGTTTTCTCCCATGTGTTTTGGAATGCGGTTTTCTCTATCTGATCCTGTCTGCTCTGTAACCTCTGGGAATTTCTTATAATTTCTGGTTCACTGGTGATATACTGTCTTATCAGCATTGTTATGCATTCAACAAATACTATGGAGCTCCTGCACTGTGCCAGTCACTGTTTTAGGTACCAGAGATATAGCCATGAACAACAACAACAACAACAAATTCTCAGCTGTCACGAAGCTTACCTTCTAGTGGAGGGAGACAGACAACAAATACATCATTAAAATGCGTAGCTTATCAGATAGTGATATCTGCTGGGGTTTGAAGGGGAGGAATTTAGCAAGAAATAGGAAAAAAGAGTATCCGTATCCGTGTACCTGCCTGGGTCACGGGATGGGGGCGTTGTGTAGCAACGTAGATTGAAGGAAGTAAAGGAAGAGATGAAGGGAGCCATGCAGATAGCTAAAGATAGAAATCCAGACAGAGACAACAGCAAGTACAAAGACATTAATAAAGAAATTGCCTGGAGTTCTGTAAGAACAGTAAGAAGGCCAAGGTGGATTTGCTTCTACATCACTATTTTACTAATTTTATAAAATTTGGAATAGAAGGGAAGTAAATATTTGTGCTCAATTGGCATACTTAATCCAACTTTCCATTGGGATTTCATTCTCTGAATGTATATGTATTAGCCTCATTCTCCATACAACTTATTTATAATTATAGATCCTCTCATGACATTTTATTTTGCTATATACCATGTTATACAAGCAATGGTGTGCTACAGCCAGCTCACACCAGCTTACAAGACTTGGTTGTTAAATACTCAGGAGTTTTGCAAGCTGGTTGTTGAACCATTGGTAGCTTGTAGTTAATTGGCCATGGTGGGAGTATTTACCCCATGGAATCACCAAAAGCTATAAATCAGGTTTTTTATAGAGACCCACTTCACCAGTGCAACAGTATAATTAATTTTCATATTACATAACTTTTTATGTATGTCTATTTTGCCTCCCACAATAAATTAATACCAGAAGTTTCTTAAAGACTAAAATTATATTTGGCATAATTAGAAATAATAAATAAATGTCATTATGTATATAACGGTGCTCTGCAGTTATTTATTCGATAAAGGAAACAATTAGGGCAACTAGAATTTTCTAGTTCAACAGGTGGCTAAGACTAACAGATATGGACAGAAGAGCAAAACTGATGTCATTAAACCTTGAGGCTATCTATCCATTGAATCCTTTTGTAATTCATATCAATTAACCATGGCATGCCTTAGTCTTCTTTATCAATGTTATAGTTAACAATTTTTAGTACTAACTATGCATACGGTGATAAGCACTTTATGTGTGTTCTTTCACTTACTCCTCAACAAATCCTAGGATGGCGTACTATAAATGGCTCTATTTTTGGATTAAGAGACTGGCCTGGAGTCATACAGTTAGTGTGGGACAGAACCAAGACTCTTGTCTGGCCTGTATGGCTTCCTATTCCACGCTCTTAACCACTGCATACCATCTCCTAATTCTTCCCAAAATGTCACTTCATGTAGCCTCATATTACCACTAATAGCCCCCATACTATGTGTTAATTTAAAATTAGGTTGAAATGGATTACTTTTTTCAATTTTAACTGAGGCAGATGTGAAGATTCTAATATTGACAGTGAGATGTTTTGCTAATTAACACTTCAGTTTAATAGCTTGAGCATGGCTGAAATTTAAGCTCAACTTGTCTTTGCAGGTCCTCTTGTGGTACAACTCAATTACTGCAGTTTGGATCTATTAGATAACACAATTTTGGAGATTTTCCAAAAGTAAATAGGAAAAGATACAATAAGTCAACATTTAAAAGCCTGGGAACTTTAGTCTGAGAAATATATTTTTTAGGAGAGTATTCTGTTTATTCACTTTTTAAGTAATTATGTTAATGTCATAAAAGTATATAACAATAGAACTACCTTCTAGATGACATTTGTACCTGATTTGCAGTTAGCTATCATATTTCTAGAGCTGCATTGTGCAATATGGTAGCCATGAGCCACATGAGAGCTTGGAATGTGTATAGTGCGACTGAGAAACCGGTTTTTAAAATTTTATTCTGCTGTATTTGATTTTAATTAATTTAAATTTAAAAATTGAAGCAGTGTAAAATAATTTCTCTGTTAAATTTTTATTTTGGTAGAACTACTTTTCACTGTAACCACTAAAAATTTAGCATCTGAACTGAAATGTGCTGTAAGTATAAACTATATACAGATTTCAAGTACTGAATTTTAAAAAGTCAAATATCTCATTAATAATTTTATATTGACTACATGTTAATACATTTCAAATATATTTTTAAGTGAAGAATAATATTAAAATTAATTTTACTCCTTTTTACTTTGTTGGAGTGACTAGTAGATTATTTAAAAATATATATGTGGTTCACATTATATTTCTGTTGGACAGTGCTGCTCTAGAGCATTGAAATATTAATGAGTTCTAGTAGAGACCCAGTTTTGCTGAGATCATTTGTAAATGGGATATTATACCTGCAGCAATGGTTACAGTCATGCCTAATCTTCCTCATAACCCAAGGAGCATTTCTTATAGCCCAGAGTCTCAACTGGTTTGCAGGAATAGGATATGGTATGCAGTGACAGGGATTGCCATTCCCTTCCTGCACTCAGGGTGGTGGGGGCTGGGAGTGGAGTAGCATCCAGGCAGAGGCTTCTGGCTGGCACATCTCCAAGCATTGGCCCCAATATCTGTCCTTACATGCATTGGATATTTCTGTCCATTTGTGGCTGACATGACCTTTTGGTGGTGTCCAAGCTAGATGCAAGTTAATTGCTCTAAGAATGTGTAGAAGTTCTGCATTACTTTGAAAAACTAGATATAAAAATATTCAACTTGATACAAAAGTATACTTATTACAAAAATGTCAGTGTCACATTTGTTAATGAAATAAAAGCTGTTGAAATATTTATATCATTTTAGCCATTGTACATTTGTAAATGCAAACATTGATTTTACATTTTGAACTGTCTCACTTATGATAACTATCAAGAATTTAAAGAGATGGGCCAGGCACGGTGGCTCACACCTGTAATACCAGCACTTTGCGAGGCCGAGGTGTGTGGGTCACTTGAGGTTGAGGTCAGGAGTTCCAGACCAGCCTGGCCAACATGGTGAAACCCCTTCTCTACTAAAAATACAAAAATTAGCCGGGTGTGGTGGTGGGTGCCTGTAGTCCCAGCTGCTCAAGAGGCTGAGGCAGGAGAATTGCTTGAACCTGGGAGGCGGAGGTTGCAGTGAGCTGAGGTCTGGCCACTGCACTCTAGCCTGAACGACAGAGTGAGACCCTGTCTCAAAAAAAAAAAAAAAAAAAAAAGAATTTAAAGAGATGATCTATTAAAAAGTCTTGATCAGGAATAGCAAGGAGCCTTTTAAGCATCAAATCTTTATTTACTGCTTTTTTCCTTCAACAAATATTTACTGTGTACCTACTTTGTGCTCAGAGTTGTTCTAATGCTTGGAATCTATTAATGAACAAAACAAACAAACAAAACACCCTGAGCTCAAAATGCCAGAGGTTGGATAAGAAACATGGATTATTGGCCACTTCTACTTTTAAATGCACTTCTCAACAGAAAATTCACTTTGTTATAACGTGTTGCACCATCTATTCATCCTAAGAGGACTGAGATCTATATATCATTTGGTTATGTTAATTTCTTTCATTTCCCAGAATTTCATGATTTATGATTTAATATTTCCCAAAATTAGTATGTGTGCTTCATTGCTCCTAGATCCCCATTAAGAAGTTTGCTTTTCACACCCCCCTCCAACCCTTCAATGGAGAATAATAAATTCTTGTTCACAGAGAATAGGACTAAATCTCATTAGACTGGAACTTACCTACCCTAGATTAAAGAAAACTGCTAATTTGGCTGCAATGATATATTCTTATGGAAAAATGCCAAACTGTACCTATCTGTATAAAAAACCTTTTATAAAATCCCAAGACCTTTGAGTCTGCCTAC
Organism: Pan troglodytes; assembly: GCF_028858775.2. NCBI lineage: Eukaryota > Metazoa > Chordata > Mammalia > Primates > Hominidae > Pan > Pan troglodytes. Next base: position 145,229,684 of record NC_072421.2, read on the forward strand.
AAGCCTCAAGTCGTAATGTTGAGTTCTCTGTCTTCCTGGGGCACCCTTTTCTAAAGATTTTGCTGCCGTCATCTCCCCTATTTGCTTTGAGTGAGAATATCCCTGAGATCTAACTGCAGCTTTCAGGGTCCTCTCTACAGTTCTTTCTAAGAGGTCCAAGGATTTTTATGCAAATGACTCCAGTGCTTTCCCAGACCTTCCAAAGCCTCTTGCAGTGAGTTATGTTACCCATACATGACTAGCCCCACTTGAACCCTATTCTTTAAGACACTGCTCCCCACCTTTTGTAGGAAGTAATATTTGCAATGGGCACTAGAGTAAAGTGGAGGGCTTCAGGGGCAATAAGAGGGAGTTGTTTAAAAACGCACATTACATTTATGTTATATAATGATAGAAAATGTTCAGAAGGCCGGGTGTGGTGGCTCACACCTATAATCCCAGCACTTTGGGAGGCCACGGTGGGCGGATCACCTGAGGTCAGGAGTTCAACACCAGCCTGATCAACATGGAGAAACCCCATCTCTACTAAAAATACAAAATTGTCTGGGCGTGGTGGCACATGCCTGTAATCCCAGCTGCTTGGGAGGCTGAGGCAAGAGAATTGCTTGAACCCGGGAGGCAGAGGTTGCGATGAGCCCAGATCGCGCCATTGCAGTCCAGCCTGGGAAACAAGAGCAAACCTCCATCTTAAAAAAAAAAAAAGAAAGAAAGAAAGAAAATATGTTAAGAAAAATAAAAGACTAAGCATTATAGAATAAATTAAATATTAAATTTGATGAAAATAATAATTTTAACCTTCCTTTCATAAATACAGCTTTATATCTGCTTTGCAGCAAAGGTATAGTATAAATAGACCAAATCCATATCCCTCTTTTGAATTAGTAAATAAAATACAAGATTTTTTCCATTAAAAAAAGAGTCACCAATAGTCTGTCAAGCTCCTCTCTTTTCCATTCTAATTCCTCTTCCTTCTTGCATAAGTTTGTTTTAGTAACCATCCCTGCCCCATTCACCCTTTCCCCACCACCTCCCCCATTCCCCAGATGAAGCTCTGCATGTTATTTTCCTTCTTAATCTTCCAGCATTTATAAAAGTAAAGCATTTATGAATATATAGTCTTATCTTTCTCCACCCTTTTTTCTCCCAGAACAATGCACTGTTCTACACATTGCTTTATGCAACTAGCAAAATATGCTAGAAATCTGAGATATTTTATTATCACTGCATAGAGATGACTCTCATTATGTTTTCAGCTACATCCTAGCCTATCTTCTAGATGTTTCACAATTTATTTAAATAGCCTACAACAGCAGACCTCTGATCTCTTTTACTATTACAAACAATGCCATATATATATATATATATATATATATATATATATATATATGGAAGTATAACTGTACAGGTAAGGGGAAGTGAGTGCAGCTGACAAAGTACTGAGTATTGCAATTTAGTAGGTATAGCCTTTTATAGAGGTTATGCTATTACTCATCCCACTAGCAATGTATGACAGTGTCTGTTTCCCCACAGCTTTTCCTTCCATTCTCTCTTGAACTCTTTCCAATCAGGATTCTGTGTGAAAGAACCACATTTAAGAAGTCTTGAGGCCAGGCGCGGTGGCTCACGCCTGTAATCCCAGCACTTTGGGAAGCCAAGGCGGGTGGATCACCTGAGATCAGCAGTTTGAGACCAGCCTGGCAAACATGGTGAAACCCCGTCTCTACTGAAAATACAAAAATTAGCTGGGCATGGTGGTGCACACCTGTAATCCCAGCTACTTGGGAGGCCGAGGCAGGAGAATCGCCTGAACCCAGGAGACGAAGATTGCAGTAAGCCGAGCTTGCGCCACTGCACTCCAGCCTGGGTGACAGAGCAAGACTCCGCCTCAAAAAAAAAAAAAAAAGTCTCAGAGGCAATACAAAACATAGTACATTTAAGCCCTTTAAATAATTCAATATGGCTGAAGTATCATATGGAGAGGAGACAGAAAGGCGGATATAAACACAGGTGTAAAGATGAGGTTAAAGGCAAGAAATTAGGCAGGATAGGTATGCATACATACACACGTATACACATAGAGCAACTTCAAATAATTGGATATTACCAGCGTAGTATATGGTTGTGGAGGAGAGCAGGAAAACAGATGTAAGCACATATGTAAAGATGAGTGTAAACCCTGAATAAAAATAATGTACTTTTTGATGGAAGAATGAACCAAAAATTAAAACTAAAATGGTTACATATAGGGAAACAGAGGGAACAAGTAGAAGGAGACAAGGGTTGAAGCTACATGTCTCTGAATATGCCTTATTTTGTAAATTTGATTTTGGAACTATAGTAATGTTTTTACATAATTATAATGCAAAATTAAATTTTAAAAAAGCAATTCACAAAACTCTGTTTCTTTGAGACAGGGTCTCCCTCTTTCTCCAGGCTTCAGTGCAGTGGCTGGATCATGGCTCACTGCAGCCTGAAAGCCCCAGGCTCAAGTGTTCCTCCCATCTCAGCCTTCTGAGTAGCTGAGATTACAGGCATGTGCCACCACATCTGACTAATTTCTTTTTTTTTTTTTTTTTTGTAAAGGCAAGGTCTCACTCCGTTGCCCAGGCTGATCTTGAATTCCTAGCCTCAAGTGATCCTTCTGCCTCGGCCTTCCAAAGGGCTTGGATTATAGGCATGAGCCATATCCATAAAATTCTAAAGCGAAACAAAGAAAATGAGCATAACCATTTACAGAGTGGTGGCATAACCTCAGAAAAATAAGGATACAAGTCTATTCTTGTATACATGTAAAATTTTCTATGAGTGGGAGAGGGAGAGGGAAAGGGATGAGGAATGGGGAATGAGGGATGAGGGATGAGAGATATCATCCAGAAAGATAGGAGGAAAACATAATGTGAAGTCAAAGAAACTATTCTTTAAGCAAGAGAGAATAATCAAAACAACGAAATGCTGCCCAGAGGTCAAATAAAATGAGGAGTATGAAACATCCATTGCACTTAGCAACACTCAGTGAGTTGATTTAAAAACATTACATGAGCTAATTTTTGTATAAGTTATAAGGAAAGGGTCCCGTTTCTGTATTCTACATATGGCTAGCCAGTTTTCCCAGCACCATTTATTAAATAGGGAATACTTTCCCCATTGCTTGTTTTTGTCAGGTTTGTCGAAGATCAGATGGTTGTAGATATGTGGTGTTATTTCTGAGGCCTCTGTTCTGTTCCATTGGTCTATATATCTGTTTTGGTAACAGTACCATGCTGTTTTGGTTACTGTAGCCTTGTAGTATAGTTTGAAGTCAGGTAGTGTGATGCCTCCAGCTTTGTTCTTTTTGTTTAGGATTGTCTTGGCTATATGGGCTCTTTTTTGGTGCCATATGAAATCTAAAGTAGTTTTTTCTAGTTCTGTGAAGAAAGTCAATGGTAGCTTGATGGGAATAGCATTGAATCTATACATTGCTTTGGGCAGTATGGCCATTTTCACAATATTGATTCTTCCTATCCATGAGCATGAAATGTTTTCCCATTTGTTTGTGTCCTCTCTTATTTCCTTGAGCAGTGGTTTGTGGTTCTCCTTGAAGAGGTCCTTCACATCCCTTGTAAGTTGGATTCCTAGGTATTTTATTCTCTTTGTAGCAATTGTGAATGGGAGGTCACTCATGATTTGGCTGTCTGTTTGTGTATTATTGGTGTAGAGGAATGCTTGTGATTTTTGCACATTGATTTTGTATCCTGAGACTTTGCTGAAGTTGCTTATCAGCTTAATGAGTTTTTGGGCTCGTGATCACTGGTCATTAGAGAAATGCAAATCAAAACCACAATGAGATACCATCTCACACCAGTTAGAATGGTGATCATTAAAAAGTCAGGAAACAACAGATGCTGGAGAGGATTTGGACAAATAGGAATGCTTTTAGACTCTTGATGGGAGTGTAATTTAGTTCAACCATTGTGGAAGACAGTTTGGTGATTCCTCCAGGATCTAGAACCAGTAATACCATTTGACCCAGCAATACCACTACGGGGTATATACCCAAAGGATTATAAATCATTCTACTATAAAGATACATGCACACGTATCTTTATTGCGGCACTATTCACAATAGCAAAGACTTGGAACCAACCCAAATGCCCATCAATGATAGACTGGATAAAGAAAATGTGGCACATATACACCATGAAATACTATGCAGCCCTAAAAAAGGATGAGTTCATGTCCTTTGCTGGGACATGGATGAAGCTGGAAACCATCATTCTCAGCAAACTAACACAGGAACAGAAAACCAAACGCTGCATGTTCTCACTCATAAGCAGGAGTTGAACAATTAGAACATGTGGACACAGGGAGGGGAACATCACACACCAGGGCCTGTCAGGGGGTGGGGGGCATGAGGAAGGAGAGCATTAGGACAAATACCTAATGCATGCTGGGCTTAAAACCTAGATGACGGGTTGACGGGTACAGCAAACCACCATGGTACATGTATACCTATGTAACAAACCTGCACGTTCTGCCCATGTATCCCAGAACTTAAAGTATAAATACATACATACATACATACATACATACATACATACATTACATGTGGTTTGAAAAGGGCAAATGTTCTTACAGGGATACCATGATAGAAGGTGAAATCAAGAATGATCTGCACTACCCAGGATGTGTGAACATAATTCTCTTACTTCTGGCTTTCTACGCTTCCAAATTCTGACCCAAACACCATTTATCATAACCCGTTGCATAAGACAGGTTCAACTCCACCAAAATGAGGAGCTTACTTCATTTTGGTGGAGCCTCCAAGTTTTTGAAGGCCTCTGTAAGTGGCTCCGAAGGCATCAGAAGGAGTTAAGGAGGTAAGATTTGATCTGCTTGAGATGCAGCATGTTACATTGTATATTATTATTGTTGTTATTACTATTTATTTTTAGAGATGGGGTCTCACTATGTTGCCAAAGCTGGTCTCAAACTCCTGGGCTCAAGCAATCCTCCCACATCAGCCTCCTGAGGAGCTGGGACTATAGGTGTGTGCCACCACACTTACTTTATTATTATTATTATTATTACTAAATGGATACTAATATTGTGTTTACTAAGTACCAAATGCTATTCTAAGCACTGTATAAATATGGACTCATTGAATCCTCTCAAGCCCCCTATAAGGTGGATGATATTGTTATAAATTTTTGCTCTGGCTCTATTGCTTTCTCACCACGTGAGCTTGATCAAGTCATTTCTCCACTCTGTGCTTCAGTTTGCTCCTCTGTAAAATGCAGACTTTCATCTTGGGATTGCAAAAGTTCTTTTCAACCTTAACACTCTATAAGCTGCGATAATGAGAAATGAGCATTGCCCACTGACTTAACATGGTAGGGATGAGGATAATACTGACCTGGCCCTTTCTTTTTCCCATCTTCTCCCAACTTAGAGTTCTATTATCTACATTCTGTTGTTCCCCATAAAGAAGGTGGAAAATGTTGAATAACTACAGTCCCTGGCTCTACACAGATGTTCAACAAATATTTTTAAATGTATTAATGAGTGAAAAATTAAACTATTCTAGCCTCCATTTCTTAGAGACCCTGTAATGATGTTTCTTTATCCAGAGAAGTGGTGACATTTTGGCCAAGGGTGTGTATATGCACATACGTGTGTGTGTGCATGTGCTTGTGTGAGCATTTTTACAACCATGCTGCATTCCTGTCCAGATTCTTTTTACTCAAGAAAAGGACTGCTGTGGTCATTCAAAAGCTTTCAGTAAAGAATGTTCTGCAACACAAATTCATGTCAGTTGCTAAAGGAACAGATTTTTGAGAGCAGTCAAAAGTGGCTTGAGGCTCTTAAGAAAGTTGACTAAGTACTCTAAACATAAAGAGAAAGCTGCATGTCAAGCTTTGCTGTTGATGGATTTAATTAAATGGCTGTTCCTTCAGGCTGTACGCAGGTTTGTTAAAGCATTCTTATGTATGTTTGCTTCTAAATTAATCAACAAATAATTAAAACTCAACTCTTCAATCTTTAAAGGTTTTCCCATAAAATTATTAAGGTAAAAGAAAAATGGTGGAGCCTCATGCCTTCAGAAAACCACAACTCAGAAATTATACATATTACATGAGGATTATTCGTGTTCCAAAAAAGTTCACTGAATGCAGTTCCTTTAAATAGCCTGCTCCCTCAGTGCGCTTAAGATGTGACTGGATTTTCCAAAGTTGTATCAACACAAAGCTTTTCAGGAAAACACATGTTTTGTAAAGTGAGGCTCCTCTATATTTGAACTGAGCAACCTTAAGTTGCCACTGTGTATCCAATAATTTTTATAGTTACTTGAACTGAAAACTCACTTTGAAGATGCAAAAAACAAAATTGTCCCATTGGAAGCTTTTCAGTAAACACAATACAGAAAGTTCGCATAACAGGGAGGAATTTCAAGTTAATTGTATCAAATACTTGGCTATCTTGTGATGGAACTACTGCATTTTATTAACAGTTGCAAATTAATTTCTGGATGATAGCTTCTCAGAAACTAATGTGCATATTTCCCAAATACAAAGTGAGTACATTCAGTATAACTCCTTGGTCGGGGTTATCAGAAACTCTTGGAAAACCTTCTTTGTTGTTCATTAGTTAATTTATGATTTAAAATGTTACCCAATGCAGTAGTCATGATTAATATATCTTATGAATTTTTCTCCTTGTGGTATATATGTACTAGACAATACATATATACTATATACTATATATATAACACATATACCAAAAGGGGAACATTTCTTAAGAGATATTAATTATGACTACTGCATTGGGTAACATTTTAAAACATATGTAAATCTTTCTTCCCCACTACCACATGCAGATTACATTCGGATCTCCGTTTCTGTAATCTGCATGTGGTAGTGGGGAAGAAAAATAAGATTTAAAGCAGGAACATTTGAAAATGAGAAGCAGAAAAAGTGGTGCTCCTGAGGGAGTAGTCTTTCTCGTGGCATGCTGCCCAGATACTGCTATTCCTTCCTGGCTAAAGCCACACGGAAGATGAAAGGCAGAGGCCAAGAAACAGAGTGGAATTGTGGTGGGAAACAGAGCTTCATGGATGTCAGCAATTTGCAAAGCCGGAATGTCCGGTTTGAGAGTAACGCAGGCCAGGAAGCTGTAATGGTCAGTCAGTGGCACCTGGGCAGGGCAGCGTGGGCATCAGGGCTGTCACTCAGAAAGTCAGTGTTCCCAGTAAGAGTGGGACCCTGTGGTCATGCAACCAAGGGTGGAGTTTCTCAGAAGGATCATGTGACCTACAGCCCACCTTTTGTGAGAATTGTGCAGTATTGAGAGATGATGCAGACAAAAAATGGAGACACAAGGAAATGTGATCCCAAAAGACAACACAAAGAACAAATATGCAGAGGCCAAGAGAAAACAGTGTAAATGGCAGTAGCCACAGGAACAGCAGCAGGAACAGCAGCAGAAAACTGGAACACAAAGCATATGATTTTGCATCAGGATCAAAGACACTAGGAAAATGCAGCAGGAATCTGAGAGCCCCAAATGTACACTAGCAAGTACCAGTGAGATATCCAAAGTAGGGATAGCATGTGCTGTCAAGGGGGAAAAGAAAAAAAAAACAGAATTGAAACTTAGCCTACCACCTTAATATTTCATGATGTGTCAGGGCATGAAAAAAATATGTCCAGTGTGATGAGGTAGGACAGACAAAACCAGGACCTAGAGCAAGGTGTGCCTGCTATGGTGGGGCATGGACTTCTTGACAAAAGAGATTCCTAAATACCCTTACCAGGAGAACACTCTTCCAACAGGTTTAAGAGAACACTCTTAAACCATCCCCACCCAGCTGACTCTGGGTGATTTCAGCAGTGGGGGCCCCTTCAGCCATCTCCTGCTTGCAGCTGAACTCACTCCAGGCAAGCTGGTGCCAGCAATTAACCCTACAGGTCACAGTTTCCCTCAAGGGATGTGACACCTGGTTCTGCAGTTTCAGCAGGATCCCAGGCTGAATTCCCTTACATTCTATTGGCTTGTTTATTAAGCCCACATCTACTAAAACTGTCAGAAAAGTTTCAAGCTGGTTTCTCATGACCAAAAACATAATCCTATAATCCTTGAAAAATATTTTTGAACAGATAAACTGTACAGCGTAGTATCTGACACAGCCAGGCACCTGCAGGCCAACCCATCCCCCAAAGTACAAGCCTCCTCACAGCAGTCTGGTCTGGTTAGTGGGCCCCATCCAATACAGTTAACCCTTTCATGCCAATCAGGGTTCCAATCCTTCCTTGGAACTATAATCTTCTTAAATATTTTCTGCTAGGGTGCAGATTACATGCAAAAAAAGAATCAATAAATAACGCTGCATGGAATAAGTGTTAATTTTCAACGAAGAATGCTGTTGGTTGGCCAAAACACCTAAACAAGATACACTGAAGGTAATATTTGCCTTCAGTAATTCTAAATATTTTACCTTTGGATGATTAAAAGTTTAATACAAGGGTCTGATTTTTTTAAAAAAAGAAAGGTCTCTCATTTAATGTTTAAAAGAAAGCTCTCTCATGTAATGGAGGTCTGCTTAGGTTGATTTTTTTTAAATAAAATCTTACTTAAAATTTGATCTTAGGTGGTTTTGAATTTTGAAAGTTTCATTTCCCTGAAAGAATATTGACAAGGAAGCAAAAGCTCTTATTCAATATGAAGCGAGTATAGTATTCCAATTGCCTAGGAGTCTAACTTCCAGTAACTTTAACCAACAAGCTCAAACTGGACAATGAAAGTAAGTGAAAATGTCCCTGAGCCCTTGATGAAACTGTAACAAAGGCCATGCACTTTAGTAAGTAGTAGGTGAGGAAGCTGCTCTCCAGCCTTTCAACTAAAATTGTTGTTTTTGAATTATGTGTAATAATGAGGGGGTGAGAAAGAAAACTGTGAGAAGAAGGTTCATTAATGAACTACAAAGAGAGAGAAAAGTCACTAGATGAGCCACAGAAGCCTGAGGAAATGCTCTAAGTGAACCCTGAGTACCCTGACAGGGCTACAGATAAAATACAATCTATGATGTTCCAAGGAATCATCAAGAAAGGGTTAAGTCAGGTTAAGTACTTTATGTTGAATAAAGCACAGAAAGTGCTTGAGGCATTTTAGAAATTTTCCAACTTTTGGGAAAACAAAGGGATAGACATTAGTTACATGGGAAAATGCATTTACAGAGACTACCCCATTCCTTCATAGATAATACTCCATTCCCTCACAGAGAATACTGTATCCCTTATAGCTCAATAATAAATAGTAAGAATGGTTCTCAATTATTGAGTACCTTCACTCAGATAGTCAGTGCTGGAGTTCAGGTTCAAATCCAGGATGGTCAGGCTTCAAACCCTTCCCATTACACAACAGCTCGACAATAAGAAAACCTGATTAAAAGCAGGTAAAGGATTTCATTAGAAATTTCTCCAAAGATTATAGAAATGGTCAAGGGGTACATGAAAAGATACTCAACATCATTAGTCATCACAGGAATACAAATCAAAACCAGAATGAGATACCACTTCACACCTTAGAGCTTCCATTTGTATTCATGACCTCCTTTGCAAAGTAGAAATTGAATTATTGTTGTGGTATAGATTTGTTCTATATAACCCTGGGAGAGGGATGGCTATAATCAAAATGACAGATAATAACAAGTGTATGTTGGGTGTGGTGGCTCATGCCTGTAATTCCAACACTTTGGGAGGCCAAGACGGGAGGATGGCTTGAGCCCAGGAGTTTGAGACCAGCCTGGGCAAGATGGTAAGTCTCCATCTCTACAAAAAATAAAAACTAAATAGCAAGTGTTGATGAGGATGTGGAGGAATTGGAACCCTCATACGTGCTGCTGGAAATGTAAAATGGTACAACTGCTTTGCAGAACAGGCTGTCGGTTCTATAAAATATTAAACATAGTCACCATATGACTCAGCACTTTCACTTCTATGTGTAACCAGAGAGGAATGGAAACAAATATCCACACAAAATAGTTCATAGCAGCACTATTCATAATAGCCAAAAAGTGGAAGCAATCCAAATGTCTATCAACTGATGAATGGATAAACAAAATGTGGTATATTCGTATGGCAGAATATTATTCAGCCATAAAAAGAATGAAGTACTGATACATGCTACAATATGGACAAACCTTGAAAACATCACGCTAAGTAAAAAAGCCAGTCAGAAAATACCACATATTATTAAATTCCAATTATAAGAAAACACAGAACAGGAAAATTTGTAACCACAGGAAGTAGATTAGTGGTTACCAGCAGCTAGGGTAGTTTGAGGATGGGAGGGATAGGGAGTGATGGCTAAGTGGTGTGGGGTGTCTTCTTGGGGTGATAAATATGTTCTAAAATTAATTGTGGTAATGGTTTCACAACTCTGTGAATACACTAAAAAACACTTAACTGTACACCTTAAATGGATGAATTATATGATATATGAATCATATCTCAATAATGCTGATACATATGAAGATAGCACTTTTCTTCAACCTGCATATCTGAAGGACTCAACATTCAGCTTATTTGCTACTGAATTTTGTAAATTGCTCATGAAACGCTGTTGGTTGTGGAGTTATAGTCAGCAATGAACTTTTGCTGCTTTGTTTTAAGTGCACGTTCTTCTAAAGGTGCTGAGTGAAGTGAAAATGTTGTGTTGTTATTTATTCCCAAGAACAGGAAAAAATATTTAGTAATTATATTTCATAATATATTAAGATTAAATCAAGAGGTAAATCTATCTTGGCATGTGGAAGTTTTTATTTAATTATTTATTTGTATTGTATATACTTAAGGTGTACAACATGATGTTTTGAGAAAAATCTACACAGTAAAATGATTACTACAGTCAAGCAATTAACATATCTATCACCTCACATAGGTTACCTTTCTGTGCATTCAATTTCTACACTTATTCGTCTTACACAACTGCAAGTTTGTATCCTTTGACCAACATCTCTCCATTTTTCCCTTTCTGTACCCCTGGTAACCACGATTCTATTCTCTGTACCTATGTGTTAGCTTTTTGGTGGGGAGGTTATCCATCCCCTCAAGCATTTATCCTTTGAGTTAAACACAATTCAATTATACTCTATTAGTTACTTTTAAACATACAGTTAAGTTATTATTGACTATAGTCACCCTGTTGTGGGATCAAATAGTAGGCCTTAATCATTCTTTCTATTTTTGTACCCATTAACCATCGCCACATCCCCCCCAGCCTTCCACTGTACTTGCTGCTCTCTGGTAACCATCCTTCTACTCTCTATGTTTCTGAGTTCAATCGTTTTCATTTTTACCTCCCACAAATAAGTGAGAACGTATGATATTTTTCTGTGCCTGGCTTACTTCACTTAGCATAATGATCTCCAGTTCCATCCATGTTGTTGCAGGTGACAGGATCTCATTCATGTTTCTGGCTGAACAGTACTCCATACTCCGTTGTGTATAAGTACCACATTTTCTTTATGCATTCATCTGTTGATGGACACTTAGGTTGTTTCCAAATCTTAGCTACTGTGACCGGTGCTGAAACAAACATGAGAGTGAAGATTATCTCTTCAATATACTGATTTATTTCTTTGGGATATATGCCTAGCAGTGGGATTGCTGAATCATATGGTAGCTCAATTTTTAGTTTGTTGAAGAACCTCCAAACTGTTCTCCACAGTGGTTTTAGTAATCTCCATTCCCACCAACAGTGTACAAGTGTTTTCTCCACATCCTCTCCAGCATTTGTTATTGCCTGTCTTTTGGATATAAGCCATTTTAACTGGCATGAGATGATATCTTGTTGTGGTTTTGATTTTCACTTCTCTGATGACCAGTGATGTTGAGCACCTTTTTGTGTTCCTGTTTGTCATTTGTATGTCTTCTTTTGGGAAATGTCTGTTAAAATCTTTTGCTCATCTTTTGATCAGATTATTAGATTTCTTCCTATAGAGCTGTTTGTGTTCCTTATACATTCTGGTTTTGAATCCCTTGTCAGATAAGTAGTTTGCAAATATTTTCTCCCATTCTGTGAGTCATCTCTTCACTTTGTTGTGCAGAAGCTTTATAATTTGATGAGATCCCATTTGTTCATTTTGCTTTGGTTGCCTGTGCTTAGGGTTACTGCTCAGGACATTTTTGCCTAGAGCAGTGTCCTAAAGATTTTCCCCAAAGTTTTCTTGCTATAGTTTCATTGTTTGAGGTCTTAGATATAAATCTTTAATCAATTTTGATTTGATTTTTTAATATGGCAAGAGATAGAGGTCTAGTTTCATTCTTCTGCAGATGGATATCCAGTTTTCCCAGCACCATTTATTGAAGAAACTCCCTCTTCCCCAGTATGTGTTCTTGGCACCTTTGTTGCAAATGAGTTCACTGTAAGTGTGTGGATTTGTTTCTAGCTTCTCTATTCCATTCCATTGGTCTATGTGTCTGATTTTATGCTGGTACCATGTTATTTTGGTTACTATATCTCTGTAGTATAACTTGAAGTCAGGTAAAATGATACCTGCAGTTTTGTTCTTTCTGCTTAAGCTAGTTTTGGCTATTTGGGGTCTTTTGTGGTTCTATATAAATTTTAGGATTATTTTTTCTATTTCTTTGAAGAACGCCACCTGTCTACCTTGTGTTCTATTTTACTGTGGCTAAGCTGGCACTTAAACTGCAAGACACAGTCTTTCCCACTCTTTCCTCCCCTTTCCACAAGCAGAGGAGTCTCACCCTGTAGCCACTGCCACCCCAGGCCATGAGGAGTACTGCCAGACTACCAACCAACATTCTCTTAAGACCCAGGGGCTCTTAAGTCAGCTTGTGGTGAATGTTGCCTGGCCTGGGACTCACCCTTCAGAGCAGTGGGCTCCCCTCAGGCCCAGGGTACGTCCATAAATGCAGTCCAGGTGTCAAGTCTCGGAATTGGGGAACCCAAGAACCCATTTGGTGCTCTGTCCCTCTGTGGCTGTGTTGATACCTAAGGTGCAAGACAAAGTCCCTTTTACTTTGCCTTCTGCTTTTTTCAAGTAGAAGGAGTTTTGCCTCATAGCCACCAAAGCTGAGAACGTGCTGAATTTCACCTGCAGCCAGCCAGTCTCAGATGCTCACCAAAGACCCTTAATGTAGTACCTGGGTTTTGCAGCTGGTTATTTAGGGCCCAGGGCCTCCTCGGTTAGCAGGTGATGAATGCTGCCAGCACTAGGTCCTTCCCTTCAAGGCATCAGGTTCTCTTCTGGCTTGGGGTGTGTATTGAAATATCATCTGGGACCTAGGGCCTCGTATGGGTACTTCATGCTGGCTGGTGCCTTAGATGCAAGACAATGTCCTCCCCACTCTTCCCTCTCCTCTCCTCAAGCAGGAGGAATGGGTTTGTATTGGAGACTGGAACTGTGTGGCCCAGGGTGTTATAGGACGGGTGACACCAGCACTCCCTTGGCTGCCCAGCTGGCGTCTCAGTATGTCACGTACCACCCCCAGTCCACTGACTCTGGGCCTAGTTCAGCACTGGGCCTTGCCTATGAGTTGCAGTCCTTATGGCCTAGACTGCCTTTCAAGTTCATTTAGAGACACAGAGCACTGTAGCCCTTGGTGGTGAGGTTTACAGGAACTCAAGGTTTGACCACTGGGATCAGCAATTCTCCTCTGGCTAGCACTAGTTTAAATGCTCCCTTAGTAAGCAGGTGTCAGCTGAGTTTGGTCCACTTTTCTTTTCTGCTCTAGCAGGACAACACTAAGTTCGGTTCCTCATAATTGCTGTGCTCTCCCTCCCCTGCAGCATCTGGAGATGCTCTCGGCACCAAGCTGCTGCTGTTGGGGGTGAGGGAGGGGTGACATTGGCTATTCAAGACTTTTAAAAAATCTCTTCAGTGCCTTTATCAGTGATATGAAGTTAAAGCCAGGTGCCATGAGTGCTCACCTGATTTTTGGTTCTTACAAAGGTATTTTTTTTTTCTGTGTAGATAGTTGTTTACTTGGTGTCCTTGAAGAGGGGGAGGATTGGTGGAGCCTTCTATTCTGCCATCTTGCTTCACCTATCTATCACACGTGGAAGTTTTTTCTTTACATTTTTAATTCATAAAATTATTTTTCCCACTAAAAAATAATGCATAGCAAAAGCCTTTTGCCAGGATGGATTTCAGTCAACATAATCAGCCTCCTTTTTGAAGTACATTATTATCGCGACCAAGAGATTGTGTGAAACACTTCCAGTGCCCTGTGAGGGACTATAAAGGTAACCAATTATGGAAGAGAAGAAATAGAAGGAGCTAATCTTCTCTGTCCTGGCTTGCCTTTGCCCCGAACTCTTAAAAGAATTAATTCACTTCTCTGGGAGATACTGGGAAACTGAGGTCGTTATTGGCAGCCTTCAAACACTGTTCTTAATTTATGGATAGTTACTAAACCACATAATCACCGAGTTATCCCATTACAGGGCTCAGCAGAACCTAGGTCTGCAGCCCTGGGTGTGAAGTTCAATTGTGAGAGGTTTTGAGAGTGTTTATTAAAGAGGGCGTGAGTGTGCCCAGCCATCATGCAGACCATTTAGGCTCCCAACACACAGCCGAACGAAAGGATCCCATGCATAGGATTTGGCATTTATCCATTGAAATTATTTCCTTTCATTGATTTAAAATGATAATTCAATTAAAATAATTATTCCAATCAAACTTCATATATTTTTGGCAGGCTCCGGGGGGGGGCCCTCTGCCCTCAATGTTATTTTAGTATTTGCTTCATTTGTTTTCTCACTGGGCTGACTTTGGCTCTCTGACTCTTTGGAAAATTTTATGTCATTGAGCAATTACTGCACCCTTCTGGAGCTTTCCACTCAAGATGCAGAGAACAAGGGAAACAAAATATCCTAGAGAAATGTTGCACTTTGAATTCTGACCAGTGGAGGCCAGGAAATAACTGAGAATGGAATATGGTTGGGGTCACCCACCCATTCACCTAAATGTAAACGTCCAAGAGGCTAGCCAGCCTGTGTTAAAGCTGTAAGGTGAGGATGAATGATAGTCTCACCATCTGATTCCTATCTTTTTAAAATTTCTTCATTTTTCTTTCAACAGCTGTTGTACTCTTGAAATGTATAACAGTTTTATCAGATCTCAGAAAATCTCTGATATGGTTTGGTTCTGCATCCCCACCCAAATCTCATGTCGAATTGTAATCCCTATGTGTCAGTGGAGGGGCCTGGTGGGAAATGATTCGATCATGGGGGTGGCCTTCCTTCTTGCTGTTCTCATTATAGAGTTCACATGAGAGCTTATGGTTTAAAAGTGTGGCACTTCCCCCCTCGCTAGCTCTCTCTCCTGCCACCGTGTAAGACATGCCTTGCTTCCCCTTTGCCTTCTGCCATGATTGTAAGTTTCCTGAGGCCTCCCCAACCACACAGAACTGTGAGTCAATTAAACCTCTCTTGTTTATTAAAATAAATAAATAATGCAAAATCAACATGGAAAATTCAAAAACTGCAGAAAATACAAGCCAGTCAATTCTATTCTCACGCACAATATAACAACTGTTAACATATTGATGTATTTTGTCCTTTGTTTTGCAATACATATTTTTTCACATATTTGTGATCACATGGTGCACTTCAACATTTATCCCCTATCTACTTTCATTATTGCTTTGAGAAATGAGCCTAGTGAAACGTGTACCAGAGCACTGATCTATCTCTTAAGGTACATCTTCCCTCCCCTCTCAACCTTCTTTTCCCTGGAGCTCAGCCCCATCATCAATTGAGCCTTAAGACAATGAAATCATTAAGAAGAAAAGCTATGAAAAAAAGGCTTGAAGTGTCCATCATCTTGAAGTGTCCATCCATCACCATAAAGCTTACTGTTGTCTCTCTCAGGGTTACATGGAATGAATCAATACCGCAGCAACAGTTGAATTTCATCTTTGCAAATAAGGTCATGAATAAAAACAGAGAAGTTAAAGAGACTCAGCACTCTTCTAATCAAGTATCTGACCCCTTCACCACATCACAGGAGATCTGTTATGCTGTCACAATCTTCTCAATATATAACCTCTTTCATCTTGTTAATAGAACAACACACCAGTTCTCCAGAAAGTAGAAGGCTGTGTTGCCACTGTTAGGGCATGATCATTAATACTGTAAAATCATTCCAGGCTGAACGTTGTATTTTAAAAGCTGTTGGGCATGGTGGCACACACCTGTAACCCCAACTACTCAGGAAGCTGAGGTGGGAGTATCACCTGAGCCCAGGAGTTCAAGGCCAACCTGGGCAATACAGTGAGACCTCTGTCTCTAAAAAATAAAAATTTGTAAAAAGACAATGATACAAATTGCATCTATAAGCAGTGTGAAGCCTGTTTAAAGCATCAGGAAACAGAAGCTCTGCATTAGTCCAGTCTCACACTGCTATAAAGAAATACCTGAAACTGTGTAACTTGTTTTTTAAAAAAAGAGATTTAATTGGCTCACGGTTCCACAGGCTATACAGGAAGCATGGTCGGGGGAGGCCACAGGAAACTTACAATTATGGCAGAAGGTGAAGGGGAAGCTGACATGTCCTACATGGCTGGAGCAGGAGAAGAGAGAGCAAAGGGGAAAGTGCCACATGCTTTTAACCATCAGATCTCATGAGAACTTACTATCATGAGAACAGCAAGGGGAAAATGTACCCCCATGTTCCAATCACCACCCGCCAGGTCCCTCCCTCAACATTGGGAATTACAAGTCAACATGAGATTTGGGTAGACATGCAGAGCCAAGCCATATTAAGCTCCATCTATTCCAAAGTCCCCAGCCAGCAAAAGCTGATAGATCCAAAGCTTGCAAATATAATAAATATAAAGGAGTTATTGTCCTATACAGCAGTTGTCCGCAACCCCCAGGCTATGGACAGGTACTGTTCCATGACCTGTTACAATAATGAAACTAGGCCACACAGCAGGAGGTGAGTGGTGGGCTAGTGAGTGTTACCTCCTGAGCTTCACCTCCTGTCAGATCATCAGGCATTAAATTTTCATAGGCGTGTAAACCCTATTGTGAACTGTGCATGGAGGAATCTAGGTTGCATGCTCATTATAATAATCTGGTGCCTGATAATTTGACATGGAACAATTTTATCCCAAAATCATCTTCTCCCATCTCGCAGTCTGTGGAAAATTTGTCTTCCATGAAACGGGTCCCTGATGCCAAAAAGGTTGGGGACCGCTGCTATACAACTTTATAAAGTCCCTGTGCCTGGGAAATGTACCTGTGCGCATATGTGTTCTGTTGCGGGAAGTGC
This sequence comes from Pan troglodytes, assembly GCF_028858775.2. Classification (NCBI taxonomy): domain Eukaryota; kingdom Metazoa; phylum Chordata; class Mammalia; order Primates; family Hominidae; genus Pan; species Pan troglodytes. The sequence continues at coordinate 145,246,962 of NC_072421.2, forward strand.
TATTTGATCCAACAAAGCCCAAAGCCCCACATTTAAAAAATGTTTGCTGAAGGTAAGATCCACAGATACACACTGCAAGATCTACCAAGGCAACAGCCTTGATGACCATGGTAGCACGCCTGAAGTTGCTGAAATGTTGAGTAGGTATCAGATAAGAGACCTGCTGCTAATACTCTTGTGAATCATTAGGTCGCAGTTTTCTCCTTTACATGCTCATTATTAAAGTGCCTTAGACCCCCTTGCGTACAGATGAAAAATAATACATTAAAAGAAAAAGAAATCACCTTAAGCCAGTTGTTCTTTGGATCTAACTGTGATTGAAAGTGCTATTAGGACAAAAGCAGAAAGAAACAGATTATTCAAAGCCTGTAACATTAGTCACTAATAGATTCTGTGGGAGAACCAAATGTAATAAGATAGGTACATTGTATGATGTCAAATTAACCCATCTTTTCAAGGACTACGGTACTGAGAAAAACAAAGCAAAAATGTGTGTAGTTGTGAATCCAAAGGTTTACAGTTATGAACAATACTCAATTCATGCAATTTACTAGAATGACCTGAAGTAAAAGTAGCCAGTCCCTTAGGCAGGAAAATATTTGGCTAAAACACGGCAAGAAGCACAAACCAACTCTTGAGGAAGTGTGAGTGTTATGGGAAGCCAGTTGGGGTGGAATAATTTGTTAAATGAATGTTTTCTTCTACCTTCACCTTGATAAACAAGCACCTCTGAAGTGAGCAGAAGCCTTAAGGAACAGCTATCTTGTGCAAGGATGATGACCAGACTTCAGTAAACAAGTGGTTGAACTCAAAGGACCCTCCTAAGGCTAATATTCACCAAAGGTTTCTTCTAAGGCTAATCCACTAATTTATATTAAAGCATCAATGAGTCCAAATGCCCAATATAATAGATCCAACACAGAAAAGATAATTTAAATATGGAAAAATATTGAACTATCTTATAAGTTTTCCCCAAATTTAGTCTTGCTGTTTCAGAATAACTGGAAAAAGACTGATACTGTTTTTCATGCTGGGGGCAGGGATTTACAGAGTATTCTTTAGGCCATTCTGTAGTTTCTGTTTGGATTAGAGAAAAATAATTTGGAAAATTCATTCTCAATTTCCATTTGTCATCTTTCTATATCAAAGACAGATGGAATTAGATGCAAACATATGGGAAGATTTTTTTTCGAAGCCTAAAATGTCTTGTATATTTGTGTATACTCTCATTAGTATACAGGACGGGACTGTCACTTGGCTGTCACCTTAAAGTAATTTCATCTGGGACATAGAGAGTATCTAGGCCTAGGTTAATTCCACCATAGGAAAAATGAAGAATATATAGAACAACTTCACTAAGCAGCCTGTTTTTTCTCTACCATTCATAAAAACTACTTCTGACCAATGTGCTCAGGGCAGTTTCAGCTGCACTCCTCTGGTGCTTCTCTCTCAGCAAACTTTGGACCCTATATCAGGCGTACAGGATTTTCCAAGGCACAATTGCTTGCAAAATCAATTTCTGCGTTATCTTTCCATTTGTATGGTTATACTCATCTCTCATTTTTGAAATTGAACCAGTCATATGCTTTCTCATCAACATTTGAGGTCTGTTTGCCACAAAACACTTATTGTCTTTAAATAAGCTCCCCAGGATTTACCTTATCTAGCTGCCATCACTACCCACCAATAAACATTTTAATATAAAATATTTCTTTACATAGTTGGCAGGACGGGTTTCCCACGTTCAGTGGTAGTAGATTAAGTTTGATTCCTCTATTTGTTTGTACCCACCTCCCTGAATCACTCCTTCCCCAGTGTCAGATAAGAAGTGAAAGAGGGTACCATTCCAGCTATTTTAAGTTAAAATGAAACCATGAAAGATGAAGAAGAAAATATGGAAGGATATTAATCTTTTCTCAGAGTGGAATAGGCTTTTGTAAACACAAGAGCAAAAAGGAAAAGTCATGAAATAAAAGATGTGTGGACCTAACAACTAAAAAATACAAATCTTCTGTATGTTGAAACAAAACTAAATTGTAAACAAGAAGCTGGGAAAATATATTTACCAAACATATGTAATACGTGAAAAGATAATAGATAAAAACATAACTTAGTAAGTTAGCCAACAACAGCACATGGTCTTTTGCCCATTTATCTATTTGAATATAAAACTTTTTTGTATTGGTTTGTAAAAGCTATTTGTATATTAACAATATTAACCCTTTTTGTGCGTCACTGGCAAAATAACACAAGGGTAGGGGTAGTAATGTGACACAGTCTTGCAAGCAAGTATCTGCTGGAGGAGAGAGGCATTTCTAGGAAACCTGGTTATGTTAATTAAAAATACAGACATCACATATATTTATTCATCTCATTCTTCCTGCCTTGGACAAGGATGGGATGGCTGAAGCTGGGGCAGTCATCTTGCAAACATGATATCATTGAGCTACTCAGACCAGGACTTACACCATTGGCTCCTCTGCTTCCCAGGCTTTCAGACTTGAACTGAATTGCAACACTGTTCAATTCCTCAGCTTGCAAATAAAACAATTTGATTCCTCAGCTTGCAAATAAAACAATATCAGCAGCTGCTTACTTCAAGACATCTGTTTGTGTGAGGAAAAAATAAACCCTTATTAGTTTAAGCCACTGTTAATAAGGTTTCAGATACTTTGAGCCAAAAACATTTCTCACGGATGTTCCTCACATGATTAAGCAATTCACACACAAAAAGTGAGATACAGATGGACAATAATTATGAATATTATTTCACTTCTGTGATGGTTAATTTTATATGTCAACTTGACTGGGATAAAGCATGCCCAGATAGCTGATGAAACATTATTTCTGGGTGTTTCTGTGCGAGTATTTCCAGAAGAGATTAGCCTTTAAATTGGTAAACTCAGTAAGGAAGATTATTGTCACCAATGCAGGTGGGCATCATCCAATCCTGTTAAGGGCCTAAATAGAACAAAAATGCAGAGAAAAGATCTATTTGCTTCTATTTGAGCTGAGACATCCATCTTCTCCTTCCCTAGGACATTGGTGCTCCTAGTTTTTGGGCCTTCGGGCTCAGACTGGGACTTACACCATTGGCTCCTCTGCTTCTCAGGCCTTCAGACTTGAACTGAATTGGACTGAATTGCAACACTGGCTTTCCTGACTCCTCAGCTTGCAAATGACAGACCATGGGATTTCTAGGTCTCCATAATCACATAAGTGAATTCCTATAATAAATCTCCTCATATATATATATATATATATATATACACACACACACACATACATATGCATTGATGTATAATTCCATTTATTGATATTGAATTTATATATATGTATGTGTTTGTGTGTGTGTATATATATATATACACACACACACATACATATATATATACACACATACATACATACATATATATATATATATATATATACACACATACATATATATAACTGGTTCTGTTTCTCTGGAGAACCTAACTAATACAATTTCACAAATAATAAAATATATTAAAAATAAGATAGCCACCTTGAAGACACTATGCCAAATGAAAGAAGCCAGTCAAAAAGGACAAATATTATATGAGTCCACTTGTATGAGGTCCCTAGTGTAGTCCAACTCATAGGGACAGAAAGTAGAAGAGTGGTTGCCAGGGGATGAGGGAAGGAGAAATGGTGAGTTAGTGTTTCATGGGTACAGAATTTCAGTTGGGAAAGATGAAAAAGTTCTGGTGACGGATGGTGGTGATGGTTGCACAACAATATGAATGTACTTAATGCCACTGAACTGTACACTTAAAAATGCTTAATGGTAAATGGTAAAAGTGGTAAATTTTGTATTATATATATTTTACCACAATAAAAAAAGTTAAAAATCAGAAAAAAGAGTATTTTAAATAATAATTAATACTATTTTTCAATTTTAAAACTGACTACCTTTAAACATTTCTTATTAATTTTGTTAATGATGGTCTGCTGGTTCTGAGTGTGGGGAAACAGGGATTCTCACATACTATTGGGGGCAGTCTAAACTGGCCAAACCACTTTAGAGGGAAATATGGTCAACTGTACTCAAAAGTTTATACACTTTTACAAAGTGATCCTACTTCTAGGAATACAGCCAATAAAATAATCAAAATTGTAGATAATGTTTTGTGTCCGAAGATGTCCATAACAGCATTGTCTATAATATTAAACCATTTGAAACAGCCTATGTGTCCAGAAAGTGGTTGATTAAAATGCATTTCTATGTATTCCTTCCATGGAACACTGTATCAGCATGATGAAAAATGGAGTAGATTAGCTCTGCATATTTGCTGCTCATTTGAATCACCTAGAGCGATTTTACAATTCCTAGTGTCAGCCTTATCTCATATCCAGTAAAGCAGTATTTCTGGAGGTGGGGCCCAGGGATCAGTACTTTTTACATCTACCCTCTTCCCCACCACCCACTGATTCTAATGTGCAGCCAAGCTTAAGAACTACTTATGTAGATTTCTATTTATTCACATGGAAAAAATATAAATATTCACTAGAATTTGATGATAAAAGCAGATTATAGAACAGTCTGTATAGCATGAGCTCATTTAAAAATATAAATGTGTGGGCCTTCTGAGTAAAGATGATGGATTGAACACCTACATTTGCTTTTACTTCCCCCTGAAACTCTACTAAAACAACAATAAAAAGATATTTTAAAAAGTGCAAACTGATGAGGAAAAAATAACTGGGGGGGGAGGAAAAGCAACAGAATTTTGGAAGTTAGAAAGCATTTGAATGGTGACTTAGTAGAATGAAGTTGAATCTCAAACCAACAGTGGTTGGTAAGCAAATTTACAATATGCAGAACTCCCATCCTTTATGATAAACTAATTAGCAGACATGGATACCTCTGGAAGGGATGAAAGAAAATATCACTAGAAAGTTTATTTAGGAAGCAGTTAAAGCTCCATATTCTTTCCCCAACCCCAGCAGGAGTTAGTTTATTTTCTGAAGAGAATAAAATAAAGTGTCTCCAGACGCAGTCACCAGACACAGTTGTGGACTGATGGTGCTGTGCTAATAGTGGATGGATTCGGTTAATGCCAAGATCTCCAGCTCCTTTTCCCTACTTAGTTTCCAGAGTTGTATTTGCCTGGTTTATAATCTTCCAGGAAGGAATTTGGGAGCAATCTGAGTAGCCCAAGAAGAGAGATATAACGGTACTTGTTATAGGCTTATTGGGCTCTCCAAAAATTCATATGTTGAAGTCTTACCACAGAATGTGACTGTAGTTGGATATAAGATCTTTGAAGAAGTAATTTAGGTAAAAATGAAGTCATTAGGGTAGGCCCTTTTCCTATATGACCGGTATCCTTATAAGAGAAAATTTGGACACAGACACATACAGAGGGAGGGCTATGGTGAAGATACAGGGAGAAAACATCCATAAACAAGCCAAGGAGAGAGACTTTAGAAGAAACAAACCCTGACAACACCTTGCCTTGGACTTCTGACCTCTAATATTGTGAGAAAATAAATTTTTGTTATTTAAGCCACTCAGTATGTGCTACTTTGTTATGGTAGCCCTAGGAAACTAATACAGTACTATACTAGAAATCTCCCTGAAATGGCCTCACCATACATGCACGCTGCAGTGAAACTGTAAGTTGACAAGACCTACACACTCTTAGATATTCCAGTTAACTTCTGGTCCCCCTCTTTTAAAAATTAGCAGATATCCCCTTCCTGTGTCCATGTGTTCTCGTTGTTCAATTCCCACCTATGAGTGAGAACATGCGGTGTTTGGTTTTGCGGTGTTTGGTTTTTTGTCCTTGTGATAGTTTGCTGAGAATGATGATTTCCAGTTTCATCCATGTCCCTACAAAGGACATGAACTCATCATTTTTTATGGCTGCATAGTATTCCATGGTGTATATGTGCCACATTTTCTTAATCCAGTCTATTGTTGTTGGACATTTGGGTTGTTCCCAAGTCTTTGCTATTGTGAATAGTGCCGCAATAAACATACGTGTGCATGTGTCTTTATAGCAGCATGATTTATAGTCCTTTGGGTATATACCCAGTAATTGGATGACTGTTGTGGGGTGGGGGGAGGGGGGAGGGATAGCATTAGGAGATATACCTAACGCTAAATGACGAGTTAATGGGTGCAGTACACCAACATGGCACATGTATACCTATGTAACAAACCTGCACATTGTGCACATGTACCCTAAAACTTAAAGTATAATAATAAAGTTAAAAAAAAAATTAGCAGATATCCAAGGCTTATCAGACATTTGTGGAACACTTCCAACATGAAAGATAGAATCCAAAGCAAACAAACACAAAGACTCAGGGAAAGCAGGAACTATTCATGAAGGACAAAACCACATGCTACAACATGGATGAACTTTGAAAACATTATGCTAAGTTAAAAGAAGCAGACACAAAAGGCCACATACGTTATGCTTCTATTGACATTAAATGTCCACAATAGGCAAATCCATAATGATAGAAAGTAGATTAGTGGTAGATACAGAATTGACTGCCCTACATCTTTTCTTTCTGAAACCTTCCATTGCCTTACGGGGGAGAAAAATCCATCATCACACAACTCTGCTTCCCCTACCTCAAGAGTGTTCACTTGCCCCAGGTTGATCAATATATACCATCCTCCTGATCATGCTGGTTGTTTCCTAACATTGTACAAATAAAGCCAAGCCTGGATCTTTTTCAGGATTGATATAGACATTGGTTATAAAAGTGCCTCTTCTAAAACTGAAAGCACCAGGGACGATGTAAGCCTGGAGTTGTCAGAAGCTGCCTTTGCAGCCTAGTGTGAGAGGCCTGCTTAAGAATGAAGCCAACACTAAGGTAAATAGAGCAAAGAGATGGAAAGAGAAAAACAGAATTGAAATGATATTATTTGAATGCCTGGAACTAGCTTCACCTTTGGCCATGCAAGATCATGTGAGCCATCAGATTCATCAGATTCTCTCTCTTTTTTTTTTTTTTGCTTAAGTTCATTTGAGATAAGTTTTTGTTAAAATCAAGAGTCCTGACTAATCCAATAATTCATTGCATTGGTATTTCACAGCAGAATAACTATATGAGAAGTGATATGGTCTTGCTTCGTGTCCCCACCCAAATTTCATGTTGAATTGTAATTCCCACTGTTGCGGGAGGGACCTCGTGGGAGGTGATTGAATCATGGGGGCAGATTTCCCCCTTGCTGTTCTCATGCATGATAGTGAGTGAGTTCTCATGAGATCTTAATCTGGTTGTTTAGCACTTCCCCCCTTCTCTCTCTCTCTCTCTCTCTCCTGCTCTGCCATGGCAAGACATGTTTGCTTCCCCTTCACCTTCTGCCATGATTGTTAAGTTTCCTGAGGTTTCCCCAGCCATGCTTTCTGTACAGCCTGTGGAACTGTGAGCCAGTTAAACCTCTTCTCTTTATCAGTTACCCATTATCAGGTAGTTCTTTATAACAATGTGAGAACAGACTAACAAAAGCAGTCATCACCAGAATATGCTAATTTTGTCAGTTTCACAAAGGTGGATTCCAATAGTAGCAAGGATTCTTTAGACAGTCAAAAAATTTCAGTTATAAAAGTTTCTGCCCCCTGGATTTACTCATACTTCAATGAGATTTTTTAATGGAATAGAGATCCTATTCAGCAATCAAATAATATTGTATCCGTAATTCAGCATTAGCAATATGTGTCCAAAATGTTAATTTTTAAAAAGCAGGGCTATTTTCAAAAATGGCATATGTCTTAAATTTGAACTATAAGATACATGATACAGTTGAACACATGATAAAAGGAGTTTATAATTCTAGCCTAAATTTCACAAATAGGGAGCAAGATGGCGCCATAGAAGGCTCCACCAATCAACCTCTCTTCAAGAACACCAAGTAAACAACTATTCACACAGAAATAATACCTTCATAAGAATCAAATATCAGGTGCACACTCATGAGTACTTGGCTTTAACTTCATATAACTGATAAAGGCACTGAAGAGATAGAAAAGCAGCCTGGAATTGCCAACACTGCCCCCAACCCTGCAGCAGCAGCATGGGGTGGGGAGTATCTCTGGGTGCTAGGAGAGGGAGAGCACAGCAATTATGAGGCACTGAACTCAGCATTGTCCTGTTAGAGCAGAAAAGAAAACCAGACCAAATTCAGCTGATGACTGCCCAAAGAGGGAGCATTTAAACCATCCCTAGCCAAAGGAGAATTGCTGATCCCAGTGGTCTGAACTTGAGTTCCTGCAAACTTCGCACAGAGGGCAACTGCGCTCTAGGTCTCCATGAAAACTTGAAAGGCCACCAAGGCCATAAATATTGCAACACTTAGGCGAGTCCTAGGGATGAAATGTGTCCAGAGACAGTAGACTGGGGAAGGTGCACACGACCTACCAAGACACCAGCCAGGGCAGCTAAAAGAGTGCTGGCATCACCCCTCCCATAACCACAGGCTGCACAGCTCTCAGCCACAAAAGAGACCTCTTCCTTCTGCTTGAAGAGAGGAGAGAGAAGAGTGGGGAGAACTATGCCTTGCATCTTGGATACCAACACAGTCACAGCAGGATAGGGCACTGGACAAAGTCATGAAGCCCCCTTTCTAGGCCCTAGCTCCCAGATGATATTTCTAGATATGTCCTGGGCCAGAAGAAACCAGATGCCTTGAAGGGAAAAACCCAGCCCTGGCAGCAGTCATCACTTGGTAACTGAAGGGCCCTTGGGCCCTGAACAACCAGCAGCAACACCAGGTACTACACCAAGGGCCTTGGGTGAGATTCTGAAATTTGCTGGCTTCAGGTGAGACTCAGCACATTACCAGATGTGGTGGCTATGGCATGAAACTCCTTCTGCTTGAGAAAAGCAGAGGGAAGAGTAAAGGGGACTTTGTCTTGCACCTTCATTACCAGCACGGCCACAGGGGAATAGAGCACCAAGTGGGCTCTTAGGGTCCTTGTATTCAGGACTTCACTCTTGGATGGCATCTCTGGACCTGTCCTGGGCCAGAGGTAAAACCACTGCCTTGAACAGTGAGTCCCAGGTCATGCAACATTCACCGCCCTGAATAGTGAGTCCCAGGTCATGCAACATTCACCACAAGCTTGGGCCTTAAGGGAATATCAGCAGTAGTCTGGCAAAACTCCCCATGACCTATGGTGGTGCCTACGGGGTGAGGCTTCTCTGCCTCTGGAAAGAGGAGGGAATAGTGGGAAGGACTGCATCTTGTCATTTGAGTGCCAGCTCAGACACAGTACAATGGAACACCAGGAAGAATTCTAAGGTTTTTGACTCTAGTCCTTGTCTCCTAGACAGCACCTCTGGAACCACTCAGGGCCTTGGGGAACTTGCTGCCCTGAATGGAAGTTCACAGATGTAGCCGACTTTTTCATCAGCTGATTGTAGAACTGCAGGGCCTTGAGCAAAAATAGGCAGTAGCCAGGGAGTGCTTACAGCAGGCCTTTGGTGAGACCCAGTGCTGTGCTGGCTTCAGGCCTGATCCAGCATAGTCATAGTGGTGGTAGCCACAGGGGTGCTTGTAGCACTCCACCCCCAGCTTCAAGTGGCTCAGAACAGAGAGAGAGACTCTGTTTGGGAGAAAGTAAGGGAAGAGAACAGAAGGCTCTGCTGGGTAATTCAGAGAATTCTCTTGGATCTTGTCTAAGACCATTAAGGTGGTATCTCTACAAGTCTGAAACAACCACAGCATTACTGGGTTTGGGGTGCCCCCTAAAGTAGATACTGCTTAGATCACAACACCCAAGTTCTTTCAAATATCTGGAAAGACTTCTCAAGAAGGACAGGTACAAATAAGCCCAGACAGCAAAGACTACAATAAATACCTAATTCTTTAATGCCCAGACACCGAAGAACATCTACTAGCATCAGCACCAAAAAGGGAAACATAACCTCAACAAATGAACTAAACAAGGCACGAGGGACTAATCATGGAGAAACAGAGATATGTGACCTTTCAGATGAAGAATTCAGAATAGGTCTCTTGAGGAAACTAAAATAAATTCAAGATAACACAGAGAAGAAATTCAGAATTCCATTAGATAAATTTAACGAAGAGATTGAAATAATTTAAAAGAATAAAGCAGAAATTCTGGAGATGAATAATGCAATGGATACAGTCTTTGAAAAGCAGAGTTGATGAAACAGAATAAAGAATTAATGACCATGAGGACAGGCTATTTGAAAATACACAATAAGACCAGACAAAAGAAAAAGGAATGAAAAACAATGAAGCAAATAGCCTTAAAAGGGCAAATCTAACAGTTATTTGCCTTTAAAAGGAGGTATAGAAAGAGATAGGTGTAGAAACGTTATTCAAAGAGTAATAACCGAGAACTTTCCAAACATAAAGAAATATATCAATCTCCAAATACAAGAAAGTTATAGAACACCAAGTAGACTTAACCCAAAGAAAACTATCTCGAAGCATTTAATAATCAAACTCCCAAAGATCAGAGATAAAGAAAAGATCCAATCCCAGCACTTTGGGAGGCCGAGATGGGCAGATCACGAGATCAGGAGATTGAGACCATCTTCGCTAACACAGTGAAACCCCGTCTGTACTAAAAATACAAAAAATTAGCCGGGCATGGTGGCAGGCACCTGTAGTCCCAGCTACTCGGGAGGCTGAGGCAGGAGAATGGCGTGAACCTGGGAGGCAGAGCTTGCAGTAAGCCGAGATCGTGCCACTGCACTCCAGCCTGGGCGACAGAGCAAGACTCCATCTCAAAAAAAAAAAAAAAAAAAAAAAAAAAAAAAGATCTAAAAAGTAGCAAGAGAGAAGAAACAGATAACATAAAATGGAGCTCCAATATGTCTGGCAGCAGACTTTTCAGTGGAAACCTTACAGGACAGGAGAGAGTGGCATGACATATTTAAAGTTCTGAAGGAAAAAATATTTTACCTTAGAATAGTACATTCAGCAAAAAAATATTCTTCAAACCTGAAGGAGAAATAAAGATTTTCCCAGACAAACAAACCCTGAGGGACTTAATCAACACCAGACCTATTTTACAATAAATGCTAGAGGGAGTACTTCAATCAGAAATAAAAGGATATTAATACACAATAAGAAATTATCTGAAGTATAAAACTTCCTGGTAATAGTAAGTACACAGAAAAACATAAAATATTACAACACTGTAACTATGGGGTGTAAACTACTCTTATCCTAAGTAGAAAGATTATGTGATGTCCCAATTAAAAATAATAACTACAACTTTTCAAAACATAGTACAAGAAGATGTAAATGGAAACAAAAGAAAAGTGTAAAGAAAAGGGGGACAAAGTTAAGACACAGAGTTTTTATTAGTTGTTTTTTTGCTTGTTTGTTTATGCAAATAGTGTTATGTTGTTATCAGGTTAAAATAGTGGCTTATAAGATAGTATTTGCAAGCCTCATGCTAACCTCAAGCCAAAAATCATACAATGGAAGTAAGGAAAATAAAAAGCAAGAAACTAAATCATATCACCAGAGAAAATCACCTTCACTAGAGGAAGACATGAAGGAAAGAAAGAAGAAAGAGAAGACTACAAAGCAACCAGAAAACAAATGATGAAATAGCAGGATTATGTCCTTATTTACCAATTGTAACATCTAATGTAAATGGATTAAACTCTCCAATCAAAAGACAGACTGGCTGAATGGATGAAAAAAACAAGACCCATTGATCTGTTGCCTACAAGTAACATATTTCACCTGTAAAGACACATATAGACTGAAAATAAAGGATGGAAAAAGATATTCCATGCCAATGGAAACCAAAAAGGAGCAGGAGTACCTATACTATATCAGACAAAATAGATTTCAAGATTTTAATACAAAAAGTGTAAGAAGAGACAAAGAAGGTCACTATATAATGATAAAGGGGTCAATTCAACAAGAAGATATAACAATAATAAGTATACATGCACCCAACACTGGAGCACCCTGATATATAAAGGAAATATTATTAGAGCTAAAGAGAGAGAGATGGACCCCTATGCAATAATAGATTGCAACTTCAACACTCCACTTTCAACATTGGACCGATCTTCCAGACAGAAAATCAACAAAGAAACATTGGACTTAATCTGACCTATAGAATAAATGGATCTAATAGATATTTACAGAACATTTCACCCAAGAGCTACAGAATGCACACTCTTCTCCTCAGCACATAGATCATTCTCAAGGATAGAATATATGTTAGGTCACAAAACAAGTCTTAAAACATTCAAAATAATTGAAATATTATCAGGCATCTTTAGGCATCTTTTCTGACCACAATGGAATAAAACTAGAAATTAATAGGAATTTAGGAAACTATACAAATACATGGAAATTAAACAATATGCTCCTGAATGACCAGTGGGTCAATGAAGAAATTAAGAAGGAAATTGAAAAATTTCTTGAAAGAAACGGTACTGGAAACATGACATACAAAAACCTACGGGATATACCAAAAGCAGTACTAAAAGGGAAGTTTTCACTATAAGTGCCCACATCAAAAAAAGAGGAAGACATTCAAATAAACAATCTAATGATACATCTTAAAGAACTAGAAAAGCAAGATCAAACCAAACCCAAAATTAGTAGAAGAAAAGAAATAATCAAGATCAGAGCAAAAATACATGAATTTGAAATGAAGAAAACAATAAAAGAGATCAATGAAACAAAAAGATGGTTTTTGAAAAGTTAAAAAAAAATTGACAGACCTTTAACAAGACTAACTGAAAAAAAAAAGAGAGAGGCTCAAATAAATAGAAACAGAGACGAAAAAGGAGACATGAAAACTGATACTGCTGAAATTCAAAGGATCATTAGTGGCTACTATGAGCAAATATATGCCAATAAACTGGAAAATATAGGAGAAATAGACAAATATCTAGACACATACAACCTACCAAGATTGACTCCTGAAGAAATCCAAGACCCAGACAGACCAATAACAAGTAACGTGATCAAAGTGGCAATAAAATTTCTCCCAGTAAAGAAAAGCCTGAAACCCAATGACTTCGCTGTTGAATTCCACCAAACATTTAACGAAGAACTAATACCAATCCTACTCAAACTATTCTGAAAAATATAGGAGGAGGGAATCATCCCAAACACATTCTATGAGGCCAGTATTACCCTGATGCCAAAACCAGACAAACACACATGAAAATGAAAAGTACAGGTCAGTATCTCTGAGGAATATTGATACAAAAATCCTGACAAAATACTAGCTAACCAAATTTAATAATAAATTAAAAGAATCCTTCATCAGAACAAAGCCCTGGGATGCAAGGATGGTTCAACATATGCAAATCAGTATGATACATCATATAAACAGAATTAATGATGGAAACCATATGATCATTTTGATTGATGCTGAAAAAACATTTGATAAAATTAGACATCCCTTCATGTTAAAAACTCTCAAAAAACTGTGGATAGTAGGAACATACCTCTGTATAATAAAAGCCATCTACAACAGACCCACAGCTAGTACCATACTGAATGGGGAAAAACTGAATGCCTTGCCTCTCAGGTGTGGAATACAAGAATGCCTACTTTCACCACTGTTATTCCACATAGTACTGGAAGTCCCAGCTACAGCAATCTAAGAGAACACATAAAGGGCATCCAAATTGGAAAGGGAGAAGTCAAATAATTCTTATTTGCAGGTGATATTATCTTATATTTGGAGAAACCTAAAGACTGCAACAAAAAACTATGAGAAGTGATAAATTCAGTAAAGTCGCAGAATACATATCAACATACAAAAATCAGTAGCATTTCTATATGCCAACAGGGAACAAACTGGAAAAGAAATAAAAAAGTAATCCCATTTACAATAGCCACAAATAAAATTAAATACCTAGGAATTCATCAAAACATGCACAATCTCTACAATGAAAACTATAAAACACTGATGAAAGAAATTGAAGCAGGCACCAAAATGTTGAAAAATTTTCCACGTTCATGTATTGGAAGAATCAATATTGTTAAAATGCCCATACTACCCAAGGCAATTTACAAATTCAATGAAATCCCTATCAAAACACCAATGACATTCTTCCCAGAGATAGAAAAAATGATCTTAAGATTTATATGGAACCACAAAAGACCCAGAATAGCCAAAACTATCCTAAGCAGAAAGAACAAAACTGCAGGTATCATTTTATTTAACTTAAAATTATACTGCAGAGCTGTAGTAACCAAAACAGCATGGTATCAGCATAAATCAAACACACAGAACAATGGAAGAGACTAGAGAACCTAGAAACAAATCCACAGACTTCCAGTGAACTCATTTGCAACAAAGGTGCCAAGAACATACACTGGGGAAGAGACAGTTTCTTCAATAAATGGTGCTGGGAAAACTGGATATCCATCTGCAGAAGAATGAATATCCTTCATTCTTCTAGATAGATAGATAGTCTATCTCTTGTCACATTCTATCTCTTGCCACATTCAAAAATCAAATCAAAATGGATTAAACACTTAAATCTAACACCTCAAACAATGGAACTATTGCAAGAAAACATTGGGGAAAATCTCCAAGACATTGATCAAAAATTTCTTGAGCAGTACCCCATAAGCACAGGCAGCCAAAGCAAAAATGAACAAATGGGATCTCAAGTTATAAAGCTTCTACACAGCAAAGGATACAATCAACAAAGTGAAGAGATGACCCACAGAACAAGAGAAAATATTTGCAAACTACTCATCTGACAAGGGATTCATAACCAGAATGTATAAGGAACACAAACAGCTCTATAGGAAGAAATCTAATAATCAAATTAAAAGATGGGCAAAAGATTTGAACAGACATTTCTCGAAAGAAGACATGTGAGTGGCAAACAGGAATATTAAAAGGTGTTCAACATCATTGATCATCAGAGAAATGCAAATCAAAACCACAACAAGATATCATCTCATGCCAGTTAAAATGGCTTAAATCCAAAAAACCGGCAATAGCAAATTCTGGAGAGGATGTGGAGAAAAGAAAACACTTGTACACTGAACCCCCTCTTGGTGGTGGGAATGGAGATTACTACAACCACTATGGAGAACAGTTTGGAGGTTCCTCGACAAACTAAAAATTGAGCTATCGTATGATCCAGCAATCCCATTGCTGGGTATATACCCAAAAGAAATAAATCAGTATATTTAAAAGACATCTTCACTCCCATGTTTGTTTCCGTACCATTCACAACAGCTAAGATTTGAAAGCAACCTAAGTGTCCATCAACAGATGAATGCTTAAAGAAAATGTGCTACTCATACACAGTGGAGTATGGAATACTGTTCAGCCAGAAACAGCCAGAATGAGATCCTGTCATCTGCAACAACATGGATGGAACTGGAGATAATTATGCTAAGTGAAAGAATGAATAAGACATACCATTTGATCCCACAACAAGGTGACTATAGTCAATAATAACTGTACATTTCAAAATAACTAATAGAGTGTAATTGGATTGTTTGTAACACAAAGGATAAATGCTTGAGGGGATGGATAACCCATTCTCCATGATGTGATTATTTCACATTGCATACCTGTATCAAAACATCTGATGTATTCCACAAATATATACACCTATTATGTACTCACAAAATTAAAAATTGAAAAAAAATTAAAATTTATCAAAAAAGGGGGACAAGGGGAGGGATAGCTTTAGGACACATACCTAATGCATACTGGGCTTGAAACCTAGATGATGGGTTGACGGGTACAGCAAACCACCATGGCACATGTATACCCAGGTAACAAACCTGCACATTCTGCACATGTATCCCAGAACTTAAAGTAAAATAAACAGAAAAATTATCAAAAAATAAATTTCACAAATAGTTTGCAATCTCTTAAATTTTTTAAACATTATTTTGTAATCATTATAATTTACTCTTTATAGTCTGTGTGTGTGTGTACATATATATATATTCTTCTTAGAGCATATTTTCAGAATTAAAAGAGAAAAATGTTTTCAATTACTATTGGCAAACAATGAGTTTGCGTGGGACTCAGATTAGTGTGAGTTTTTACTTTGGTGTTTTTCTTTTGGAAATTGAATATATTAATTTTCATTTACAGAGAAAGGATGGAAGTAGGGAGAGAAGAAGGAGAAGAAGGGAAGAAAAGGAAATACATAGGAAAAGGGAAGAATAACTAGTACTTGAATGATTTGTTAATTATAAGCATAATTTTAAATTTTCAGGTGCAAAAGTAGAAGGCAAAATATTTTGCATAATTATGAATCTATCAAGCCAGATTCTGAAATGGATGTGTTCTAAGTTTGGTATAAACAGATTAACTCAAGGGTATGTATTTTACCACGCTTAATTGTCACAAAAATGTCCAGTTTTTTTTAATCTTGTTTAATCTTGTCTGAGAGCCACACTTATTTAATGTAAAGGTTGAAAATACCAGCCACCTAATAAAATAACATCTCCTTATAATCAGTAAGGATCTCTTCAGATGAAACCAGTTTTAAGCATATAAAATACAATATAAGGAAATGTCATTTGTATAAATATCCAATCCATTAGCATAATAAAACTTCTAAGTCTAATTACAATCTAGTATTTATAAAAATAATTTGTATTTTAATATTTAAAAGGCAATCAAATTTACTTCTCTTCACAATCAGTTAAGAGTGAATTACGGTAATTCAGACATACTGGCTTATGATATGGTTTGGCTGTGTCCCCACCCAAATCTCATTTTGAATTGTAGTTCCCATAATCCCCATCGTGGGAAGGAACCAGTGGTAGGTAATTGAATCATGGGGGGTTTTACCCCCATGTTGTTCACGTGATAGTGAGTTCTCACGAGATCTGATGGTTTTATAAGGGGCTTTTCCCCCCTTTTGCTCAGCACTTCAACTTCTTGCCATCATGTGAAGAATGACATGTTTACTTCCCCTTCCTCCATGATTGTAAATTTCCTGAGGCCTTCCCAGCCATGCTGAACTGTGAGTCAATTAAACATTTTTCCTTTATAAATTACCCAGTCTCAGGTATGTCTTTATTATCAGCATTAGAACAGACTAATACAGCTTATTCAACATGTAACAAACTGCTACTTTCCCTGTCTTAATTTTTATTTTATCAAAGTAATGAATGCAAATGGTACCAAAAAGTACAGAAAATCCTATGATGAAAGGCCCAGACTCTCTCCAACCTCACTCTTCCGCAACCCTGAACCCACTCTCTAAAGCAGTCAATTTTTACTGTTTTGTACTTTTAGCTCTCTGTAAGCATGGATGATGTGCTTAGACCGCTATTTCATGATTTGTATCTGTTGAGACTCATAGTCCTGATACGAAAAACAAGCACTTAATTCACACAATCCCTCTGGTCCTCTCTCATCTTCCTGATTTTTGATCTTCGTTATTTTTAATTTTCCCCTGGTTGCCTAGGTAACTTTAAATACTTGTGAAATGTGATATACAAAATGGTATCACTCTGCTTCAGAGCTCTAAAATGGAGTCAGAAAGCCATTCTAAAAAGGACTACCTGCACAGCTTGCAACCTTGCAAAAAACAAAAACAAAACAGAAACTTGCCTTGAACTTTTGAACTGGGCCAAACTGCAATGACCACAGCATCTTGGAAAACAGCCAAATTTCAACAGCACTACAACTCCTGAACAGCAACAACCAATGAACTATGGACTCACGTACCAAGCCAGCCACCTGCACCAATGATAATTCTTTCAAAACAACTTGCACAATCAGCATTCTTTTAAAAATCTCTACTCTCCTTTTCCTTTTCCTCTTTGGAACACAATTTCACTTCTAGCCCAATCTGTGTCTCCTGAATTGCAATTCCTAAGACCCCAATAAACACTTTGTCTTACTGCTTTACTGTCTGGTCTTTTGCCTCTTCTTGGTTGACATTAAATGGTGTCAGAATAGAGTGGGGTACAACGCAACTTTCCCCTGCGTTCTGGCACTGCCATGGATTCAAGCATGGTACCTGTAGGATCCCTTTGTGTTCCATCGTCTCCCCAACAGCCCAGGACCTCATTGGTGAGTCCTCTTGTGTCCCTGAACCTCCCTCCTCGGTTAAGTTCAGCCTTTTATTGAGTGTCTTTTGTTGCTGGCTGTCAACAAAGGAATTTTTCCCTTTTTGGTTAGTACTCATAGAGACGTTTGCTTCTAAGGGTATATATAGGTTATGTCATTCCCTTTTGGAAGCCCTGCTGGGTTTTTGTACAAAAAAAATTTATGGTCCTTCATTTTATTTTATAAATTTCTTTCTTGATGGATCAACATTACTAAAAATGATTTGGAATTATAATGGCCAACCTGAGGATTTTTTGATCTCCTGAAACTTGTTTTCCTCCATGGACAAATTAGAAGGGCTAAAAAGAAATATTAAAAGATTAAACAGCCCAAATGGCACATCTACTTTAATTTGGTATCATGCGGCAGCTAAAATACTCCAGGAATGTAAACTAGTGTCCCTAAGTGGTAACAATACCAAATGAGCTCAAAGACCCTAAACTGGGGGGAAAAAAAGTAGAAGCTTCTATTAATAATAACAAAACAAATCTGAAATTGTGCATGCCTCTGTTTGTCCTTGTCCTGTGTTGCCTCCCGCTCCTAGTGAACCCCTTCCATCCCGCTACTACCCTCTACACCCTCTTGCTTATGTGGTAAAAATCTATTCTAAACTGGAAAAATTATCTCCTGGGCTCCATAGAGGGGCTTATTGGAGGGAGTCACTATTGGAATAGGAACACCATTACAGATTCTAATCATCAGTGGCCAAAAGATGAATCCTTTCAATTAGAAAGACTCCTTTATTTGAAAAATAGTTCAGAGATTTCTCATTCTAAATAATTATTTGTATTTATGGGAGGATTAAAAAAATTTAAGACACATAATAATGTCATGGCTAGCCTTACAAATTCTGACAAAATTAAAGAGCAAAGATCTGATCTCAAACAAAGTTAAAATCCTTTGTATGCTCACACTGCCTGCTTTGGGTTCCCTGTGGGATTTACACAGAACGGGCACTCCATCCTATGGTCTAGTGGCTAGGATTTGGCACTTTTACTGCTTTTGCCCTGGTTTAATTCCCAATCAGGAAACCATTCCCTGCTGATGTAAGTCTTTTAAATCAGAAGAAACATTTACTTAAAAACTCATTTGATATTTGTGTGACTCAACATTTTGGGGTACTAATTTGTTATTGATCCTTTTTCCTTCTATGGACAACTTTTGATTTTCTGTCTTACCAACTGATATGGTTTTGGTATTTGTTCCCTCCAAATATATTACAAAATTTGATCCCCAATATTGGAGATACATCCTGGTGGGAGGTATTTGGATCATAAAGGCAGGTCCCTCATGAATTGCTTGGTGTGTCTTCACAGTAATGAGTGATTTCACGTTCTATTAGTTTACGTGAGAGCTAGTTGTTTAAAAGAGCGTGGCACACCTCCCCTCTCTTGCTCCCTATTTCATCATGTGACACGCCTTTTCCCTCTTCACTTTCCCATCATAATTGTAAGCTTCCTAAGGTTCTTACCAGAAGCAGATGCTGGTGCCATGCTTCTTGTACAGCCTACAGAACTGTGAGATAAATAAACTGCTTTTCTTTATGAATTACCTAACCTCGGGTATTCCTTTATAGCAATGCAAAATAGACTAAGACACTAACTGACTTTTAAAATCTTTTATATATGGGGCACAAGGGATGGTTGACTTTTGCGTGTAGATGGTCAGCTGAGAAGCTGAGGTCCTAGAGAATTTGGCAGGAAAGAAATATGGGTTGTACTTTATTTGTGGCTGGCAAAATTTTATTTAGCTGCCTTTGAGATGCCTCTGGATCTTGTGAGGACTGCTTTGCACCTCTTTGGAGATGTCTCACGCATTCTTATTTAAGTCATAACCTTGGTTAAGGGGTTTTGGTTTTGGTGAGTTATTTGAAAGATAACTTCGGGGGGAAAAGTTTGAAAGCCAAAAATATTGGCTGTTTGTCCCAGCTAAAACCTCATCATGAGAGATTTAAAAAAAATTTTTTTTAAAAAAGCTCTATGGTCAGAAGTCAGCTTAATTAAAAGCTGATATTCAGACTATAATACTTTTTTAAAAAATAAAAGTTCTTTCTACTTTTTCTCTTTTGGATTCTGCTAGTGGGATTTACTTTTCAGTCAACTGAAACCCCCTTTTAATTATATGATTGGTTATTCTGTTTCCTTTTTATCTTTTTCACATGATTTTTGCTAAGAAAAATGTAAAACTTCATTGGCCCTTCTGGAAAGCTTAAAATATCCAAATTGGTACATCTAAGACTTGCTATTTCGTTTTCTTTCACTTCTACTCCTCCTTCTTTTTTGCCATCTTCAATTCCACATAAAGAAATCTAGACAGGACTTCTAGCAGCTCTAAGACCCCTTAAGGAACACAGAAAAAGTGCCACACACCCCCTTTTCGGGGTCATATATTTTTCTCATGGATCCCCAAGAGTTGTGGACAGGTTCCTCTCAGTTCTAAGGCTCTGCTGTTTTGCATTAAATTCCGTGATCTCTCTAACTTCTGGGGATACCAGGAATTACTTCGTACTGTGAGAGAAAACTTAATCTTTGTGTATGTGATAGCTAGTGGGTCACTAGCAAAGGCTGCAATTCTGGGGGGTGGCTGAGAGCAGTCACAATGGATGGTTATTACTGTATGGGGCTATTCATTTGTTTGTGCATTTAGATCAGAAAAGTGAGGTTTGGAAACTTGGAGGCTATGGCTACATCACATCATCAAGGGATAAGACTCCCTTGGGGGATGAACTGATCACAGAGTGGGCTGATTGACATTGGGTTACCTTTGCCGTGAGGTACCCTGTGGAAGTGTTGCACAGCTTGGTCCTGTGGCATTTCCTTTTTTTTTTTTTTAAGGTCCCAGGATTCACTGTAAAAAATGAGGTTCTTGATTTCTGAGGATCTAGATGATTTGCCTTCCTACTGCTTCTGCTTTTCACTATATAAGTGAAAAGACCTCAAAAGCTGCAAATGTTTTGTTTGCGCTATTCATTAATGGGCTCTACCCTGAGGTCAGTGGTCCAGTTGTAAAATGGAGACTAAATTAAAAGCCACCTATCTAACTAAAATTGGTCTCCTTATAAAATCCTCTGGTGATTCTCAATGATTTTGTGTTACCTTAGTATTCATTTTAATTTTCCTCTAACATACCCAAATTCTTTCTTCAAAAAGCTTAAATTCTCTCTTTGTGCATTGAGATGTAAATTTGCAACCCTGGTTTCTCTAAAACTCAATAAGCACTTCAACCATGTGGGACAAATAAACTTTATTTAAAAATATTTTTTATTTTGTATTCTTTTAGAGACAGGGTCTCACTCTGTCACCCAGGCTGGAGTGCAATGTTATGATCCTAGCTCAGGGTCACCTCAAATTCCTGGGCTGAAACTATCCTCCCACCTCAGCTTCCCAAGTAGCTGGGACTCCAGGCACACACCGCCATGCCTAACTAATTTCTTTATTTTTTATGTTTTAGTATAGACAGGGTCTTGCCTTGTTGCCCAGGCTAGTATTGAACTCCTGGCTTCAAGTGAACCCCCTCCTGTGTGAGGCATTGCACCCAGCCCAGACAATCTTTAACTTGTTTCATTTACAGAGGCACAAATTAATCTAACTGTCCTTTTAAACTAGTGAGTTTTATCTGTCTCATGACTAAAATTTTAAAATAAAAGCAAATATAGTTTACATATTTTCCCTACCCAAATCTTATGTTGAATTGTAATCCCGAATGTTGGAATTGGGGCCTGCTGGGTGGTGTTCGGGTCATGGGGGTAGATCTCTCATGGCTTGATGCTGTCCTCAGGATAGTGACTGAGTTTTCCTGTAATCTAGTTGGTTAAAGTGTGTGGCACCTCCCCCACTCTCTCTCTTGCTCCTGCTTTGCCATGTGAAATGCCTGCTCCCATTTTGCTCTCTGCCACGAGTAAAAGCTTCCTGAGGCCTCACGAGAGGCTGAGCAGATGCCAGCACTATGCTTCCTGTACAGCCTGCAGAATCATGAGCCAATGAAATCTCTTTTCTTTATAAATTACCCAGTCTCAAGTATTTCTTTATAAAACAGCCTAGCAAAAAAGCTATAAAATCTTTATTTGTGTTTGTATATTATGTATAAATGTGTATATGTCTGTGTTTGTATATTGTCTACATGGTACTGAGTTGACTTATAAATAAATGAGTACTCATAAATTAAATAATCTCAAAATTTTTAAATTCATATGACTTTAGTAACCTTTGATATAAAAAGCAGATTTTTAAATTGTTGGTAAAATAAAATAGAAATGTCTTCAGAGTTTTAGACTTTTTAATCTTAATCTACTGGTCAAAAAAATGTATGTTGTTTCTGCTAAATGTTTTAAGGTCAAAAAACTTGTTTCTGTGATATTTTTGATAATTGCTTGATTTGTCTTTAAGCATATGTCTTTGGTTTTGAGTCTTTAGATTCCAGAGTCTAGACAGGTGGTCATGGTGAGGCTTCCACAGCACCTAGACCATCAGCTGCAGGGTAGAGTCAAGCCCAGTACATCCTCCCTGGCCCAGCTCTGCCTCCTGGCCATGCTGGAAGGGGATAGATCCTCCATTAACTGTCTTCGCAGCTCTGTCATTTGTCCTGGGCTTTGCATTTGATACATAACAATTAAAATTGCTTTACTTCCTAGCTTTCTCACTCGAAATTGGGGTTACTAGAGTTAAAATTGTAGATCATATATGTAATTAAAACTACTAGATATAAGAGAAATAATTCTATATAAAGAGTGTACAAAGAATGTAGGATGTGTTTTGGGTGAGGAAGGTTATAAGAAAAACATGAAGCCATATACTGTGGCTCATGCCTGTAATCCCAGCACTTTGGGAGGCTGAGGCAGGAGGACTGCTTGAGCCCAGGAGTTCACGACTAGCCTGGGCAACATAGGGAGACCCCATTTCTACACACACACAACTTGAGAATGTGGTTTTTGTTAAAGGAAAAGTATTTTTTTTCTAGTTTAGAGGTTATTTGAAGGCTCCTTTAAGTTGAAAGGATAAAAAAGAATGACAGGAAAAACTGAATGGATATAAAAAATTGGGGAAAGAAAGAGAATTGAAAAAATTGTGAGAGATTATAAAATGTTCATGCAAATCTTTTCTGTAGTCAAAGCTGATTGAGATTAGATGGATTTGTTTATATTTTATTAAATTAACTTTAGTGTTAATAATACACTGATGAAAAGTACAATTTGGTTTTCTCTTTTGAACAAGATTTTCATGTAGTACTAATAAGAAATGGTAAAATATTTGTTCACCTTTTCAGTAAAAAAGGAAGAAGACTTTGCCTCATGCTGTCTTTATTAGGTCTTTTGATTGTTTGGAAAACTTGATCTCCTCTCTATCAAATAGTAAAGGGTTTTTTTTCACTTTTTGAAATCTTTTAATTATCATTTTGACTAAATGAATGACTAATATTTTATAGTGACTTGTGATCTTATTTTGATATCAAGTGTTTTAAACCTTTAATATTTGACAAACATCCCAAAATCAAATTTCAAATTCTAAATTAAGTGTTTTTTAAGCTTGAACTAAATATTTGGACATTCCAAAAAGAGCCCCTGGAAGTCCAAGAGAGACATATTAGGCTTATTTGGTATGTTAAAATTATACGGGAAGCATTGTCAAATAAAAAGTGATGTCTAACTTTCTTTGAGTTATATTCATATGGATATGTTATTAATGTATTCCAAAATTGTATGAGATTCCTAAAATATTATATATCTTGGTATATTCAGTAAATTGCTTAATTCTGATGCTGGTTTTCTAAAAGCTCTCTGTTAATTCTAAAGTGATGTGTCTTCAAGGAAGTTCATGGGAAAGACTGATAGGTAATCTGAAATACAGTCCTCTGCTTATGACTTTGAGATTACACAATTGGACTGGGGGGTAGAAAGTTAAAAAGAAAACTCTAATGAAAAATTAGACATAAAATTGGAAAATTGCTAACCTAACATCAAGTAGAACAAGAACATGAGACTAAAGTGATGAAGGGCTGAAATGATTTTTCATGACTTTTTGCTTAAACATGGATGATTCTTTTTCTGTTTTGTTTTCTAGAATCAAGAAACCTCTTTTTCCCTCTTAAGCTATTCATAGCTTAGAGTAATTGGGTGAAATATAGTTTTGTAAGAAAATGGAAACATTTACCTCATAGGAATGTTTTCTTCTTTAACAGGACACAATTGAAAACACTGGTTATATTACAAAAGCTTTGACTGGTAATTTTGTGTCATATTTTCAAATGTGACCAAGCTGCTTTGAGGAATTGCAGTTTACTTTAAAGCCAACAGACTTGGAAAAAGACTGGCCGGGTACCATATCTACACTGTTCCCTTACAGGGTTCCTGACCTTGTGGTAAGTAAAAGTTGTCACTTTCTGACAGAATAAGCTACCTCAGATATTTTGGGGACCTCAAGAAGAGAGAAATTCACACAGGTATTACAAGCCCAGTCTGAAGATGAATCCTTCGCTTAGTGTCCTAGCCTCAAGAGGCTTTTAAAAGTCTATTCTGGGATTTCTTATTTAAAAGTTCCAGCAAGGCCAACTTAAAAATAGCCTATATGGCCAATCACTACTCTTACTGCAAACAATCAGGCAAAGTATACTAAGACTAAAAGTTATTTTGCAAATAAATTGGTCCTCCTATGTTTTAGCTTTGGTAGAAATGGGAGACTAAAGAGAGAGACATTATTTTTCAGAAGAAAACTATAGTACACGTTATTAGATTCTAGCCTTGTCCTTTGTTTGTGAGTTTTTATTATTTGATTACAACAATTTGGACTGAATCCTGAATTCTTTCCTAGCTACAAATCTCCAAACTAACATTTTCATATCTTTCCATTTTTCTGACTTGGACTCAGTGAAATTGCAGCTTGCTCCTGAGGCCCTGCAAGCTGAAGTTCACATGTAAACAACCTTGTGATACACAAACTACAGACCAGAAAAATGTGACAGATTGCCACTGCCTACTCCCACTTTAACTGAAGATGGTTTGAGTCTAACATCTAGCACTTCAACTGATTGCCCCCCAAACTCTAAAGAAACTGGTTTAAAAAGTGTTCCAAACCGGTGAAACCCTGTCTCTACTAAAAATACAAAAAATTAGCCGGGCGTGGTGGCGGGCGCCTGTAGTCCCAGCTACTAGGGAGGCTGAGGCGGGAGAATGGCGTGAACCCGGGAGGCGGAGCTTGCAGTGAGCAGAGACCGCGCCACTGCACTCCAGCCTGGGCGACAGAGCGAGACTCCGTCTCAAAAAGAAAAAGAAAAAAAAAAGGGTTCCAAACATTAACCTTTCTTCTTCTTCAGTTTGAGAGAGCCTGACTGCAACACCGTCTCCTGAAATGAGACACAACTATTTAATTCACTGGCCTATTCTCAGAAATAGACCAGTTTAGTGGTATCCTTTGCCACTCAGCTACAAACTCAATTTTTCTCTCCACAGCCACCAACTCAGCTTTTAGTGTGTAAAACGTCCAGGGAAGTTTCAGGAAAGAGAATGTTGGGCTGCAGAACATGATTTTCCAAAATATGGCACTTTGGCATGCTGAATGCTTTTGAAAATTGAAAGGCATCAGAAATAGGACGTTAGGCTAGCAATTTTATAAGTCCTCAGAATCAAAGTCCATCTAACCTTGTCTTGTTCCTCCCACTCCATGGCCAAGGAGGTACTCTCTCTAGAATTTCCTTCCAAGTAGCTAGAATTACAGGTGTGCCCCACCATGCCTTGTAAACTTCCCTTTTATCCTATCCCTGAAATCTCACACTCTATTTCAGAAAAGAAAACTGAGTAATGACCTACAGACATGGTTAATCAGTTATACCCTTCTCCTGACATACAGCTAATCACCATAGACTAATGCAGACCTCCTTATGAAACAGGCGTTTCTACCTCCAAGGGAAAAAGATAACAAATCTTTGGCTGACCAACTGATGTTTATCAGCAATGCTTCCTCACATCACATCTTTATCAAAATGAAGAAATGTGAAATGTGATATACAAAACAGTATCACTTGGTTCAGAGCTCTAAAATGGAGTCAAGAAGCCACTCTATTACTACCTACACAACATGAAACCCTGCAGGAAAAAAAAAAAAAGGAACAGGAACTTGCCTTGAACCTTTGAACTGGGCTAAACTACAATGACCACATCTTAGAAAGCAGCTGAATTTCACCAGCACTGCAACTCCTGCATAGCAACAACCAATGTACCATGGACTTATGTACTAAGCCAGCCACCTCCACCAATGATAATTCTTTCAAAACAACTTGTGCAATCACTCTCGGCATCCTTTGAAAAATTCCTACTCTCCTTCCTGTCTTTGGAAAAGAATTTGGCTCTTAGCCAAATCCGTGTCTCCCAAATTGCAACTTTTAAGGCCTCAAATGCCTAGTCTTACTGCATTGCACTCTGGTGTTTTGCCCCTTCTTACTTGACATATTATACTTACATCTCCATTTCTAGTTGTGTTGATTTTTTTATTTTTTTATTTTTATTTTTATTTTTGGATAGTGTCTCACTCTGTCACCCAGGCTGGAGTACAGTGATGCTGTCAGGGCTCACTGCAGTCTTGACCACCTGGGTTCAAGTGATCCTCCCACCTCAGCCTCCCATGTAGCTGGGACTACAGGCATGCACCACCATGCCTGGCTAGTTTTCTTATTTTTGGTAGAGACATGGTTTCACCATGTTGCCCAGGCTGGTCACAAACTTCTGGGTTCAAGTGACCCACCTGCCTTGGCCTCCCGAAGTGCTTGTATTACAGGTGTAAGCCACTGTGCCTGGCCTTGTATCAACTTTTTGATAGTATCTCTTGACAGAATGTAAATGTGAGTAATACAGACTCAGCATGGTAGAGAAATGATGTATGAAGGAGTGGTATTACAGAGACAGGATAGATTATTCGATAAATTCGGCTCTGGGACAATTGGATATCAAACCATATGCCCTATTCAAAAATCAGTTGTTGGTGGATCAAAATTTTATTTTAAAACTTTATTTTTTAAATAAATTTTTGTTTTATCATATATATGTGTGTGTGTATATATATATAAGCATCTGCATGGAATTTTTCCCATCTTTTTAAGTGTTTGAGGGTACACAGTAGATATATATATATTTATGGGGTACATAAAATATTTTCTACAGGCATGCAATGCAAAATAGTCACATCAGAGTGAATGGGTAGCCATCCCCTCAGGCACTTATTCTTTGTATTATAAACAATCCAATTGTACTCTTTTAGTTATTTTGCAATATAGAACTTAATTATTTTTGACTACAGTCACCCTGTAGTGGTAGCAAAATACTAAGTCTTATTCATTCTTTCAAACTATTTTTGTACCTTTTAACCATGCCCAACTCCCGCCTGCCCAGGACCCCACTACCCTTTGCAGCCTCTGGTAGCCATCCTTCTACTCTCTGTGTCCATAAGTTCACCTGTTTTGATTTTTAGTTCCCACAAATAAGTGAGAACATGCAAAATTTTTCTTTCTCTGCCTGCCTTATTTCACTTAACATCATGACCTCAAGTTCCATCCATGTTGTTGCCAATTACAGGATCTCATTCCTTTTTTATGGCTGCACAGTACTCCATTGTTTATATGTGCCATATTTTCTTTATCCGTTTATCTGTTGATGGAGACTTAGGTTGCTTCCAAAGCTTGACTGTTATGAATAGTGCTGCAATAAACATGGAGTGCAGATATAACCTTGATACACTGATTTCCATTCTTTTGTGTATATACCCCGGGGTGGGATTGCTGGATCATAAGGTAGCCCTATTCTTATTTTTTTGAGGAACCTCCAAAGTGTTCTCCATAGTGATTGTACTAATTTCCATTCCCACCAACAGTGTACAAAGGTTCCCTATTCTCTCCATTCGTGACAGCGTTTGTTGTTGCCTGACTATTGGATAAAAGCCATTTTAACTGGGGTGAGATGATATCTCATTGAAGTTTTTATTTTGATTTCTGATGATTAATGATGTTTAGCACCTTTTCATATGCCTGTTTGCCATGTGTATGTCTTCTTTTGAGAAATGACTATTCAGATCTTTTGCCCATTTTTAAATCAGATTATTAGATTTATTCCTATAGAGTTGTTTGAGCACCTTATATATTCTGGTTATTAATCCCTTGTCATATAAGTAGTTTGTAAATATTTTCTCCCATTCAGTAGGTTGTCTCTTCACTTTGTTGATCGTTTGCTGTGCAGAAGCTTTTTAACGTGATGTCATCCTGTTTATCTATTTTTATTTTGGTTGCCTGTGCTTGTAGAGTACTACTTAAGAAATCTTTGCCCAATTCAATATCCTGGAGATTTACCCCAATGTTTTCTTTTATTATTTTTATAGTCTGGGGGCTTACATGTAAGACTCTAATCCATTTTGATTTGGTTTTTGTATATGGTGAGAAGTAGGGGTCTAGTTTCATTCTTTTGCATATGGATAGCTAGTTTACCCAGCACCATTTATTGAAGAAAATGTCCTTTTACCCAATCTATGTTCTTGGCATGTTTGTCAAAAATGAGTTCGCTGTATATGTATGAATTTATCTCTGTGTTCTTTATTCTGTTCCACTGATCTATGTGTCTATTTTTATGCCAGTACCATGCCATATTGGGTATTGGTCTGTAGTATAATTTGAAGTCAGGTAATAGGATTCCTCCAGTTTGTTATTTTTGCTGAGGATAGTTTTGGCTATTCTGGGTCATTTGCAGTTTCATATAAACTTTGGGATTCTTTTTCCATTTCTGTGAAGAATGTCATTGGTATTTTGATAGAGATAGCATTGAATCTATAGATTGCTTTGAGTAGTATGGACATTTTAACAATATTGATTCTTCCAATCTATGAATATGGAGTATATTCCCATTGTTTTATGATCTCCTCTATTTGTTGCATCAATGTTTTAAAGTTTTTATTATAGTGATCTTTCACTTCTTTGGTTAATTCTGAGGTATATTGTTTTATTTGTAGCTATGGTAAATGAGATTACTTTTTTATTTCTTTCTCAGATCGTTCACTGTTAGCATATAGAAATGCTACTACTTTTGTATGTTGATTTTGTTTCTTGCAACTTTATTGAATTTATTTATTATTTCTAATAGTTTTTTTGGTGGAGTCTTTAGGGGTTTTTTCCAAATGTAAGGTCATATCATCTGCAAATAAGGATGATTTAACTTTTTCCTTTCCAATTTAGATGTATTTTATTTCTTTCTCTTGTCAGATCATTCAAGCTATGATTTCTAGTACTATGTTGAATATTAGTGATGAATGTGGGCATCTTTGTAGCATTCCCAATCTTAGAGGAAAAGCTTACAGGCTTTCCCCATTCAGTGTGATACTGGATATGGGTCTGTTGTGTATGGCTTTTATTATATATAGGTATGTTCCTTCTATACACAGTTTTTGAGGGTTTTTATCATGAAGAAATGTTGAAATTATCAGATGCTTATTCAGCATCAGTTGAAATCATTATATGGAGGCTGGGCACGGTGGCTCACACTTATAATCCTGGCACTTTGGGAGGCCGAGACAGGCGGATCACTTGAAGTCAAGAGTTCAAGACCAGCCTGGCCAACATGGTGAAACCCCGTCTCTACTAAAAATACAAAAATTAGCTGGGTGTGGTGGCGCACACCTGTAATCCCAGCTACTCTGGAGGCTAAGGGAGGAGAATCGCTTGAACCCAGGAGACAGAAGTTGCAGTAAGCTGAGATTGTGCCACTGCATTCCAGCCTGGGGGACAGAGCGAGACTCCATATAAAAAAAAAAAAGAAAGAAAGAAAGAAAGAAAGAAAAAGAAATGATTATATGGTTTTTGTCGTTCAGTCTGTTGATATGATGTATCACATTAATTGATTTGCATGTGTTGAACCATCATTGCATCCTTGGGGTAAATTTCATGTAGTCATGATGAATGATCTTTTTAATGAGGTAATTAATTCCATTTGCTAATATTTTGTTGAGGATTTCTGCATCAATATTCATCAGTCATATTGGCCTATAGGTTTCTTTTTTTATGTGTGTTTATCTGGTTTTGGTATCAGGTAATACTGGTCTCATGGAATAAGGTTGAAAGTAGTCCCTACTCTTCTGTTTTTTGGGATAGATTGAGTAGGATTGGCATTATTTCTTCTTTAAAAGTTTGGTAGAATTCAGCAGTGAAGCCATCAGGTCACTGGCTTTTCTTTGCTGGGAGACCTTTTATTACAGCTTTGATCTCATTACTGGTTATTAGTCTGTTTGGGTTTTGGATTTCTTTATGGTTCAATCTTGGTAGGTTGTATGTGTCTAGAAACTGGTCCATTTCTTATAGATTTTCCAATTTATTGGCATATAGTTGCTCATAGTAGCCACTAATGATCCTTTGAATTTCTGCAGTATCAGTTATAATGTCTCCTTTTTCATCTCTGATTTTATTTATTTGGGTCTTCACTCTTTTTTTCTTACTCTGGCTAAAGGTTTGTCAATTTTGTGTAACTTTTCAAAAAAATAACTTTTTGTTTCTTGATCTTTTATTTTTTTATTTCAATTTCATTTATTTCTGCTCATATTATTATTTCTTTTCTTCTACTAGTTTTAGGTTTGGTTTACCCTTGCTTTCCTAGTCCTTTAAGATGCACTGTTCGATTGTTTATTTGAAGTTCTTCCTCTTCTTTGATGTAGACACTTATAGCTAAACACTTCCCTCTGATTACCGCTTCCATTGTATCCTATATGTTTTGGTATTTCATATTTCCATTATCATTTTCTTCAAGAAATTTTTCAATTTCCTTATTTTCTTCACTGACCCGCTGGTCATTCAGGAGTATATTGTTTAATTTCCATGTGTTTGTATGGTTTCCAAAATTCCTCGTTATTGATTTCTAGTTTTATTCCATTGTGGTCAGAGAAAATGCTTGATATGATTTTAGTTCTTTTGAATGTTATAAGAGTTCATGGCCGGGTGCGGTAGCTCACGCCTGTAATCCCAGCACTTTGGGAGTCTGAGGCGGGTGGATCACTTGAGGTCAGAAGTTTGAAACAAGCCTGGTCAACATGGCAAAACCCCGTCTCTACTAAAAATACAAAAATTAGCCAGGTGTGGTGGTGCATGCCTATAATCCCAGCTACTCGGGGGGCTGAGGCAGGAGAATCATTTGAACCCGGGAGATAGAAGTTGCAGTGAGCCAAGATTGTGCCATTGCACTCCAGCCTGGGCAACAAGAGTGAAATTCCGTCTCAAAAAAAAAAAAAAAAAAAGTTCTTTTGTGACCTAAATATGGTCTATCCTTGAGAAAATCTATGTGCTGAGGAAAGATGGTGTATTTTACAGATGTTGGATGAAATGTTCTGTAAATATGTATTAGGTTCATTTGGTCTACAGTTCAGATTCATTCTGATGTTTCTTTATTCACTTTCTGTTTGGAAGATCTGTCCAGTGCTGACAGTTGGGTATTAAAGTCTCCAGCTATTATTGTACTGGGGTCTATTTTCTCTCCTTAGCTCTAATACTATTTGCCTTACATATCTGGGTGCCCCAGTGTTGGGTGCACATATATTTACAATTGCTATATCCCATTGCTGAATTGGCCCCTTTATCATTAAATACTGTCCTTATCTCTTCATATAGTTTTTGTTTTGAAATATATTTTTTTCTGATGTAAGTATAGCTACTCTTGCTCTTTCTTGGTTTCCACTTGCATGCAATTTCTTTCTCCATCCCTTTATTTTCAGTCTGTGTGTGTCTTTATAGGTGAAATGTGTTTCTTATAGGCAACCAATCATTGTGTCTTGTTTTCATTTTTTTTTAATCCATTCAGCCACTCTATTGGAGTGTTTAGCCCATTTACATTCAATGTCATTATTGGTAAGTAATGACTTCTGCCTTTTTGTTATTTGTTTTCTGGTGGTTTTGTGGTCTTCTCTTCATTCTTCCCTTCCTTCCTGTATTCTATTCAGGAAAGACGATTTTCTCTGGTGGTTTTAATTTGGTGATTTTGATTTTTTTGTGTATTCATTATGTTTTTGATTTGAGGTTACCATGAAGCTTGCAAGTACTATCTTAGAATCATTATTTTAAGCTGATAAGAACATAATACTGTTTGCATAAACAGAGACAAAAAGAAACGTAATAACAATTCTACATCTTAACCTACCCCCCAACTTTCTTTTTGTCGTTTCTATTTATATCTTATTGCACTATGTCTTGAAAAGACATTTTAGTTATTATTATTATTTTTTTTTTTTTTTTTGAGATGGAGTCTCACTCTGTCACCCAGGCTGGAGTGCAGTGGCACGATCGCGGCTCACTGCAAGCTCCGCCTCCCAGGTTCACGCCATTCTCCTGCCTCAGCCTCCTGAGTAGCTGGGACTACAGGCACCCGCCACCATGCCTGGCTAATTTTTTTTTTTTTTTTTTTTGTATTTTTAGTAGAGACGGGGTTTCACCTGTGTTATCCAGGATGGTCTCGATCTCCTGACCTAGTGATCCGCCTGCCTCGGCCTCCCAAAGTGCTGGGATTACAGACGTGAGCCACCGTGCCTGGCAGTTATTATTATTATTATTTTTAATTGGTTTATCCTTTAGTCTTTCTACATAAGAGGAGTTCACTCACCACAGTTACAGTGTTATAATATTATGCATTTTTCTATATACTTATTGTTGCCATTGAGTTGCATACCTTCAGATGATTTCATCTTCATCATTAACGTCATTTTCTTTCTGATTGAAGTACTTCCTTTAGCATTTCTTGTAGGAAAGCTCTGATGTTGATGAAATCCCTCAGCTTTTGTTTGTTGGGAAAGTATTTCTTCTTCAGATTTGAAAGCTATTCTTACCGGATATACTATTCTAGGTTAAAAGATTTTTTCCTTTAGCACTTTAAATATGTCATGACACTCTCTCCTGGCCTGTAGGGTTTTCACTGAGAAATCTGCTGCCAGATGTATTGGGGCTCCATTGTATGTTATCTGTTTCTTTTATCTTTCTGCATTTAAGATCCCTTCTTTATCCTTGACCTTTGGGAGTTTGATTATTAAATGCCTGGAAGTAGTCTTTTTGGGGGTTAAATCTGCTTAATGTTCCATAACCTTCTTGTAATTGATTGTTGATATCTCTCTCTAGGTTTGGGAAGTTTTCTGTAATTGTCCCTTTTAATAAACTTTCTAACCCTTCTCTTTCTCTATCTCTTCTTTAAGGCCAATAACCCTTAGATTTGCCATTTCGAGGCTATTTTCTATATCCTGTAGGCATGCTTCATTGTTTTTTATTCTTTTCTGTGTCCTGTGACTGTGTACCTTCAAATAGCCTGTCTTCAAGATCGCTAATTATCTCTTCTGCTTTATCAATCCTGCTATTAAGAGAATCTAATGCATTCTTCAGTATGTCAACTGCATTTTTCAAGTCCAGAATTTCTGCTTGATTCCTTTCATTTATTTCTGCCTCTTTGTTAAATTTATCTGATACAATTCTGAATTTCTTCTCTGTGTTATGTTGAATTTCTTTGAGTTTCCTCAACACAGCTATTCTGAATTTTCTGTCTGAAAGTTCACATCTCTGTTTCTCCAGGATTGGTCCTTGGCACCTTATTTAGTTCATTTGGTGAGGTTCTTTTCCTGGATGGTGTTGATGCTCTTGGATGTTCATCTGCGTCTGGGCATTGAAGAGTTAGGTATTTATTGTAGTCTTCGATGTCTGGGCTTGTTTGTACCAATCTTTCTTAGGAAGGCTTTCCAGGTATTCCAAAGGACTTCAGTGTTGCGATCTAACCCATATTTGCATTAGGGGGAAGCCCAAGCCCTGTAAATCTGTGGTTCTTGGAGACTCGTAGAGGTACCACCTTATGGTCTTGAATAAGATCTGAAAGACTTCCCTGAATTACCAGGCAGAGACTCTTGTTCTCTTCCTTTACTTTCTCCCAAACAAATGGAGTCTCTCTGTTCTAAGCTACCTGGAGCTAGGGGTGGAGTGATACAAGCACCCTTGCATCCACCACCACTAGAACTGCACTGGGTCAGACTTGAAGCCAGCACAGCACTATGTGTTGTCCATAGCTTGCTGTAACCACTACCTGGCTACCGCGTACATTTGCTCAAGGCCCTGGGACTCTACAATCAGCAGTTGGTAAAGCCAGCTAGCCTCTTGTTCTTCTCTTCAAGGCAGCAAGTTCCCCAGGGCCACAGGCAGATCCAGAGGTGCTGTCCATCCAGGAGCTGGAGACTGGAGTCAAAAACCTTAGAAGTCTACCTGGTGTTCTACTGTACTGTGGTTGAGCTGGCACTCAAACCATGAGATGCAGCCTTTCCCACTGTTTCCTCCCCTTTCCAAAGTCAGAGGAGCCTCACCCCATAGCCAGTGCCACCACAGGTCATGGAACCTACTGCCAGACTACCGCAGATGTTCCCTTAAGGCCCCAAAGGATTATCAGTTAATGTGTGGTGAATGCTGCCTGGCCTAGGACTCAGGTTTTGGGGCAGTGGGCTCCCCGCTGGCCCAGGGCAGGTCCAGGAATGCCATCAAAGAGTCAAGTCCTGGAAAAAGGAATCCCAAGAGTCTGCTTGGTACTCTGCCCCACTGTGCCCAAGCTGGTTACCTGATTTGGGATTCTTACGAATGTGCTTTTTTGTTTTTGGTATGGATGTTAAATTGGTGTCTTTGTGGGTGGGACGGTTGGTGGAGCATTTTATTTGGCCATCTTGCTCTGCCCTTCTCCCATTTTGGGGGTTAAAATTTTAATGTGACAAAACAAATTTTAAAATTTAAAACATACCATGGGACTATATCTTTACAAACTCACACTAAGAAAGCATTTCTTAAGACACATAAAGAATGACAATAAAATAATAAATTTAAATTTATTAAAATTATTAACTTTTGTTCACAGAAAAAGACAACCCATAATCTGTCATTGGATTAAGAATTTTTTTAAAAAAAAAGCAAAAAGCAAAATAAAGACAAATTAAAAAGACAAGTCAAACTATGAGAGGATATTTGCAACAAATATGCCTGTCAAAACATTAATATCTAGAATACATAAAGAACTCCTACAAATCAATAAAACAAACAATTGAATAGAAAACTGGGTAAAAGTCGTGAACAAACATTTCACAGAAGGTGAAAAATGAATGTCATATAACCATGTAAAAAGATCTTCAACCTCATTAATAAATTAATAATCAGAGGAATATAAATATAATTTTACATCCACTAGCTTGTCAAAAATTAAGAAGTCTGATAATACCAAATGTTTTTCAGCATGAATATCATTAGGAAGTACTGGTGGGAGTATGTACACATATAAACACTTTGGAAAACAATTTTTTAGTTCATTTTTCATTAGGAATACCCCAGTTTTATGTGATGACTCATGAGTTTATCTTCTGTCCTGCCACAGTCATTGTATTCTAACCCCACATTTTTTTTTTTTTAACTGAGATTGGCAAGCATGACAGCCATAGCTTCAGCTCTGGTTCTAGCTTACCCCAGTGGTTTTCAATTTCATTTGGTTCATTCCCTGGGAATTGCCCTTATTTGCTTTTGAGCTCAGATAACACTTTTGAGATGTTTGGAATAGTTTATCCAACATTTTTCTGGTGGTTTTTGCCATGGTACATTGTAAACTATTTTTTCAATCTCTTACATGAAATTAGTCTTTTCCTTTTTCTAACTTCTACTTTGGTCAATTTTTGTTATCATATACTAAAAGGAAATCAGTAAGCCCTCTCTGTTTTCAGATCTGCTGCTAAACACACGTATGTAATTATTTACTTATAATTCTCACTATATATTTTATATGTGTTTACATCTTGTTTCTGCTTGCAAATTTTGTTAATTTTTGGTTTCTCTACGTTTTTTCTTAATCTTGCAAAGGGTTTAGCTAATTTATAGGTATTTTCAATGTAAAAGCATTTGCGTTTTATCCTATCTACTAACATTTTTGTTTCTTAATTCATTAATTTTAGCTTTTACATTTCTGAATTGCTTTTTCACTGTTCTTTTTCTAATATTTTAGATGAATAATTATTTGTTATATTCTTTTATTAAAATGAAGACATTTAAGGCTATGAATTTTCCTCTGAGAATACATATTGTGGTTTAAATTACTCCCGTTGCTTTCTGAATAGTTTTCAATTTTCTTTTTTTCTTTGATCCAAAGTTTATTTATAAATGTGTTTTTAATATAAGCAGATAAAGGCCACCTTTATATTATCATTTTATTTAAATTGGATCTGTAAATTATATTTACAGATTAAATATAATCTGTAAGGGAACTAATTTTAAAATTCTGTTTCATCTTTCTTTTTGGACCAAATCCTGATTGATATTTTAAATATTCCATTACTTTCTCCCTTTTCCTCAAAAATAGTATGCTCACCAATCCACACATACCTATTAACTCAAGTTTATTGATTGTGTTATTTAAATCCTCTATGTATCAGACAGGAATTGTTTTCAGCTGCTAGAAAGAAAACCAGCACAACAGTAATTTCAACAAGAAAGAGATTTATTTTCTCTCTCACACACACACAAAGCAAATCTGGCAACAAATAGTCCAGGAAAGATATGCCAGCTCTATGATGTCATTAACAATCTGGATTCCTTTGAGCTTTGCAATCTTGAATTCTACTTTGTATCCTCAAAGTTGCTTCATGGCCACAAGATGGCTGTTGCAATTTCGGCCATCATATCCAACATTATGGACAGAAGAAATAAGAAAGGGAAGGGGCAAAAGACATTTTCCAGTTGAGTCAGCCTTCTTTACATATCTTTCCTAAAACCTCACCCAATAATTTCTGTTTATAAATCAATGACCTCCTTCCACTCTCTTTAGCTGCTATGTTGTTTACTGAACAAAGGTTTATGTTTATGTTTATTAGAGTCTTGATTTTTACAATTATATAATGTTCTTATTTGTCCTGTTTAGTGCTTTTAACTTTAAATTCCACTTGTATCTTTTTTTATTTGCATTTGCCTAATATTTTTGGCCAACCCCTTAAGTTAAATATGTATCAATTTATTTAAGTGTATTTTTAATCTCCTGTCTCTGTAATTTAACGAGAGAGATCAGTCCATTCAAATATAATATAAAGTATCACGTTTTATTTTGTTTTACAGCTTGCTTTATATTTACTATTTATTTTGTATTGCTGTTTGCTATTTTTCCTTTCTTCTAATACACATATTTCTTTACTATTTACTTAAAATAGCATATCAAATGTGGCCTCTATCAAAATGTTCTATTTCTTCCCCATTTTTTCCAATGCCAGTAAGATAAAACATTTAGAACACTTTCACCTCCCCCTACCTTCATCTCCTTATCCTTTAAAAAGGCCTTTATCTCTCCTTACCTCCCATCTTTCAGCCTAACCTCTATATTTGGTGCAGGAACAATTGGATACCTATTTGAAAAAAATCGAAGCTTAACCCATACCATCAATTTATACAAAAGTTAAACTGAAATGGATGAGGCCAAGCATGGTGGATCACGCCTGTAATCCTAGCACTTTGGGAGGCCAAGGTGGGCAGATCATTTGAGCTCAGAAGTTCAAGACCAGCCTAGGCAACATGGTAAAACCCTGTGTCTACAAAAAAAAAAAAAAAACACAAAAATTAGCCAGGTATGGTGGTGTGCACCTGTAGTCTTAGATACATAGGAGGCTGAGGTGAGAGGATCTCTTGAGCACAGGAGGCAGAGGTTGCTGTGAGCCGAGATCGCACCACTGCACTCCAGCCTGGGTGGCAGAGCCAGACACTGACTCAAAAAAAAAAAAAAAGAAAAGAAAAGAAAAGAAAAAATAGATTTAAAATTTTTTAAATTGAAATGGATGATAAACCTATATCTAAAATCAAATCTATAAAACTTCTAGAATATAATATAGGAAAGAGACCTTTACCATCTTGGGGTAAGTAAAGATTCTATTAGGTAGAACACATAAAGCCCAATGTATAAAGAATAAATTTTACTACATCAAAACAGAATATTAAGATAAACAACCTTTTAAAAATGGGCAAAAAATTTTTGGGCAGTTTACTATAGAAGATAAACACATGAATTTAACATGCTGCTGTCGGGAAAATACAAATTAAAACCCGTATGTGGTATCACTTCACACATATCAGGCTGGCGATTTTTTTTAATGACAATGCCCAGTGCTGGCAAAAATGTTCAGCAACATATATTGCTGGTGGCAATGCAGAATAGCCACTTTCAAAAATCAGCTAGCAATTTCTCATAATAGTAAGCACACAATTACCATACAACCCAGCAATCCTGCTTCTGTACATTCACCTGAGAGAATAAAAAACTTGTATTCACACACATATTTCTATGCAAATTTTTATGCCAGGCTTATTCATAATCTCCTAAAAGGGAAAACAACCCAGTGTCTTCTAAACAATGATTAAACTGTGGTACATGTCCATATATGCACATAATGCACTACTACTCAGCAATACAAAGTAACAAACTACTGACACATGAAACAACATGGACAAAGTTCCAAAGCATTTTTCTAAGTGCACAAATTCAGACTCCAAAGGGAATATATTACATATGATTCCATTAATGTGACATTCTGGGGAAGGTAAAAGGATAGGGAAAGAAAACAGGTAAGTTTTTGCCAGGGGCTGGGTATGAGAGGGAGAGACTGTGATTGTACAACTGTGATGATTTATCAAAATTCATAGAACCATATATCGAAGGCTGTAAATTGTACTTTATGTAAATTACACTTCAATGAAAAGGACAAAAAAATCCAAAATTACTCCATTTTGCACTCTGTGGTTACCTCATGATCAACACAGTGATAAGGCACAAAGTCTGTTCCTTCCAAATAATCTAGTGAATAGAGTTCATAAAATCCTCAAGAATGGTGTATGGTTTTGTCAGAACCATAAGAGGTCAACTAGAAGTTGAAATTCCTACTCAGACTTGGGTGGGACCGATGCCAGTAATATATTCTTCAGGAATTTAACTGCTTCAGATGAACTATTTTCTTCTGGCTGGTAATACTAGCAGTTCTCAGTTTGCATGTCCAATCAGCACCTGTTTTCAGCAGCAATTTAACTTGGGGGCAGGGCTCAGTCAAGCCTGTCTCCGCAGAGTTGCTTTCTGAAAAGGTTTTTTTCTAATTCTATGTTTTCCTTGTGCCTGCAGTCAGACTCTTTGAGCTCTGAAGCTAGGCAGTGCAGCTTTTCTTCCACAGGTCTTTCTGATTTCCTTTGCCTACCTGACTCATGGCATCCTTCATTGTGGTTGGTTCTGGCTGTTCATGCAGGAGGAGCTAATTGTGACCTGACAGTGATAGGGAGGCACGGGATCTCCTATGCCTTGCTCAGTTTACTCCTGTCCTGTGTGCCCAATGCCAGAACTACTACTGAACTGTTAATACTATAGATTTCCCTCCTGTCCAATAATACTGTCCACTTAACAACCCCTCCCATCTTTTACAATCTGCACTTTTCCAACTTTCATTAGACAGTCCAA
The DNA here is from genome assembly GCF_028858775.2 of Pan troglodytes. NCBI lineage: Eukaryota > Metazoa > Chordata > Mammalia > Primates > Hominidae > Pan > Pan troglodytes. The sequence goes on from NC_072421.2 coordinate 145,286,493, forward strand.
ATTTTCCATTTGCCAGCTCAGATACCACAGCCTCAAGCCAAGATTTTAAGTCTAAGAAAAAGAAAATAAAAGAAAAGCAAACAAACTATTCTTTTCCCAAGACTTGTGGCCTTGGGAAAAAATATTCAGTAACTATCTGGGCTTATTGAAAACATCCCAGCTCCAAATGCTAATGTTGAAGAATTAATTTCTTCTGAATAATTAGTTGGTCAGTTTCCATGAATAATAATAGTGTGTTTAAAATGTAGCTTACCACTTCAGGAGGTTGAGGCAGGAGGATAGCTTGAGGCCAGGAGTTTGAGACCAGCTTGGGCAACATACCAGGACCCCATCTCTACAAATAGATAATAATAATAATAAAATAATAAAGATCTTGTCCCAGTGCAATCGATTCCTTGCCTCCTCAGTGTGCCAGCTTTATGAATGCTTTTACTGGTTCTTTTACATGGAGAACTCCAGCAGGAGGCCATGGCTTCTGGAGCCAGGATGCATTCTGAAAAATTGATAATATATTTAGTATCAGTCCTCCTGTTCATGCAGGCCACTGTTCTTGAACCACATTTGCTTGATCTTTCTATACATTCTTTCTTAATAGGCCTCCCATTCCTCATGAAAAAATAGACTTATTGCAGATCATTCTACCAGCAATTTTGCGGACATGCCAAAATTCCAGCTGTGAAAATACCTTAGGCTCATACTAGTACATTTGGATCTCATTCATTCAAATTACAGTTGCTGTTTTTTCTATGTAAATACTTATTTTGTCATGTAATAATTTTTCCTCCAGCATTCCCTTAATTTTTTTCTGTTTTTTATTTGTTTGAGACAGAGTCTGGTTCTATCACTCAGGCTGGAGTGCAGTGGTGGGATGTCCACTCATGGCAACCTCCACCTTCCCAACTCAATCGATCCTCCCACTTCAGCTTCCCAAGTAGCTGGGACTACAGTCAAACACCACCACGCCTGGCTAATTTTTGTATTTTGTTGTACAGATGGGGGTCTCATCATGTTGCCCAGGCCCGTCTCAAGCTCCTAGGCTCAAGCAATCCATCTGCCTTGGCCTCCCATAGTGCTGGGATTGTAGGTGTGAGTCATTGTGCTCAGCTGCCCTTAATTTTTATAATGAGGAAATGTTGGAAGAAAAATTATTTTCCTTTTTTAGAATATTTTTCAATTTACAAAAAAGGTACAAAACTGATACAGAGTTCTCATATAAGCTTCACCCCTCACCCAGTTTCCCCTAATGTTAACACTTTATATTAGTGTGTCTGGAATTGGTGGGTTCTTGGTCTCGCTGACTTCAAGAATGAAGCTGCCGACCCTCGCGGTGAGTGTTACAGTTCTTAAAGATGGTGTGTCCGGGGTTTGTTCCTTCTGATATTCGGACGTGTCCGGAGTTTTTTCCTTCTGGTGGGTTCGTGGTCTCGCTGACTTCAGGAGTGAAGCCGCAGACCCTCGCAGTGAGCATTACAGCTCTAAAGGGCGGTGAGTCTGGAGTTGTTAGTTCCTCCCGGTGGGTTTGTGGTCTCGCTGGTTTCAGGAAAGAAGCTGCAGACCTTCGTGGTGAGTGTTACAGCTCATAAAGACAGCACAGACCCAAAGAGAGACTAGCAGCAAGATTTATTTCGAAGAACAAAAGAACAAAGCTCCTACAACATTGAAGGGAATGGGAGTGGGTTACCGCTGCTGGCTGGGGTGGCCTGCTTTTAATTCCCTTATCTGGCCCCACCCACATCCTGCTGATTGGTCCATTTTACAGAGAGCTGATTGGTCCGTTTTACAGAGAGCTGATTGGTCCGTTTTGATAGAATGCTGATTGGCACGTTTACAAACCTTTAGTTAGACACAGAGTGCTGATTGGTGCATTTACAATCCTTTAGCTAGACACAAAAGTTCTCCAAATCCCCAGCCGATTAGCTAGACACAGAGCGCTGATTGGTGCATTTACAAACCTTTAGTTAGAAAAGTTCTCCAAGTCCCCACCTGTCCCAGAAGCCCAGCAGGCTTTACCCCTTACTGGCACTCGCCAGGGGACTTTGGAGTACCTAGCCCAGGCCCTCTGGCAGCCCAGATGGAGCTCCTCCCAGACAACCTAGAGGAAAAAACGGGAAGCGACAAAGAGACGGAGACCCTCCATGGTGGCCAATGAGCCCGCGAAGAGGTAACGGAAGTCCACGCACGGGACCCAGCCTCCGATCAAGCCCAGCAGGCGCCAGCCAGCTGCACCCAGTGTGGGGCCGCTGAGCCCGCACCCACCCGGAACCCACACTGGCCTACGAGCGCGCGTGAAGCCCGGGCTCCCGCCAGCACCTCTCCCTCCACACCTCCCCATGAGCAGAGGGAGTCAACTCCGGCCTCGGCCAGCCCCAGAGAGGGGCCCACAGCACAGCGGCGGGCTGAAGGGCTCCTCGAGTGCGGCCAGAGCAGACGCGGAGGCCGAGGAGGCTCCGAGAGCAAATGAGGGCTGCTAGCACGTTGTCACCTCTCATTAGCATGTTACATTTGTCACAACTAAGAAAGCAACATCTGTATGTTACTATTAACTAAACTGCAGACTTTTTTCAGATTTTGCTCATTTTTTCACTACCTTCCTTTTTCTCTTCCAGGATCTAATCCAGGATACCACATTGTGTTTTCTCAATATGTCTTTTTAGTCTCCTTTGGTCTATTGACATTTCTCAGTCTTCTCACTTTAATTTTTAAATGATTGGAATTTTTTTTTTTTTTTTTTTTTTTTTTTTTTTTTTTTTTTTGGAGACAGGGTCTTGCTCTGTTGCTCAGGTGGGAGTACAGTGGTACAATCTTGGCTCACTGGAACCTCTGCCTCCCGGTCTCAGGTGATCCTCCCACCTCAGCCTCCTGAGTAGCTGGGACTAAAGGCACATACCACTATGCCTGGCAAATTTTTTTTTTTTTTTTTTTTTTTGGTACAGACGATGTCTCCCCATGTGGCCCAGGCTATGGTTAGGATATTTTTATGTCAGTTTGAAAGGAAGAATCTGAGGCCTGCTCTGCCAAGGTACTACAATTTATGAAAAATGTTATTTCCCAATAATTCTAAAAAGGCATATTTGTCAACAGAGAGGAGCAAGAAAAATCTAAAATGTTGCCTCATAATATAATCATGGACTATGCTACTGAGGTTGGATTTTCCTTTACTTATTTAAAACAGGCAACCTTTTCATACAGGCTTGGAGCAAACATCTCTACACTTAAGCCATATCCTCTGCTCCATCAACTAGTTTGCCATTTTGAGTAATGGGATGAAGGGTGCAGCACTCACAGCAAGCTGCACGCCCAACACCATCATCCTCTTCTTCCAAAAGAAATGCAGTTCTGTTTAGGACAGCAAGGTGTCTGGCTACAATCCTCAGGCTTCCTTGTAGCTATGTGTGGTCAGGTAACATGGTCCTAGCCAATGAGATGTAAGCAGAAATCTACTGAATGTAGATTTCTCAATGCAGGGAGAGCAAGTATTTTCCTGATTATTATTTTTTAAAGGAGCAGCTGGCATGTGCCTTTTGCACTCTGTTCTTAAACCCTTTTTCCTGCATAAAATGTAAACTCATAGTCTAGAGAAGGAGCAGTCAACTTCCCAGCATGGGAATTTCAAGGAGGATTAGTGGGAAGAAGAAGGCGCCACCAGACTACATCCTGACTGCCTGTCTCCAGACTTCTTGTTACATAAAAAGAATAAATGAAATAAAATAAAATAAACCCTTTACTTGTTTAAGTCAATATTTTTCAGATTTAAGTGATATATAGTCAAATGTAACCAGATCAATAAACAGAGCCACACTTGTGACATGTACTGACCCAGTAAGTGCAGTAGCCAGTGACAGTTAGTAACTACCTTAAATAATCTCTGAGAAAGATGTCAGGAGATTAGAGACAGACAATATTCCACATTTCAATATTTCAAAAGAAACATACAGACCTCCCAGCTTAATCAACTCCTGGAAAAATTCTAAACACTATTCTTTCTAAACAGAGCCACACTTCTGAAAGACATTGTTTACTGCCCTTCAAGTAAAAGTTCACTTAACTTTGGCAGCTCATTGAGCCCAAATTAATGCACAAGCCAAGGTCCATTGCAGCTTAGAAATATTTCTCTGCTTCAATATTAAGAGCTCTCTTAAAGCACTCCTTGATATGAGAACAAACTAGTCATGAGTGCTACTCCTCAGAGGCAAAATTCTGTGTGGGTTTGTGGATGATGAGGGCAATACATGCAAAGGGCTAGGTCCACAATTCAGTTTTAACATCGTTGAAAAGACATTTAATGTGTGCAGACACTGGTTGAGTTATTTACATAGATTATCTCATTTGATGCCCACACCTCCAATGAGATGCATGCTTTTATTATCCCCATTTTATGGATAAGGAAACTGAAGCATAGAGAGATCAAGTAACTTGCCCAAGAAGACTGGTTAAAGAAGAGCCTCATTCCTAATTCATAAAAATCTTAGAAATCTATCCTTTGGTTGGATCTGATAACCAAAATGAGTGATTGTGCTGTAAGTCTCAAAACATCAAGGTTTATTGAGCCAGCTTGAGGGTGCACCAGGAAAAATGTGAGTCACAGAAGCATCTGTGGCTGTTTTTTTCCCAAAGAGGTTAACAGGAGGTTTAGTATTTACACATTTTCCTTAAAAATGAGGGGTGGTAGTGAGACAAATAATTATATATTTGTGAGACTTTAGTGGCCAGTAAATCCACACTTACATAAAACAAGGTGAACATTTGAAGAAAAAGGGAATGGAGAAAGCAAATTTCTTGGGGAGAGGTAAATAAATGATTAATCTCATTTTGTCTTTGTTCTGTACCTGGGACAATAATCTAGTAGTCTTTTGAAAGGGCTGGTTTCTGTTTAGCCCTTAGGGAATAAAACCTATGACTGTTAGCGAGGGAGGGAGTATAATGAGGCGTGTCCAATCTCTCATCCTGTCATGGCCATGAATTCAGCTTTCAAGGTTTCTCTGCAGTTCCCCTGGCCAAGAGGGGCTCTGTTCATTCAGATGAAGGCTTAGAATTTTACTTTTGTTTCTCAGATCCATCTGTGTAGCTCAGGGAAACTACTAAGGCTCCCACCTCCTTGAAAATTGCCATTTTCTCATGCTACTGGTCACTGACGCCTTGGTTTAATGCTTTTTCCTTTCTTAAACTTTTTTTAGAGACGGGGTCTTATTTTGTTGCCCAAGCTGGGGTGCAGTGGCCTGATCGTAGCTCACTGTAGCCTCAAACTCCTGGCCAGAAGTGATCCTCCAACCTCAGCCTCCTAAGTAACTGAGACTATAGGCATGCACCACCATGCCAGGCTAATTTTCTTACTTTCTTGTAGAGTGGTGGGGGGTGCGGGGGGGAAGTCTCACTATGTTGTCCAGGCTTGGCTCAAACTCCTGGCCTCAAGCAATCTTCTCAACTTGGCCTCCCACTGGGATTACAGGAATGAAACTGGCACTTTGAGTTTACAGAGACAACATCCCCTCCACATTTCATGTGACATATGTGCATAACAAATGGAAACCAGCAAAACTTTAGTACTTGGAATTTCAACAATGTTGAGACTGATCTTTGCTTTAGTTCTTTGAATGGGTGGGCCTCAACATGACTCATTGTAGCCAAGTTGACTCCTGCTCCTCATAGTTGTTATCTATTAGTCTGGTTGTTTGGTTTTGTACCTCAGATTCCATATAGGTTAGGTGCTCTATCAGAAATGCATATGGCTGCAAGTTATTGAAAAGCCACTTTAGCAACACCTAATCAAACAGTTTTATTTTTCTCACATAAGTCTGGTGGTGGCTGGACACAGTGGCTCATGCCTGTAATCCCAGCACTTTGGGAGGCCAAGGCGAGAGGATCACTTGAGCTCAGGAGTTCGAGACCAGCTTGGGCAACATGGTGAAACCCCGGCTCTACAGAAAAATACAAAATTAGTTGGGTGTGGTGACGAACACCTGTAGTCCCAGCTACTCAAGAGGCTGAGGTGGGAGGATAGCTTGCGATTCTCTTAACCGCAGCCTCAAGGTTTCCCTAACTTTAGGTGTCACATCCATAACCAAGGCAGGCATTACAAAAGAAGATAAAACATCAGCCAAATTTGTCCCCTTTACTCAAAAAAGCAAAAGCTTTTCTAGAAACTTCCCTGTAAACTTATGTTTAGATCACATTTGCAAAAAAACAAAAATAGTCATGTGGCCACTATGGTTTCAGGGTTGGCTGGAAACTTGCATATTTAGGTTTTCCACTCTCTAGGTTAGAGGCAGGCAAGAGAAAATAAGGCTGGGCATGGAAGTCAAGTTAGCCAAACCAGTGACTGTGACAGATTGCATGCTATTTATTCTCAATGGATAAAGAGAAAATAATGTGATTATCTCATAATGAAATCAATACTAAAATGACCTTGAGGGTCAATACTTCTACTTGTACAGGCTTCTTGGTGATGTTTGGGCTATGAATATCAGTCCTGACACTCGACTCCAAGCCAAGAAAGAAATTCCAACGCAAATGTCTAATATTGAGCTCTGACATGTACAGAGCTTGGAAACTGGCACTCCTTTCAACAACAACAAAACATTGAACAAACAGAAAAGCAATGACTTATCTTAGACCAAGAGATTTGAGGCCCCAGGGCAACCTGCCAGCACCAAATCTGGAGCGATAGGTGAATACAGAGAATCAGAGCAGAACTTAGATTTCCTGAAGCAGCAGCCACTGGAGCCAATTAGGTAGGAAAACTTAAGTGGTGGTTTTGGTGAATTGCTTGAGGCTGGGTGTGGGCTAGTTTGAAAGTTGAAAATTCCTAGGGGACAAATCGGAGGCAAAGGCTACACTTTCATGGCTTTTGCCTTCAGGAACCCCACCAGTTTCTGACAGTGTATATCAGAGAATTTCTGCTTCCTGTTTCCTGAAGGAGGAGCAGGAAGCAACCACTTTGAAATATATTCAGTATATTCTTTATAACAAATGCTTGCCCTACGAGGGAAACTACCTTTCCAGAACCATTCCTGACCTAGGAAGGGATTATTAGCCAGTGCTAGTCCTTTCTAGCCTTCTTATCTCATCTAAAGGGAGGAAAAAAGCCAAGAAATAATTCTGAAGATTACAGCCCAGGAACTCAACTAAAAATCTGAAATTTAATCATAAAATTATAGAACATTTCCCTTCCCTAACACCATGCCACTGCATCAACAGTGCTCCAGTATAATAGCAATAGATTACAATGGGAGAGCTGAGAAACCCAGACCATTTAAGAAGAAGTTGATAGGGAAACGCAAAGACAGCAAAGGAGACAAAAACAAAGATACTGAACTAAAGCATCTGGCACCTACAGCTACAGCAAACATTAAACACCCCCACTCCTAACTGATTAACATAAAAAGTCAAACTAAAACCTAATTACCTCAGTTCCTATTACCCAATACATTATACCTGACTTTCAACAAAAAATTGCAAGGAATGCAGAAAGGCAAGAAAAAACACAGTCTGTAAAGATAAAGCGAGCAAAGGAACCAGACTTAAATATAACAGTGATTTTAGAATTATCAGAAAGTAAATTTAAAATAATTATAATTAATATGTTTAGAGCACTAATGGAAAAAGCAGACAACATGTAAGAACAAATGGGTAATGTAAGCAGAGAGAGAGAAAGAAAATCTCCAAGAAAGAATTGTAAAAATGATAGAAATTTTTAAAAAAACAACTGTTACAGAAACACAAATACCTTTGATGGGCTCACCAGTAGACTGGAAACAGCTGCGGGAAGAATCAGGGGAAAGAACCAATGAGATTGAAGATATGTTAATAGAAACTTCTGTTAATCAAGTTTATCCTGAAGTTGCCTCCTTACATATTTAAGTTCGGCCTAAAGGTTTTTCTGCACATCTTGAACTATAACAAGTGGAGGTATAAACCAACCATAGCCCACACCTGTGCCAATGACTGAATTTTTGACTAATCAAATGTAGCCAACTGTTTGAACCCTGTTTAAAGAAAGCTAACACCAAGCTGTAACCAATCCAGTTGTTTCTGTACTTGACTTCTGATTTCTGTATGTCATTTCCTTTTTTTGTCTATAAATCTTCTTCCATCACATGGCTGCACTGGAGTCTCTGTGAATTTGCTGTGATTTTGGGAGCTGCCCGATTCACCAATCGTTCACTGCTCAATTAAACTCCTTTAAATTTAATTTGCATGAAGTTTTTATTTTAACATTTCCCAAACTGAAATGCAAAAATTAGAAATAAAAAAAGAAACAAAATATCCAGGAACTGTAGAACAATTACTAAAGGTATAATATGCTTATATGAGAATACTAGAAGTAGGAGAGAAAGAAGCAGAAGAAATATATGAAATAATAAAGGCTGATAATTTTCCAAAATCAGTGACAGACACCAAACCACACATCCAGGAGGCTTAAAAGACACCAAGCAGGATAAAATTAAAAAAAAAAAAAGTCCACACCTAGTCATATTATGTTCAAATCACAGAAAACTAAAGACAACCAGAAAACATGAAAGAAGCTACAGAAGAGGAGAAATTTACCTAAGGAGGGACAAAGATAAGAATTACATCAGAAATCTCATTGGCAACCATGCAAGAAAGAAGAAGGTAGCATGAAATATTTAAAGTGTTGAAAGGATAAAACTAGAATTCTGGATACAGTGAAATTATCCTTCAAAAGCAAAGAAGAAATGCTTTCTCAGACAAAGGCTGAATCTGTCACCAGTAGACCTGCCTTGAAATAAATGTTAAAAGAAATTTTTCGGACAGAAATGAAATGACATAGGTCAAAAACTGAAATCTACATAAAGAAAAGAGCTTTCAAGAAGGAATAAATGAGCATAAAATAAACTCTTCAATGTTCCTTAACCTTAATTGATCTAATAAATATAACTATTTTTTCGAAATAATTATGTTTTGGGTGATTATAGTATACAGATAAGTGAAGTGAATAATAGCAAAATTTTAAGGGACATAACGGAGGAATTGGGAATACTCTGTAATAAGGTACCTGTACTACCCATGAAGCACTATAGTGTTATTTGAAAGTGGACTTAATTAGATATAAATATATACTGCAAATTCTAGGGAAACTACTACATTTTTAAAAGTATAATCAATATCTAAGATCTCTTTTATTAGAGAATAATATAAAATGCTCAATTAAAACCAGAGAAGGCAGTAAAAGAGGAAAAGTTAAAAAAGAAACCAAGAACAAGTGAAATAAATGGAAAACAGTTAAAACATGGTATATATGAATCTAACTATATTATTATCATAATCAATTTAAATGTGAATGGTCTAAATACATAAATTAAAAAATGAATACTGTCAGAATGAATTATTTTAAAAGACCCAATTATGTATTGTCTGCAAGAAGCCCAATTTAAACATAAAGATATACCTAGATTAAAAGTAAAGGGATAGAAAAAGATATACCATGCTAACACTAATCAAAAGAAAGCTGAAGTAGCTATATTAATTTCAGACAAAGCAAACTTCAGGGCAAGGACATTATCAGGAATAAAGACGGGCATTACATACCGATAAAGGTGTTAATTCTGCAAGAAAACATAAAATTCCTTATTGTATATCCATCTAGCAACAGTGTCAAAACATATGAGGCAAAAGCAGACAGAACTGCAAAGAGAAACAGACAAATGCACTGTCATATTTGGAGACTTCAACACCTCTCTGTCAGTAATTTACAGATATAGCCAAAAACATCAGTAAGGATATAGTTGAACTGAATATCCTTATCGATCAACTTGATCTAATCAACATCTATAGACTTTAGTGTGTGTGTGTGTGTGTGTGTGTGTGTGTGTGTCAGTCTCACTCTGTCACTCAGGCTTGGAGTGCAGTGGGCAATCTCTGCTCACTGCAACCTCTGCCTCCCAGCTTCAAGTGACTCTCATCATGCCTCAGCCTCCTGAGTAGCTGGGATTACAGGCATGCACCACCACACCCAGCTAAATTTTTGCATTTTTAGTAGAGTCCGCATTTCACTATGTTGGCCAGGCTGGTCTCGAACTTCTGGTCTCAAGTGATCCTCCCACCTTAGCCTTGCAAAGTACTGGGATTACAGGCATCAGCCACTGTGCCTGGCCTGATATTTATAGACTATTTGATCCAACAGAGACAGAATACACATTTCTCTCATGTTCACATGGAACATTAATCAAGATAGACCACATTCTGTTTCATAAAATTCACCTTAAAAATTAAAAAAACAGAAATCAAACAAGATATTTTCACAGATTACAATAAAATTAAACTAGATATTTTTAGAAACCTAGAAATATGCTAGGCAATGCCCTCAAATATTTGGAGATTAAACAACACACTTCTAAATAATATATGGATCAAAGAAGATGTTTCAAGAGATATTAAAAATATTTTGAACTAAATGAAAAAATAAACTTTTTAAAATTTATGGGATGCAGCAAAAGCAGTGATGAGAGGGAAATTTATATATCAGCAATGAACAATTGGAATTTGAAATTAAAAACATACCATTCAAACCAGCACTGAAAAACAAAATATTTAGGTATAAATCTAATAAAATATGTACAGAATCTAGTTCAACACCTTATGAAAGAAATGAAAAATCTAAATAAATTGAGAAATATCCCATGTTCATAAATAGCAAGACTAATGTTGTTAAACTGTCACTTCTTCCCTACTTGATCTATAGATTCAATGCTGTCTGAATCAAAATCCTAGCAAGTTATTTTGTGAATATTGACAAACTGACTGTAAAGTCTATATGGAAAGACAGAAGATCCAGAATAGGCAGTATAATATTGAGGAAGAACAAAGTTGGAAGACAGACACTATCTTACTTCAAAGCTTATTACAAAGTTACAGTAGTCAAGACAGTAGGGTATTGATGAAAGAAAAGAGAAATACTGTTGTTCCTCAGTATCATGGGGGGAACTGGTTGCAGGATGTCTGAGGATACCAAAACCTGTGGATTCTCAAGTTTCTTATATAATACGACGTAGTGTTTGCATATAACCTATGCACATCCTCCTCCTGTATACTTTAAATCATCTCTAGATTATATATAATACCTAACACAATGTAAATGCTATGTAACAGTTATACTTTATTGATTTTTTATTTGTATTATTTTTATTGTTATATTGTTATTTTTAGGGGATTTTCTTTTTGAGACTGAGTCTTGCACTGTCGTCAGGGCTGGAGTGCAGTGGTGCGGTCTTGGCTCAGTGCAACCTCTGCCTCCTGGGTTCAAGTGATTCTCCTGCCTCACCTTCCTGAGCAGCTTGGATTACAGGTGCCTGCCACCATGCCCAGCTAATTTTTTGTATTTTTAGTAGAGACGGGGCTTCACTATGTTGGCCAGGCCGGTCTCGAACTCCTGACCTGATAATCCCCCCACCTTGGCCTCCCAAAGTACCAAAATTACAGGCATGAGCCACCCCTCCTGGCCATTTTTAGGGGATTTTTAAAGAATATTTTTGATCTGTCATTGGTTGAATCTGTTGATGCAGAACCCATGGATACAGAGGGCCAACTGTAGATAAACAGAACAAAATAAAGATGCCAGAATTAGATCCATACAAATACAGTCAACTGATCATTGACAAAGGAGCAAATAATTCAATGGAGAAACAATGGTCTTTTCAACAAACGGTGCTGGAATAACTGGACATTCATATGCAAAAAACAATCTAGACACAGACCTTATATCTTTCACAAAAATTTACTCAAAATGGATCATAGACCTAAATGCAAAACACAAAACTGTAAAACTTCTGGAAGATAACATAGGAGAAAATCTAGGTGAACTTGTGTTTGGAGATGACTTTTTGGGTACGATGCTAAAAGCATGATCCCTGAAAAAAACTGAACAGTCGAAATTTTTTAATTACAAATGTCTGCTCAATGAAAGACATTGTTAAATGAATGAAAAGACAAGCCACTGTCTGGGAGAAAATATCTGCAAAATACATAATCTGATAAAGGGCTGATATCTAAAATATATAAAGAACACTGAAAAATCATCAATAAAAAAACCCAATGGGTAACAGATCTGAGCAGACACCTTATCAAAGAAGATACATACGTGGCAAACAAGCATAAGATGCCCAATGCCATATGTCATTAGGAAACTGCAAACTAAAACAATAAGATTCTACTATGCACCTATTAATATACCCAAAATTCAAAATACTGGCAACACCAAATGTTGGCAAGGATGTGGAGTAACAGGAAGTCTCACTCATTGCTGGTGAAAATGCAAACTGTTACAGCCACTTTGGAAGATCATCTGGTAATTTTTGATAAAGCAAAACATAGTCTTACCATATGATCCAGCAATCATGCTCCTTGGTATTTACCTAAATGAGTTGAAAACTTATGTCCATACAAAAATCTGTACAAGAAAGTTTACAGGAGCCTTATTCATAATTTTAAAAGACTGAAAGCAACCAAGATGTCTTTCAATAAATAAATGGATAAACAAACCATGGTATATACATACAGTGGAATACTGTGCACAATAAAAGAAAACAAACTATCAAGCCATGAAAAGACACAGAGGAATGTTAAATGTATATTGCTAAGTAAAAAAAAAAAGCAGTATGAAAAGACTACATACTATATGATTCCAACTCTATGACATTACGGAAAAGGCAAAATTCTGCAGAAAGTAAAAACATCAGTGATTGCCAAGGGTTGGTTGCAGGTAGACCAGATGAATAGGTGGAACACAAGGAATTTTTTAATGCAGTGTAATTGTTCTGCTGACACTGTAATGGTGGATATGTTATGCTTTTTTCAAAACCCACAGAGCTATGCAACACAAAGAGTGAATCTTAATGTAAACTATAGACTTTAGTTAGTAATAATGCATCAGTTGTAATAAATGTACAATACGAATGTAAGATGTTAATAACAGGAGGAACTGTAGGGGAGGAGGGAGATTAGGAAGTACATAGAAACTCTCTCCACTATCTGCTTAATTTTTCCATAAATGTAAAACTGTTCTAAAAAATAAAGCCAATTAATTATTCTTTTTCTAATATCTCATTTGAATGAGAGGTCATGCTTAAAGGAAATTGTCAGAGAAAGTGTCAAGAAAGAAGTGTGACTTTAGCTGGGTCCTGAAGGGTACATAAGATTTGAGAGTCGGAAAGGGCAGAAGGCATTTCAGCTGGGTTTGAGCCATGGAAAAGACTCAGAGGGCTCAAATTGCGAAGGAGCAGGAAATAGCACAGAATAAATCAATGCAAAGACAACAGGCAGCAATTTAATGGAAACCAAGGGCCAAGGCAGGGCTAGAAACACTGAAGCATCATTCCAATATCAGATAAATATAGGCATGAGAGCTGACTCAACCTCGGCCGGGTCCTCAACACATATTCGTTCATTCATGTAATATTTAGTAAACATTCACTATGTTCCAGACACTGTGGTAGGCACTGGGGACAAGCAGTGAATAAAACAAATGGAAATCTTTGTTCTCACTGAGCTTACACTCTAGTGAGGGGAGAGAGACAGAACCTGTCTGCTATTTTCAAGAAACAACAAAGAAAACATTATGGCTGGAATGAGAAACAATGGCCTTTTCAATAAACAGTGCTGGAATAACTGGACATTCATATGCAAAAAATAATCTAGATACAGACCTTATATCTTTTGAAAAAAATTTACTCAAAATGGATCATAGACCTAAATGCAAAACACAAAACTGTAAAACTTCTGAAAGATAACATAGGAGAAAATCTAGGTGAACTAGATAGATTTCATGCACTGGAATGAAGTGAAGGGGGAAAGTAGAAGGTGACATAGCGGAGATAACAGAAGTCAGAGTATATAGGGCACTGAAGCCAGAATAAATAATGACTCTGGCTTTTACTCTGAGAGATGTAGGGAGTCACTGGGGGATTGTGAGTGGCAGAGTCACTTGATTGACACCTCAACAGGGTCATTCTGTCTTCTGTGCTGAGAACTGTCAGAGAGGGTACAACAGTGGACAGTGACTGCAGGGATACCAGCGAAGAAGTTGCTGCCATAATGCAGGTAAGAGAATGGAAGCTTGGACTATGGTTTTAGCTGAGCAAATGATGAGAAACAGATTCTGGATTCTACAATGATTTGCTGATGGATCTGCTGTGTGAAAGAGGGTCAAAATGTCTCAGTTTTAGGCTTGAGCAACGAACTGGAAGGCAGGAGCTGCCTGTAACGAGAGAGAGGAGAGAAAGAGAGAGAGAGAGAGGACTTTGGAAGAGCAGGCTCATGATCAGGCCTGAGCTCAGTGTCTGAATTCAGGTAAGCTATCTTGAAAGGGGAAATATCAAAAGCTAGAGATCAGAGTAAGGCTGAGACTCAGAGTCAAGTGGGGAAGACTAAGTTGCAGTATGTACTGGCAGTGAAGATAAGTATTTATTCATTCATTGAACATACCTTGAAATCAACCACTTTTAATGTGCCAGGGACACAAAGATAGAAAAGACATTTGCCCTGTCTGGAAGGTACTAATAATCCAATAAGGAAAACAGAAATATAAATAAATTATTCTAGTACACTAACCATCATAGTAGAGGTATTCAACATTTGTTGAGTCTCTGCTATATGCCAAGCAGTGTAATGAGGAAGCAGAGGGTATGCACAAAGTTCTACAAGAGCACAAAATAAGTTCTGGCAAAGGTTTGTAAAGACATTCACAAGGGTTTTCACCACAGTATGACTTCAGGGAGTTGGCAGTAACCTAGATGCCCGATCAGTAGGGATATGTATGAATAAAATTTCTGGCATACTCGGTAGCAAACTAGGTGTACACACAGCAATGTGGGTATAGCTCAAAAACAGAGTGTTGAGTAAAACAGTGGGAAATAGAGATTTACAGTCCAATACCATCTCTGTAAATGCAAGAGGCATAAACAAAACATTATCTGTGTTAAATTATCAAGGATCTCTATCGAACATATTGCAGCTTGTGTCTAGAAGAATGAGAGTGGGGATCGAGAAAGATGAGGAAAAAATAATATAAACACTATAAAATAATGTAAACAAGGACCTTGTAGGGACTGGTATGACAATGTGCTGAAAATTGAGGAGCAAAGTTAACTCTCTGTACCTGAGATAAAATAACTAGCTAATAGGAATCCAGCTGAAAACCTTAAGGTGCAGGGCCTCTATGGGGCCCAGGAAGGATGTGTAGAGACATGAACGGATGAAAGTGCATCACAGGTTCAGGGAACAACACAGGTTGAGTGTGGCTTGTAGTAAAAATGGTTGTGAAGAGTTGACATATTTTTAAGCCCTGGGTAAATTGAACAGCTTACACTTGGAGGGGTATAATCATTCTAATCAATGTGTCCCCTTTTACTATAATACATTGGAGTTGCAGCTAATGCTCTGCTCCCATTCAGCCTATGATGAGATTCTCTTTCAGCCCTATTGGGGTCTTGGCCTCATGTGACTACTCCAAAGACCCTAGTCCAAAAGGTCTTTCCTGTTTGCTATGGCCTTGAGGAATGTGGCCCTAGATCCACTGCTTTAAAGCTGGAGTTCCACCAGCAGCAACATCCTCTCATTCTGGGGCACCTGCCTGGGGCAGGTCATCCTGCCTCTGCCAACTCAGTGCTATTAGTTAACTCTCACCTGCCATATTCCAGCTGGAATCATCTCCCCTTCTCCACCCCAGACTAGGTCATGTTCTGCCATCATGGAAGCGCCTATTCTTCATACCCCTTATCACAGCTGCAACTACTCATTTACTTGTCTGACAATTTGATTTATGTCCATCTACTTTGCTAGGTACTAAGTTTAATGCTGGCAGTCGTTTCTTCTTTTTTTTTCTTTTCTGTTTTGCTCACCGATTTCTCGTTAGCACTTAGCACAGTGTCTGGCACACGATAGATGCTCCGTAAACTTCTCAGTTGGATACCAGCATCCCGAAGGGAACATGGATTAAGGCAGCTATAAGCACGGTGTAAAAACAGGAATAAGAAAAAGTTGAGGTTTGTTACACAGTGGAATGTAAAGGGTTGCAAGGAGGTGCATCGGCCGCTGTAGACAGGACGCATGACTGCTACACACGTGTTCACCCCACCCTCTGGCACAGGGTGCACATACAGTAGGGGCAGAAATGAACCTCAAGTGCTTAACACAATTTTTAAAAAATATATAGTCAAGTGAAAGTATGAAAATGAGTTGAGGAAAGGCGAGTACGTGGGTCAAAGCTGGGTCTGAGGAAAGGCTCACATTTTGAGATCCCGACTCAATCCATGTCCCTTAAAGGGCACAGGGTGTCTCCACAGGGCCGCCCAAAATCTGGTGAGAGAGGGCGTAGACTCCTCACCCTCTGCCTCTACGGGTCACAAAAGCCTGGGTCACCCTGGTTGCCACTGTTCCTAGTTCAAAGTCTTCTTCTGTCTAATCCTTCACCCCTATTCTCGCCTTCCACTCCACCTCCCGCTCAGTCAGACTGCGCTACTTTGAACCAAACCAAACCAAACCAGACCAGACACCCCCTCCCGCGGAATCCCAGAGAGGCCGAACTGGGATAACCGGATGCATTTGATTTCCCACGCCACTGAGTGCACCTCTGCAGAAATGGGCGTTCTGGCCCTCGCGAGGCAGTGCGACCTGTCACCGCCCTTCAGCCTTCCCGCCCTCCACCAAGCCCGCGCACGCCCGGCCCGCGCGTCTGTCTTTCGACCCGGCACCCCGGCCGGTTCCCAGCAGCGCGCATGCGCGCGCTCCCAGGCCACTTGAAGAGAGAGGGCGGGGCCGAGGGGCTGGGCCCGCGGGGGGAGGGAACAGCGTTGATCACGTGACGTGGTTTCAGTGTTTACACGCGCAGCGGGCCGGGGGTTCGGCCTCAGTCAGGCGCTCAGCTCCGTTTCGGTTTCACTTCCGGTGGAGGGCCGCCTCTGAGCGGGCGGCGGGCCGACGGCGAGCGCGGGCGGCGGCGGTGACGGAGGCGCCGCTGCCAGGGGGCGTGCGGCAGCGCGGCGGCGGCGGCGGCGGCGGCGGCGGAGGCGGAGGCGGCGGCGGCGGCGGCGGCGGCGGAGGCGGCGGCGGCGGCGGCGGCGGCGGCGGCGGCGGCGGCGGAGGCGGCTGGGCCTCGAGCGCCCGCAGCCCACCTCTCGGGGGCGGGCTCCCGGCGCTAGCAGGGCTGAAGAGAAGATGGAGGAGCTGGTGGTGGAAGTGCGGGGCTCCAATGGCGCTTTCTACAAGGTACTTGGCTCCAGGGCAGGCCCCATCTTCGCCCTTCCTTCCCTCCCTTTTCTTCTTGGTGTCGGCGGGAGGCAGGCCCGGGGCCCTCTTCCCGAGCACCGCGCCTGGGTGCCAGGGCACGCTCGGCGGGATGTTGTTGGGAGGGAAGGACTGGACTTGGGGCCTGTTGGAAGCCCCTCTCCGACTCCGAGAGGCCCTAGCGCCTATCGAAATGAGAGACCAGCGAGGATTGGGTTCTCTTTCGGCGCCGAGCCCCGCCGGGGTGAGCTGGGGATGGGCGAGGGCCGGCGGCAGGTACTAGAGCCGGGCGGGAAGGGCCGAAATCGGCGCTAAGTGACGGCGATGGCTTATTCCCCCTTTCCTAAACATCTTCTCCCAGCGGGATCCGGGCCTGTCGTGTGGGTAGTTGTGGAGGAGCGGGGGGCGCTTCAGCCGGGCCGCCTCCTGCAGCGCCAAGAGGGCTTCAGGTCTCCTTTGGCTTCTCTTTTCCGGTCTAGCGTTGGGACTTCGGAGAGCTCCACTGTTCTGGGCGAGGGCTGTGAAGAAAGAGTAGTAAGAAGCGGTAGTCGGCACCAAATCACAATGGCAACTGATTTTTAGTGGCTTCTCTTTGTGGATTTCGGAGGAGATTTTAGATCCAAAAGTTTCAGGAAGACCCTAACATGGCCCAGCAGTGCATTGAAGAAGTTGATCATCGTGAATATTCGCGTCCCCCTTTTTGTTAAACGGGGTAAATTCAGGAATGCACATGCTTCAGCGTCTAAAACCATTAGCAGCGCTGCTACTTAAAAATTGTGTGTGTGTGTGTTTAAGTTTCCAAAGACCTAAATATATGCCATGAAACTTCAGGTAATTAACTGAGAATATATTATTACTAGGGCATTTTTTTTTAACCGAGCGAAAATATTTTTGTGCCCCTAAGAACTTGACCACATTTCCTTTGAATTTGTGGTGTTGCAGTGGACTGAATTGTTGAGGCTTTATATAGGCATTCATGGGTTTACTGTGCTTTTAAAAGTTACACCATTGCAGATCAACTAACACCTTTCAGTTTTAAAAGGAAGATTTGCAAATTTGATGTAGCAGTAGTGCGTTTGTTGGTATGTAGGTGCTGTAGATCTATTCATCTATAAATTCTCATTTCCTTTTGAATGTCTATAACCTCTTTAAATAATATCCCACCTTACTACAGTATTTTGGCAATAGAAGGTGCGTGTGGAAGGAAGCCTGGAAAATAGCTATTAGCAGTGTCCAACACAATTCTTAAATGTATTGTAGAATGGCTTGAATGTTTCAGACAGGACACGTTTGGCTGTAGGAAAATAAACAATTGACTTTATTCTGTGTTTACCAATTTTATGAAGACATTTGGAGATCAGTATATTTCATAAATGAGTAAAGTATGTAAACTGTTCCATACTTTGAGCACAAAGATAAAACCTTTTGCTGTAAAAGGAGGCAAAAGGTAACCCCGCGTTTATGTTTTTAACAGTCTCATGAATATGAAATTGTTTCAGTTGACTCTGCAGTCAAAATTTTAATTTCATTGATTTTATTGATCCATAATTTCTTCTGGTGAGTTTGCGTAGAATCGTTCACGGTCCTAGATTAGTGGTTTTGGTCACTAGATTTCTGGCACTAATAACTATAATACATATATATGTGTAAGTAAGGGCTAATGGTTAAGCAAGATTTTGATTGACCTGTGATATAAACTTAGATTGGATGCCACTAAAGTTTGCTTATCACAGAGGGCAAGTAGCACATTATGGCCTTGAAGTACTTATTGTTCTCTTCCAGCAACTTATGATTTGCTCCAGTGATTTTGCTTGCACACTGACTGGAATATAAGAAATGCCTTCTATTTTTGCTATTAATTCCCTCCTTTTTTGTTTTGTTTTGTAACGAAGTTGTTTAACTTGAAGGTGAATGAAGAATAGGTTGGTTGCCCCTTAGTTCCCTGAGGAGAAATGTTAATACTTGAACAAGTGTGTGTCAGACAAATTGCTGTTATGTTTATTTAATTAAGTTTGATTTCTAAGAAAATCTCAAATGGTCTGCACTGATGGAAGAACAGTTTCTGTAACAAAAAAGCTTGAAATTTTTATATGACTTATAATACTGCTGTGAGTTTTAAAAGTAAAGCAAAAGTAAACTGAGTTGCTTGTCCAGTGGGATGGACAGGAAAGATGTGAAATAAAAACCAATTAAAAATGAACTGCTGTGGAGAAGTGTTACATTTATGGAAAAAGAAATAGGAACCTTGTTCATCAAATTGATAGAAAAGCTTTTAAAACTAAACAAATCAAACAACTTGAGTATAATGGAATTCAGACTTTGATTTGCCTAACATAACCACCATATTTCCAAGGACAGCTCTCTATCTTCTGGTGTTTATTCTTAAAAACTTAAAAGTTAGATTTAGCGATCACCAGAGCCACTACTTTTATGCTTAGGTATTTGTTTGACTTAGAAAAAATTGGTCACATGTACCACTTTATAGTGCCCTGCAGGTGTTAAGATATGAAGACACTTTGACTTACACCTCATAAAATCTTTACAAAGTATTTTCTAAATGAATAATGATGAAATAAAGTCTTTATTCTAGGTGCATCTGCCCCACATAATTTGTTTTCTTTGGACTAGAAGTTTTGATGTGTTGAGAATGGTAATGAATTAACACCATTTTAAATGTAGAATGCGTATCACTCCAATATGAATGCCCTAATAAATCCTAAGATTTGTAGGTTTTGTGTACTAGTATGAAAATTACTAAAGATGGATAAATCACATGTTGGAGACATAAGATACAAACCTTTTTGTTTTCTGAAAATACAACCTCTGATTTCTGATTCCTTATTGTAATATGGTGTAATTATACTAGATTGTAATTTTGTTGTTAGATTATACTTTTTTAAGTTCAGTGTTTGAGGACAGACTTTCATTTGGTTAGTAGTAGTATGGCAGCTAGCAGCTAAATATGATAAAGGGTACAATCAAAAGGATATTTTTAATGAAGATATTAGTGGTCAAACATGTCATTTCAGATACATAGCTGAAATGTAGTAAAATCAGTTTTACTACAAATAAACTTGCATACGGTTTATAAATTTATAAGTTTATAAATCAACTTGGGTAAAGTGTAAATAAACTTGCACTCGTGGTTTCTCTGAAGTCTCCTGAGCTAACTTTGCATAAAGGTGTTATTCTGTACTTCGAGGAAGTGAATTATTGGGGTCAACCACATTTTTTTTTCCTTCCTACAGTCTGATTGCCCTTTTTAGTTTTTAGGATCTTTGTGGCTGCATCATTTTTCCCCTTTTGAACTGTGCATTTTCTAACTCCATACTTAAATATTCTCATAACCTCCAAATTATTAATTAGATGCAACATTCAGTGGTATATTACTGGAGTTTCTGATTTCTGCCCACTATAGGAATGTGCTTCCTGAGAAGATTGGGATCATGATTATAATAATAGTTAACAGGGGATGAGTACTTGCTAGGTGCCAGGCACTGTTCTCTCTGATACTTTATTTGATGTATTGTTGTTATTCCCATTCTTTAAATGATGCACAGAGAGGTTAGGTAAGTGACTTACTACCAAGTGTCAGGGCCATTAAGGGTCAGGATTCTGAATTCCTTAAATGATGAAATTTAGCTTGAAGAAATTGGTTTGATTTCCTGCTTAGTTTTCAATTTCGTGGTGGTCTTTGATTGTATTTTGTGCTATAACACTGCCTTAGCATCCTATAACTATAGTTACAATGTTATATTACCATTTTTTATTGTTAATACAAAGCCATCATGAAATAATTCAGTTTATGTGCCAGCTTTTTTTGTTACTAATTCTTGAACCTTGGCGCTGTACTTCTTCATGTGGATGCCTGTTAAGGAAAGATAAAGTTAGAAATCTTTGACCCTGCTAGGAAATTTGTCTTTGTTATATTGGGAGCTCATAAAACTGAAGTATTCAAAAGTTAGAATACATACACACAAGAAAAATTAGTAACTAATTTAATAATGTTTTCTTTGCACATGTCTCTGTTGTCTTTTGGTCAGAGTGAAGCTAAATGTGTTTTTCACATAATTTGTAGCCTATATGAAGTCCTGGACATGTGGTATGGTTGGAAGGACTGTTGATGAGGTTTATTGTCTCTCTTTATTCTTTTATGTTGTTAGTGTCCCCATACAACGGGGCGGGGGGAGTGGGGACAAAATGATAACTTGCTTTATATATGAAGCCTTGGGTTTGAATCATACTGTTATCACATTTCCTATGTCCCTATCCTGTCTCCTGCAGGTTTTCTTTCTTGGTTTTCTTTTTTGGTTTTCTTTCTTCCTTTCTTCCTTTCTTTTCCTTTTTTTCCTTTCTTCCTTTTTTCTTTCCTTTTCTTTTTTCCTTTCTTTCCTTTCCTTCATTTCTCTCCTTTGCTTCTTTAGTTTGTTTCTTTGTTTCTTTGGTTTGTTTCTTTGTTTCTTTGGTTTGTTTCTTTGGTTTGTTTCTTTGTTTCTTTAGTTTGTTTCTTTGTTTCTTTCAACAGGTCTCACTGTCGCCCAGGTTGGAGTGCAGTGGTGGGATCTCAGCTCACTGCAACCTCCACCTCTCGGGTTCAAGCCAGTCTCATGCTTCAGCCTTCCGGGTAGCTGAGATTACAGGCATGTGCCACCATTCCCGGCTATTTTTTGCATTTTTAGTAGAGATGAGGTTTCGCCATGTTGGCCAGGCTGATCTCAAGTTATCTGCCTGCCTCAGCCCTCCAAAGTGCTGGAATTACAGGCATGAGCCACCGGGTCCAGCTTCCAGCAGGTTTTCTTTAGGAGGGATATTTTACAATGCTGTAAGTTTTTCCTAACGAGAATTATCATAGCACTACATGTTCTGTCTTCAGTAAGTGATACAAGCTTACTGATGATGTTGTAGTTATGTTCATTGGTGGTCGGGTGTACATTGAAACTTTAACACATAATATCCTCTCCTGTGAGCAGTGGTTCCTGTTTGTAAGATACTTTACTAAGGGAAGGAATGTGAGGTGTCGCTGGGGAGAGTTTACCCAAATAAGGATGGACTTTCTGTCTTTGTTTCATCAGTCCTGGTAATAGAATGTTTGAATAGATAGCTCTAGGCATTACATACTTTCATAAATATGATTATTGTAATTACCTCTTTGGCCCAGTTGCTAGTAAATTAGGGACCCCTTAATGATTTATTTCCTGTTTATTCACCCTGATGAAGAACTTGTATCTCTTTTAAACTGTACTTTATCACCTTTCTCAAATCCCAAGATTCTCATCACATTTTTTTGCTTCCCAAACTCTAAATAACCTTTTAATATTAAGTATCTTTGTGGAAACATTGTTTTCTTTTTCTATCCCAATTTTTAAAGCTTTTTTTAAAAAAGTGTGCTTTTGTTGGGATGTATATTTTCCAAATGCAAAAGCATTTATGATTCTGCGTCTCTTATAAAATATGGCACTCTCTACTTTTCTCTCATTTATTTAGTGCCACCTATGTGTGTAATTTTATTACCCACAGCAGTCTTAGGAGGCTGGTCGAGTTCCTTATTTGCAGATGAGGAATCTGAGGTCCAGAGATCACTTCTTGGTGAGAGTCTCACAGCTATTAAGTATTAGAGCCAAGATTTTGAACGTAGGTCTGATTCACAGCAAAACCGTTAACCACTAAGTACACTGACTCCAGTAAGAGCCCTAGTCCTCACCCAATACACTTTAATTCCCCTGTGCATTCATTCAAATTCATTGAATTTGCTGCCTTTGGAAACCTCTCAGGAACCTCCTCAACCTCTCTTCTCTACAGACATCAGCTTTGCCTGATAGGTAGGGATCATAGCAAAACACAGTTTTCCAAGGTGGTGATAGGTGGAGTGATAGTGCTCTGGAGATGGCCAAAGAAGGAAGGTATGAGTGTATCTGTGGGTGGGTGAGTGGTGGATAAGGGGAAGGACAGAGCCAAAAGCGGGGGCTATTGGAAAAACTATGATGAGAAACAGGAAGATGGAACCTTGTTGGAATTAGTGAAAGACCTTAGAATTCACAGGAGGTATTTGTCCTTCACTCGAGTGTAGACCAAACATAACCTATGAGTTTCTTTTATTCCACTTATTAAAGCAGCAACCAAAGGTATTATATACCTTCTGTATTCACTTAAAATGACTGATTTTGAAAAAGTCACGCAAACATCCATTTACAGATAAGCCTCATTAACTCAAAGGCAGTGGCCCTTTTGGGCTCTGATGATTACTCAAACCATTTCTGACACTCTGACACTACATCCGGAAATGCATTCAGAGCCTGCAAAAGCTTTTTTTTTTTTTTTTTTTTTTTTTGAATAGCTACAGCACTTGCAGATCTTCCTCCTTTGAGAGAATATTTGATTTTAGGAAATAAGCAAATGTAGATAAGTATGATTCAACTGGGCAATAACTTTTAGGCAAAGAGAAAAAAACAAAATATAGCAATGTAGTAATAAGGCTGGTATTATAGTGCTTTTATGATGAGTCTGAAAACAGCCTCCAACATTTGTAAATGTTTTAAATCGGGTCTATCTACTATAGTAGCCCTTAAGCCATATGTAGCTGTTGAGCACTTGACATGTTGCAAGAGTGAATTGGAGACTGATTTTAATTTTATTTAATTTTAATGTAAGTAGTCGCACATGACCCGTGGCTACTATGGTAGATGGCATAGTTTTAGACAAGGGCAGTAGTCTTGGGTAGATACTTGATTTACTTAGAACATTTCTTTACCTAGGGGTAACAAGGTTCTAATAGCTGATTAAAGGACAACATTTTTAGCATGTAATATACAATAAGGAACTAATGTTAATTACTGCCAAGATGTATAAACATTATGAAACCTTAAACAAGGATGAACACAGAAGCAGTGGCCTTTCTTTGTAAATAAGGGGTCAGTTACTTCCTAATAGGTGTCTTAATTTTAGTTAATAATCTAATAGCACCCCCAAAAAGCAAACTGTTAATTTGTTATTAGCCATCCTGTAAAGACAAGGGAGAAATGGGGGCCAGGAGAGTCCTCTTTCCCATTCTCCATAATTTTTACGACCTATAGAAATAAGAGCCTAAGAGTGACCAGTTCCTGCAACCTAACTCAAAATTAGGCCTCTCTGTTGAAGTAATAGTGAGGCAAACAATCCCTTGAAGCACTGGGGCATGCACCCTTATGAAATCTAATAATTCTAAAATATCATTGGCAGTATTAAGCTAGAGTTCTCAAAATATGCTGTAGAAAATATTGGTCATTTAAATATAGCTGAGTAAAAATAAGCAAGATCAAAATGATAAGAAAATGTTGATTTCTCCCCTTTTGAACCAGTAACTAACTGTAAGGGTATATACCCATGCTTAACTTAAAAATAATTATTTAGCCACCTTGGATATAGCACAACATATGGATGCCATTATAGTCCACCTTGATCTTACAAGGAAGCTTTCTTTTAGCGTAGCTTTACTTTTATTTAAGCATTATTGAAGAAGCTTGGTATCTCTGTTTAAGTTGCTTCTGTATCAGTGTTTTCCAGGGCCCTGTCTCAGCTTCCATAGTTTTTCTTAAGAGCAGCTAATTAATGCTTCACTCCATATGCTTTAATTTGATATTTTGGGAAGTTTCATTTTTTTAAATAATCTTTTTATATCATAGGCCTTTGAAGACATATTTGTTTACAAAGACATCTGCATTGAACCATTTGTTTTTAAAAACATGTATCGGGCATGTTCTATATACCAGAAACTATGCCATTTACTGAGGACACCGAAGTTAGAGAATGGTCTTAATCCGAACTAGTTATTGTCTCACTATCCAATATGGATATCAAACATTCAGCGTCATGAGGATTTACTACTGTGTTTTCTCCCAAGAGTTTTATAATTTTAGCTCTTATATTTAGGTCTTTGATGCATATTCATTGATTTTTTTTTTGTATGCAGTATGAGGTAAAGGTTGAAACGTATTCTTTTTGCATGTGGGTGTCCACTTATCCCAGCTTCATTTTTTGAAAACACTATGCTTTCCCCATTGAATTGTCTTGGCTTCTTTGTTGACAAAGGATTTATTATTTCTGCCACAACCCAGCTGTTTCTCACTGTCTAAACCTCTATGCCTGCTGCCCCTTAGGCTTAGTGGAATGCCTCTCCATCCTCCACTCTCTTTTGTTTAGCTAGTACTTCCTTATCCTTTAAGGGGTCAGTAGGAACCTCACCTTCTTCAGTATGTTTTCCTTTGTCTTATCAACCTACCACCATCACCCACACACATACCTTTTCCCTAAGGCTGGGATAGGAACCTCTTAGGCAATGATCTATTTGATAACTACTCACTGAGTTCATACTAGACACTCTGCAGTATATCCGTAAATGAAGTAAAACCTGACACCACCCTCAGAAAACTTACTGTTAGTGAGAAAATGGGCTATAATAATAGAGTGGGGTAAGTTTATTGTAGGGATAAGCATAGGATGCTATGAGAATGCAGAGGACAGGAATTTAACCTAGACTTCTCAGTTCTCCCGTTGAAGTTGACATCTGAACTGAAATCTGGAAGACCAGTAAGAGATAGCTATGTAAAAAGAGGGGAAGGACAATAGGAAAGAAGGAATGGAGAGAGGCCCAGAAACTACAGAGTATGGCACAAGTAGTTTAGCATTGTTGGGTCACAAATTCTAAGGATATGAAAGATAAAGTTGGAGAAGTGGTGGGGCTGGGGAGGACAGCTCCTGTAGAGCCTTTTACAGCGGGAGAAGGAGTTTGGCTATGGTCCTGCAGGCAGGGAGAAACCACTGAAGGGGAGAAACATACAGAATAAATTTGAGTAAGAAGCTTAAATCTCCCCAAGCCCTTTTAAAATAAATTAAGATATAAAGCCTTTGGGTTTCTTTATGCTTTGTCCTATTCTTCTAATTGTCCAAAACAAAACAAAAACCTTCCTTTTCTGTACCTATTAAAAGGTTAATTTTATAAAATTACGGACAGCATGCTGATTAAAGAATTCTTGATAATTAGCTATTTTGTTCTGTCTTTGTGTAGATTACTAACAATTGTGTCATCAGATTTAAAAGATCTAAACCTCTGGACTTTATATATTTTTTCTACAAGTACTGTGAAATTGAGAACTTAATTCAACTCTAGTAACTGGACTTTTTAGTGTTGTTTGCAGCATGTGATTGTTAAAGAAAGTTTAGTATATTTGTGTGTGTGTATATATATATATATAGATTTGAGGTTATATTTAATCATTGACTATTGGTATTCTAAGATTTTAAGGAGAGAAAGGTAGGTTACAATATATGGCTGATATATGGTTCTGGAACAATTTTCTTAGTTTTCAGTAATTCTACCTAAAATGTACATCCAGTTTTGCACTCACTACCACATTGTAATTTCCAGTATACTTGTCTATTTTTCGAGATGTTGAAATCTGTGGAGAATTTTTTCTCATGTTTAGTGTTTTAGCTATGTTTATCTCTAGGGTATAGCACATACAAAGTGGCAATATAGATGTGCTTAATGAATAAAACGATCTTCAAAAACTGACCTTCATTTGAAGTTCTATTTTATTCATAAACACATAAAACGTTTGGTATCACTGTAAAATTTAACTAAAAACAAAAACTATCTTTAAGCTCAAGTTAATTTAACGTTTTTTCTTACACAGGCATTTGTAAAGGATGTTCATGAAGATTCAATAACAGTTGCATTTGAAAACAAGTAAGTGTCTCGTTATATAATTTTAATGATGAGGTTCTTTAATATTTTATGCTAATTCTACTCTTCATTTTTTAAAAATTCAAGTCCAGTTTGAGTGCTTTTCAGGAATGGATCTTCATGTTACTGACTGAGAAGTTTCTGAACAACTCAGTATTAAACTAATGGAATGACTGTTTCTGCTAATGACCTGGAGGTCCCTTATTGTATGGTATTGATCCTTACGTCTTAATTCCCTTGAATGTGAAGAAAGAAACCAGAGAGTCTTGTGTATTAGTAACTGGAAGTTCGCATAGGAGTATTTGTAAATTTTAAAAAGATAGTAATGAAGAGATTCATGGGTATTGCTAAAAAGCTGTATGTGAGTTCTTTAACATTAAATCTAAAACTGATGGTTTTAGTTGTCTAGTATATTTTATGGAAACAGCCATGTTTACCTATTATCTGATTTTTTTTAATGTTTCATATATTCAGCAATAGCAGTAGCTGATCTTTTCTGTTCTCTTTTGCTAGATGAAGAAATAAAAACAGTCATAGGCCTAGGAATATTAACTGTATGAAAGCATCAATAGTATAGATGTTAACATTTTATTGGAGAAGACAAGTCTCTTGACTAAATGTTTTGAATGCTAATAAAGGCTATTTTCAGGGTAGCTGTTTAAGATTGTAAAGTACATATAAACTCCTTAGTCAAAGTGTAGATGTGGCTATGATCTTAGGATTTTACTAAACTCTGATGGATGGTTAACAGTTATCATTTTTTTGGCTCTGATATACCAAGAAAATCAATAATGTATCAAAAGCAGGCTGCAAATCTATAGAGACAGAAAGTAGATTAGTGATTGCTTAGTGCTGGGGCTGGTGGGGAGAACATAGCTAAAGAGTACAGGATTTTTGTGTGTGTGGCAATGAAAATGTTGTAAAATTGACTGGTAATTATTGCACATAACTGTAAACCTTCTATAAACCATTGAATTGTACATTTAAATTGATGAATTATAATGATATGTGGATTATGTCTGCTAAAATGTAGTATGTGACCCAGGCATACTGAGCAATAAATACACACATCTTGCTTCTAAATAGTTTAAAACCAGGCCTGTGTTTCAGTGTCTAGAAAATATATTTCATAATTGAACTTAGCAGATTCTTTTGGCTAGCAACAGGACAAAGTAGTATCCTTAGATGCCTGAAACACGTGTAGGGGGACAGAGATAAAAGGATTGAAAGCATCTAACCCTATTTCTGGCTCTGGACTAATAATCGCAGACCAAAATACAAGTTTGAATAGTAGAATACCTTTCCCTGAATACATAAAGCCAAAAGTTTTAGTATTTGTCTCTTCGCTGTTTCATATATCCATGGCTATGCAATAGACAACAGCATCACACCAACAGAGGAATCTTTGATAACTTGGAGGGTATTTTTTTCTTACAATTATACACTTTATCTACTTACTTACATCACTAGGTAAATGCTGTTTCCCATAAAGGGAGAGTTGTCTTTATTTGCTACTCTTTTAGTTTTTCCTGTAGTCTATAATCTAAAGTGTTAAGCAAACACTCATTTCCTCTATGCATTTAAGAATTTGTCTAGTTTATACATTGATTTATCAGATCACTTCTTTTTGATTTTCAATCAGATTTCTACCATAAACTTAAAATTATTTCATCTTTGGACCTTCCAATTATTTATCTTCTGTACCATATCTGCATGAAAGTTTCTCTTCAAGCTCTTTGTCATCCTGGGAGTTTGAAATAGATCATTGATTTTTCCTTGTGTTCATGGAGTATGTTTGCAATACAACACTGGGTTTGAGCACATCAATAGGATTTAATAGGTCTCTACCAAAGTAATCTCTTTGCCCTTCCTTGTGTGTTTCCTTTTTGGTTTTCTGTTAGAAACAAAACGAAAACAGTGTTTTGTAAAACGCCAGATTGTATTTACCCTTTCTTTCCTTTCAATCAGGAAGAAGCTCCTGTTACTGATACCAGATTGTTTTAGGTGCTTTGTTTTTAGGTGCTTCCTAAACCTTCCATAAAGCATAAAGGTGTTTTCATATTTCACATTTTTTAATAAGGAATTTGAATTTTTATCTGTATACACTTAAAATCATTATTTTTTCTTTGGAACCATTGAGTTATATATTATTATATGCTTTAAAATCAAATTTAGCAATGAATGTATAACATCTATTAGGTGTGTATAATAACTCAGAGGAGGGTTCAGTTAATTTAGGCCCTAATCAGATTTCCACAAATTCTGACTTAATATTTGCCCGCTTATATAACAGCTCTTCTTTAACAAAAACAAGTACTTTTCTCAATAGAATTTTACTAAGAAAGCTCTTTAGTAAAACATCGACATTATACATACAACATATCTCAGTATCTGCTGATGAAGAACACCAAAAAGAACCCAGATGTGACTGCTCCGGAAGTTGAATCCTCAGTATTTTTGCAAAGTTTGTCTTTCAGTATTTTATTTGTATGTGTGTGTGTGTGTGTGTGTATATATATATATATATATATATTTTTTTTTTTTTTTTTTTAAAGACAGGATCTCACTCTGTCACCTAGGCTGGAGTGCAGTGGCATGATCATGGCCCACTGTAACCTTGAACTCCTGAGCTTGAGCTATCCTCCCACCTCAGCCTCCCAAGTAGCTGGGACTATAGGCACATACCACTGCACCTAATTTTTTTTTTTTTTAATAATTTGTTGTAAAGACCAGGTCTTACCTTGTTGCCCAGGCTGCTCTTGAAGTCCTGGCCTGAAGCAGTGCTCCCACCTCAGCCTCCCAAAGCTCTGGGATTATAGGCTTGAGCCACCGCATCCTAATATTTTATATTTTTATGGATATAAAAAATAATTTGGTATCTTTCAGAGTTGTTTAATATCATTTTAAATTTAAAAACATAGGCAACTTAAACTCCTATAGGCTGTCTCCATCGGGTTTCTGTGGTTTAGGAGACCCCACCATCCCAGTGCATGCTGATAACGTCATACTGATCAGCATCCAGCTACCCACAGCAAGAATTGACCACCTCGTGGGATCTAAAATTTAAAGGGGGAAAAGTGAGTTGTGAATTGCTAATGTGCTGATAGCCCCATTTTGCTTGGGAATTAGAGGGCAGTTTTTGTGGTCCTTGGAATGTGGTTAAAATTCTTCTGCAAGTGGAAGTATATTTATATTACTAACAATTACTGGTACTAATATTCAAATATTGAAGGAAATTTCTGTTGTGGACTTATGTTTAAAGCTCTTAGAAGTTGAAATTATTGGAAAGAAGACTTGTTTTGAAAATCATAATGTTGCTGTATTGTGTTTAGAGAAATATTCCAAACGGGAGTAGGCTGCTGTGCTGCATGCAGACTTTGCTGAAATGTTACTATATTGCCGTTATGTCCCACTCAGCAAAAACTGATGATTTTAAAGCTTTTGCTTCTTGAAACTAGAAAAAGAGGGGTCAGGCTTAACCAAAAGTTGATGGCAGTGGTCATTATTTCAGTTAAACATGAAAAGCATGTTAAATAATTGTATGTTTGCTTATTTACAGCTGGCAGCCTGATAGGCAGATTCCATTCCATGATGTCAGATTCCCACCTCCTGTAGGTTATAATAAAGATATAAATGAAAGTGATGAAGTTGAGGTGAGTTTTCCCTGCCATAAAGTCATTTAGCACTGAAAGAGTGGGGTTAATTTATCTGTGTTTTTTTTTTTAATACTTTGTCTTTAACACTGTTTAAATTACTTTGAGAATTACAGCTGGAATGGACATGTGCTTTTGACTAACTCTTCTTATTAATAATTCAAAATGATACATGATGCTTACATTTGGCTATTTGAGCAGTACTCAGAGCATGTATTTGAAAGTCACTGCCGCAAGTTCCTTTGCCCACTAGTAATTCTTTTCTCCTTCTCTCAATTTCTGAATCTTTGAATAGTATGTTGTTTGTTTACAACTGTGTCCCCATTGTAAGCAAAATGGATTATGAAAATTAATTTTACACAGGAAAGAAATCATGCTTTATTACAAAATAGTATACTAGAATTTCTTTAAGTAGCAGTGAATCTTCTTGGTATATTTTTAAAAACCTACAAGCTTTAGTTTAAACATATTGGTAAAATCTCTTTTTCACAGGTTATACCTTGAACTACCTGCTTATCTCCCGTTGAGCTCTTTGACCAAAATGTGCTATGGAGATCTAACATGTGAACAGAAATGTTGTGTTTGTGATTTCTTTCCCCATTAGAAATTGGTTTTGTATTTAAGGCACTTACAGTGCCTCATATAGTTTGTGTGGTATCTTCTCTCCTTTGTATCCTTTCACATACTCCATTTTGAGCTGCTTCTCTTCTTTTTCTACAATAATAAGCATAATGCCTTACTATTAGTTAATAATAGTTGCCGTTCCATGAATATTTTGTAGTATGAAGGATGTCGCTAAGTAGACATTTGTGCAGGTGAGGCAGAGTGGTTCTAGGTCCTGTCCTTCAGTTCTTTATTTATTTATTTATTTATTTATTTATTTTTTGAGATGGAGTCTCACTCTTGTCATCCAGGAGTGCAGTGGCGCGATCTTGGCTCCCTGCAACCTCCGCCTCCCGGGTTCTAGCGATTCTTCTGCCTCAGCCTCCTAAGTAGCTGGGATTACAGTCGCCCACCACCACGCCCAGATAATTTTTATATTTTTAGTAGAGACGGGGTTTCACCATGTTGGTCAGGCTAGTCTGGAACTCCTGACCTCAGGTGATCCACTCGCCTCGGCCTCCCAAAGTGCTGGGATTACACATGTGAGCCACCATGCCCAGCTGGTCCTTGAATTCTTATTTGCTGCACTAGGTAGTAAAGGTGTAGCAAAAACAGGACAGAATCTTCTGCCTTTGATGAAATCACATTCCAGTAAGGATAGCTAATATGACAGATGTGAGTCTTAAAGAAAAAAAAAGGGAGAGGATGAAAGGTGATTTAGGGACAGGATTGCTGTTTCAGAGAGTAGTCAGGGAAGATCTCTCAATGTCCAGGCCTGTGTTTTTCTCTCTACAGTTTTAAAGTGGACATAGGATATAGTGTTATTTATTTTCCAAAAATGTAACCAATCTCTACTAGGTGTAAGCAGCTGGGCTTGGTTTTGCAAGGGATCTTAATAGGGAACAGAAACACTGTGTATGCTTAGCTGTCCACTTCCCCAGAAGACTGTAAGCTCTCTGAAGGCAAGACCCAGGTCTTTGGTCTGTATTAGGAGTACCCAGAATAGTGTTTGATGGAGGGGTGAAAGGGACTTTTTCTCCCCAGCTTGGTCACTTGACAGATGGGGACCAATGAGATACCATTGCTAGGATGACCTCACTGTCTTACACACCGATTCGTTGAGGTAATTTCTCTGGCTAGAGTAGTTGAGAAAGATGGAAGCAAGAGGGAAAGGTATGTTAAGTTGTATTCAGTCACTGTATTGTGTGATCATTAACTTTGGTTGTAAAAGGGAGACAAGTTCGAGCTTTTACTCTACTTGTCAGCCCTAGACTCTGTACCTCTCTTGGCCTCATGTCTTTATCCCCCTTGTCTTTCTTATTTCTCTTTTCTGCTTCTGAGTATCCCTGTCTCTCTGTCCATATATACTCTGTTGTCTCTTTTCCTATTAACCTTGATTTGCTAGGGTCTTCATGAAAGGTTCCATGCTGTACATCTTAAGTGAACTTTGAAGTGGTCACCAAAGAGATCAGTTAGAAGAACTGATCTGCAGTGTGTGACAGACCAGGAAAGTAATATCCAGAGGATTGCCACCATGAAGTTGTCCTTTTTAGTGGAGAGGAAGCAGGAGACCAGAGAGTGACCAAGGATCTGTCCATTTAGTTCCAGGAGATATGACTGCCAGAGTGGTATCCTTAGTGGGCTGAATGTTCAGTGGTCTTACTTTAGTGACCAAGCAACAAGACAGTAGGGCATGGTCAGTAACTTTCAGTCAATTTTTGCTTACTAGGATAAAGCAAAAATAAGCTTATACATTTTTAGATACATTTTTTGTAACTTGCTGAGTACCCAAGGAAAGTGTGCTTGTATTTATGAGCGTCTATTTTCAGAGCACTAATTATTGCTGAATTAGAACAGAAATATAGGAAAACTGATTTTTACAAGGAGCTTCAAAGCAATCTCAGGTAGTTTCTGATTATGTATCTCTGCCTACCTCGGGGTACATAGACAGGGTTACAATTTGGTTGAGGATATATGACATGTGGTTTTTAAAGACACCTAGGGGCATTTTAAGAAAATTTCCTCGATATCTGAAAATCTGTAGATTTCAAAATTATGTTAATCATGAAATATTCTGTGTTGTAATTTTTGTGTAGGTGTATTCCAGAGCAAATGAAAAAGAGCCTTGCTGTTGGTGGTTAGCTAAAGTGAGGATGATAAAGGGTGAGGTAGGAAAATGCCTATTTAAATTTTTTTCTTATATTGTTTCCTTTTTTTAAACCCAGGTTGTACATTCCCGTGTGGATTTCTATTTTGAAGTAATATCTAATTTTGAGTAATTTAATTAAAATGTTTTCACTATGTGTTCAGTATCTTTCCGTTGGTCATAAATTTTTTCACATAGATTATTTATTTTAAAATAACTGAATAGGAAGAACTTCTTATTCTTACTTTAAAAATTGTGATTAGAAGTGACTTTTATTTATTTCTCAGTTTTATGTGATAGAATATGCAGCATGTGATGCAACTTACAATGAAATTGTCACAATTGAACGTCTAAGATCAGTTAATCCCAACAAACCTGCCACAAAAGATACTTTCCATAAGATCAAGCTGGATGTGCCAGAAGACTTACGACAAATGTAAGTTGATACACAAGAAATGCTGAGAACTTGGAAGTGATATGCAATTAGTTTAGAAGAATTTCTAGTAGTTTAAAATTTTTTAAACTACTAGAAATTGATTTTAAATTTGGTGGACTTTGGCAAAAATGGTTTGGTTTGCAAGAGCAATGGAGAAAAAACTTATTTAACTTTTCCTACTTATAGAATCAAGGCAGCCTTGCGCTTGTTTAAACTTACTTGGCTATACACGTGTCTGATGTACATAATGTACATTTGTTTTCTAAACTAACTTTGTTCATTCTAAGATTTAAAAACTGATCAAACAAATGTGATAATTCTGTCATAAGTCACAAACTATAAATGATTTCTCCGTTTTTTTCTCTTTTACCTAAAATGTTTTCAGATAAATGTGTAATAAGTAGAGCTAAAGAAGCTTTAAAAAGTCATCTCATCTTACAATCCTTGATCTGGAATAATGCTTAAAGACTATAGAAGAGACGCATTTTTATTTTTTACAGATTTTATTAAGTGAATACAGTACGTTTGATTTGGACATGTTGTTGAACATTAAATTGCAGTTCAGAATACATAGAAATCCTCCCTTTTCTAGAGATTGTGTATGTGTGTGAATTTTTGTGCCTTCTGGTTCATGTACGTTTCCTTCTCTCCCTCAAATTGTTTAGCAGTTTCTTACCCCATTCTCCGTGATGTGCTTATTTCATATTGCATGCCTGTATCAAAACATCTCATATGCCCCATAAATATATATACCTACTACGTACCCACAAAAACTAAAAATTAAAAAAAAAAGGAAAAAAAAAAGGCCTGCAACAAGAGAAGAAGAAAGAAATCAGATACCCTGTAGGTAGCTATCTCCAAAAGTTTTCAATAGTTGACTTAAGAAAACTACTGACTTGTATGTAACTGAAATCAGGAAACCTGTAGTGTAGAGTGGTTCCCCTGAATATGTCTCTTTTGGTAATCTAAGCTGTATTTCAGAAATGTACAGAAAAGGAGCTAAGCTTCTAAATGGCTATAGCATATTTTGCATAAATCAAATTTAATATGAATCCATGATTCTTGTATGTGTAAATCTGCCTGCATTTATTTATGTCAGTAGTTGGTAATTATTCATCTTAATTTTTTTTTTTTTAATTTCTAGGTGTGCCAAAGAGTCGGCACATAAGGATTTTAAAAAGGCAGTTGGTGCCTTTTCTGTAACTTATGATCCAGAAAATTATCAGCTTGTCATTTTGGTGAGCATTTTTGAGTTGTTTATTTTTAGTTTAATTCATCTGGGGCAATTGCCTTGATAATAATGTTGTTAATTTAAATCATTTAGTCCATCAATGAAGTCACCTCAAAGCGAGCACATATGCTGATTGACATGCACTTTCGGAGTCTGCGCACTAAGTTGTCTCTGATAATGAGAAATGAAGAAGCTAGTAAGCAGCTGGAGGTATGTCACTTTCCCTAGCACTGCTTGTAAGGGTACCTAGGAACGATTAACTGTATCATTCCACAACTTGAATATGGGGAGCTTGTCATTTATTTACTGCTTCTTAACAATTCCTTAGGTTCTATAGTTGGAAAATTGTACAAAGCATAATCATACTAAAGTTTCCATGCCTGAGGTTTCAAAATTAAACAGCATCTTATGTATATTAAGGGACTTCTGGTACTTTCACTTTTACTAGAAGTTTATCAAAGTTGCTAATAAAATGCGGCAATGCTTCTTCCATATAACATGTTGTCATTAAAAATACTAGAGAATATTTAAATATCTAATCATATTCCTTTCATTATGTATGTTTATCTTTGTTTAAAAGGGTATAGAACTTCTTCATTCTAATTGGTTGTCATTCTTTAAAACTCCTGTCTTCAGATTCCCGCCAGAGGCTATTTCCCTAACTTACTATTTCGTCTCTTAAGGTGCATTTTATCTACTTTTATTAATCCTCCAATAATTTTCATCACCATACATTTGTTTTCATTGATAACTATCAAGTACGTCCATCCATTACTATAGAAACTAAGTGGATCTTAGATGAATGTGCCAGCTCTACTATATTCCTGTCAAATTCCAGAGTTCATCATCATTATTCATTAGAAGGAAAACACCACACATTTGAAATAGTAAAGAAAAAAAGGAGTTCCAAACTGCATTTTAGGAGAAAAGGTAGTCAAGACTGTGTTCTTATAAAAACCCTGTGAAATTTGCCACCTGTCAACTTGATGTATGATGCTGAACTCTTAGCAGAAGGGGAAAAGTTTAATCTCCTTTTGCCACTTTGTTTTTTCTTAAGGCCATGGAGGTCTGTTTAATTGGTCTTTGCTCTCATTCTTTCTTGATGTCCCTGTGTTCATGATTTTGTGGTTCCTTCAGTGATTCTCTCATAACTTTTAGCCCAGAGCTGCCTCCTTACTTTGATTGTGAGTATTATGAAAATATACTCATATGCCTCTTAAACATCGAATTATTCTTAAATGATCTATCATACTTTTGGCTAACCATTTATCAGTGAATTATCAATGAAAAAGAACGAACCAGATTAATGAACCAGGACTCAAAAAACATGACTTCTTGAAAAGTCCTAGAATTATTTTATAGATTTTATTACTCTAGTCTAAAAAAAATGGGTATTGCACTTTTAAATTATTTATGCTAGTTGTATTCATTCATTCAAATTATCAGGTCTGTTGAACAATGAGAAACTAGTACGCATGCCTATCTTTCTTCACTACTAATATTAAGGAGATTTACATGTTCCTATAAGAAATTCCCATTTTTCAACATGAGCCACTAATACGTTTGGTTTTCATTAATGGCATGCTAGAACTGAACACTAAATTTTGATAATGGTATTTAAAGACAGTGGTTATCCACAAGTTTGGGATGTCAGTGTAACTTAGTTTCGTCATCACTGGATATTTACAAGTGCTCATCATAATTGTGGATCCAGATCACAAGGTCTTACGGACTCTGGTCTCATGTTAGCTTTCAGATGCTTACTAAGTTTTTAATTTTTGACATTTTTTGATTATTCAGTTTAACTACTGTACCAACAATTTTTGATTCCTTAGGTTTTGAGGGAGGTGTCATTTTAATGTCATTTCAACAGAGGAATGTTTAGACCACAGTATAAAAAATGATGTTATAAAAAATGGCACTGTTTCCAGAAAATATATACTGATACCTTTTAATAAAAATGAAGCGAATAAAATTTTCTATAAAGATGATATTTAAACATTTTTTTACCTAAATAAGTAACATTGAGTTTGTCAGACCGAGTGAGCTGGTTTTTACTGGGGAACATTTGACCTGCTTCTTAGTTATTATATTGCTGATGTCATTGGTTAACTAAGGCAGCCTTGTGATAAGTTTTCAGCAGTTACCTTGGAAAATGTCAACAAGTTCTTTCCTATTAACAAAGACACATAAAATGTCATAGACTTTAGTAACCTAAAAAGTACTTAGGCTGTGAGAGGTATTTTCTAAAACCTGTTAGTTTTAACCTAAAACTATTAATAATTTATGGACCCCTCATATACAGGGTCAAGATAATTTACATGGCTGGCCTAAATACAGTTGTCGTAATAGTTGATAAAGTGTATTCATCAGACGTCCATTTCTCTTCAGAGTTCAAGGCAGCTTGCCTCGAGATTTCATGAACAGTTTATCGTAAGAGAAGATCTGATGGGTCTAGCTATTGGTACTCATGGTGCTAATATTCAGCAAGCTAGAAAAGTTCCTGGGGTCACTGCTATTGATCTAGATGAAGATACCTGCACATTTCATATTTATGGAGAGGTAAATATTTTACTGCATAGTTTTTTTTTTCCCCAAACAAGTATTTCAGCTGGCTAATCTTTTGTCTTAAAATGTTTCCCCTTTTATTAGGATCAGGATGCAGTGAAAAAAGCTAGAAGCTTTCTCGAATTTGCTGAAGATGTAATACAAGTTCCAAGGAACTTAGTAGGTAAGTCAGAAGTATCTGTTGACATATAGTACAACAACTAAGTTTAGGTAAACAGTTTATTTATAGTGATAGAATTCCATTTTTTCTTACTGGAGGGTATCATTTAATTGAAACATAGTCTTTGAAATATGATCTGTTCTTTTTTTTTTATTATTTAAGTTTTAGGGTACATGTGCACAATGTGCAGGTTAGTTACATATGTATACATGTGACATGCTGGTGCACTGCACCCACTAACTCGTCATCTAGCATTAGGTATATCTCCCAATGCTATCTCTCCCCCCTCCCCCCACCCCACAACAGTCCCCAGAGTGTGATGTTCCCCTTCCTGTGTCCATGTGTTCTCATTGTTCAATCGATCTGTTCTTACAGCATACAAAAAAATATTTGTTAAGTATGATGCTCAAAGGTTACATTTTCAGAAGGTATTCAAAAGAGATTGCTTTTCTAGTTCAAACCTACTAATACCTGAAAGGATAAATCTTGCCCAGCCCTCCTGACTGTATACCTTTTATATCTTAAAATTAAATAATTTTTCAAAATGAATGATATTTGGGGACTTTATGATTTGAAATAGATTTGTATTTGATCTTTCTTATGGGACTATAAAATGATAGCATTCATTTTAATTATCTCAGGGTTGAAGATCTGAACATAGGTTACTTAAATCTAAAAAGTTCCAAAGCTAGAAGAAACTTCAAGTGTCTCTGGGACTTTCTGCAAAGTCAATAGTAATTCTTCATTTTGACTTGAGTAGTGTTTTATGACCATCACCATCGTGAGTATCAGCAAATATTTAGGAGCTCTTCACCAATACTCCTAAATGCTGCAGCTATCTTTAGTAGAACATATCAAAACCAGGTGCAGTTTTATCAAGAAAGCTACATATGTTTTTAATTTGTAAATAAAATTGGGACATACTGCCTATATGTTTTTTATCTTTTAAACTTGAGATCATGGCCATTTTATATAAAGTAATACATGTTCTTTGGAAACTTTAAAGAAGAAAGCAAGGACTTCTTATACATTCTGTTTACGTAGTTTCAATGCTAATTTAGCCTGCTTTTTTGTCAGCATAGAATCATAAACATCTTCCTTGTCATTAACAAACACTAGAAATGATAAATGTATCTCCCAAAGAAAATTAGCTTGAAGATAAAGTGCAAATAGTAGGGAAATAATGCAGAAGTGTTAGCTCAACTGTATACTACAGACAACTGGAGAATGTGTTTGTAATGTTACTAAGGTAACTTGCATACCAATTGTATGTGTACAGAATGTATGCATAGCGCAAGATAAAGTGCTAATCTCAAGACAGTCGGGTGATGAATAATATTTATTTTCTTCTTTACAGCTTGTCAAGCAATTGCATACCTTTTGTAGTTAGAAAGGTTATTGTAAATTTAGGAATTCTTATGGAAAAAGAGCTGGTAGTTGTTTTGTTTTTTTTTAATAGCAAATGAGTAGAGAATTATGTGTCAGATCATTAAAGTTGGTTTTGAAGATGGCATGATGGTAGTGGGGAAAGTGCTTGGGCATTGGAGTTGGAGCTGAATTTCAGTCCTACTTTATTCTTTGGTGGCAATGTGACCGTGGGTCACTGTCTTAGCCCCCCTGAGAATTATTTTTCTTACCTATCAAATGTGATAATAGTATCCACCTCATAGAGTTGATGTGATAATTAAATTGGAAGGTATAGTAGGGGACAATTCTGGACACAGTAGGGGACTCTGTTCTTCACCTTATTCAAAACAACTCCATTTCAGTAGAACAGAATCACAGTAAATTGCTCTTTGGGATTTGGAAATAAGTGTAATGTAGAATTGGATTATTTGCTATTAAATATTAAAAGTAGATTCTACCTGTGGTTACCTGGAAAGAAGAGGATCTCAGAAATAACCAGAAAGACTGCTAAAAGTAAATCAGCCTTGTTTTTGTTTTGTTGTTTCTAGTTAGTAAAATGAGATAATTCTGTTTTAGAGATGGTCCACTGCAACACTGGGAACGTTGGAACTTTTCAGAAAGCATTTTTGTGTAAGATTCTGCAAGGCAGATCTTTAGAGAGGTGTCATAATCAGTTTTGCATGTGGTTTGTTTGAGTCAACCAACATTATTTGTGATCTCTATTTTTCACAAACTCTCTTTAGTATGTGCACTAATTTATCTTTTCATTAAAATTGGATTCTTCACTCACTAAGAATGAATTGGTATGACTATTCAGTCAGCTATAGTTAACACACAGTACTTAGGATAATTAAGATATTATCTTAATAAAAACATCCCCAAATCTCATTTTTCGTTTTGTTAACTCACTTAGATCTTTATTAAAGTCAACATTAATTTCATGAAAATTTAAGTGTTGCAGTTTAAAATCAAACTGTGTGAAGACTCCAAGTAGCTTCTCTCACCTCACCTTTCCCCTTTTCATTATAGAAGAACAGAAATAATTGACAGAAGGACCTAGACCAAGAATCCTGATTTAATGGTGTCAGATCTGTTCTATGACCAGTCAAAGAGTTTCTAGGGGTGAATGAGGCAGCCACACACAGCAAGAATGTCAAAGCTATGCTCTGATTACAAGAGCCACAAGAATTTTTTGTGAGAAGGCTTTTCACTGAGTTCTTATCTAGCATTGGCTCAAAGCAAATTTTTGCTTCCATCTTTTCCCCCAACTTTGCCTTGAGCTTTGCCTTTAAAGGCAAAAAGGAAAAAATGGAAGATGAGATGGTGAGGGCAAGCACATGGTGGATGTGGCCAATGTAAGGGTACTTAGGTACCTTGGGTGAGCCCTCAGAATCAGATGTAGTTCACATGTAGATTTCCAGAATTAGTAATTCTTAAGTTTGTAATGTCTTGCTTTACCACTCGTGTGATGATGCAAATGAAAGCAGTCATTTTCCAGTAATGTATATGATTGTAAAATAAATAAGGAAATGATCAAGTACCTATTTTTTACTGGTACTTGAAATCCCAAGTTTTAATAGATGTTACTGAAAAATACTTAAACTGGTTTTAAGCTTTTTCATTGTGGTTTTGAGTTATCTTAAAGTGGGTTTTCTTAATCTTTTACTCTGTGACTAATCCCTTCACTTTTTAATACATTGCTAAAGTTTGTAAGTAATGCACAGGAGTGATACTCTGTTAACACATTGACCTTGAAGAATTTGTATTCCTTTTGGATGTATGTATAGCTGCTTAAGCCACTTTCAGACTTAGATTATCTTTTATAAATGTGCCTTCCATACAGAATTCTGAAAATATTTACCATGGACAAAGAAGCAGATTTAAATCAGGTACAGACAAGAATTGAAAGTGTTGAATAAGTGAATATATTTCCCATTCTCTCTCCTTTTTTCTTAATTCTTATAGAACTTTGCAGAAAGAATGATACATACCACAGTACCAGCAAGTTTAAAGCGTACCCTTTTGTGCAAAAATAAGAGGTTATCTTTGAACTGCCTTAAAAACCCAAAATTACCCAATCAGTTTGCAAGTATTAATCAACTCTGGTACCTGACCAAAGGAGTTTAAACAATGATGTCCTAATTAAACAGAAAACCAGATTAACCATCTTGTTGAAAAGAGTCTCTACTTTGGTTTTGAAATCTTACAATTCAATACATACACATACACATAAAAATATCTATCTATATGAATGTAATAGTTTACAGTAGGGCTGTGC
This sequence comes from Pan troglodytes, assembly GCF_028858775.2. NCBI lineage: Eukaryota > Metazoa > Chordata > Mammalia > Primates > Hominidae > Pan > Pan troglodytes. The sequence goes on from NC_072421.2 coordinate 145,327,928, forward strand.
TTACTGCTTTGAGGTATGTGTTTTTAAAACCAAACTTGATTTATTTATTTCTTAGGCAAAGTAATAGGAAAAAATGGAAAGCTGATTCAGGAGATTGTGGACAAGTCAGGAGTTGTGAGGGTGAGGATTGAGGCTGAAAATGAGAAAAATGTTCCACAAGAAGAGGTATGTTACAGTGCGAATATTTTGTGGCTCGTATAATAAAAGTAAAAGTTTTTTATGTGATATGTTGAGGACCTCTAATATGTGCATAAAGTGAATGCAAATATTCTGATTATCAAGCATGCCTGCTGTAATTAATGTTATAATTGTAGATAATGGCCCCTCTCTGTCCTCTAATGCTGTGAGTTTGGATTAGTCACTTTATTGAATTCTTTTTTCCTGATCTTTAAAATGGGTAGTTATAAATTTTTAAATATGAGACATACATCACTGGGTCGAGTGTTAATGGCAATTTAATAAAATAATATATATGTAAATGCTTTGTAAAGCACTTTGTAAATGTTAATGTTGCTGACAAAAGCAAAATTGGAACACAGGTTTTCTGGCTTTCATCTTTTCACTTTTTTAGTTTGGGGATTGTGTAGTATGTGTGTTTATTCTGTGTGCTTTAAATTTATTTCTGTGCTTAATATCTCTTCCCCATCCTCCTTACCTTTAAATTCTGTAACCCTTTTATCTTCATAAATATATGCTTTTTGTAGCAGCTTTTAAAGTATTTGCATGGGGTAGAGAAGTGAGGATGCACCTTTCTGTGCAATAGTACTCTTAAGATACTATCTCATCAAAGAGCCGTAATTTTCACATATTCTCTAGCTTTCTTTTTGAAAGATTCTTTTAGCTAAAGTTAAATCTTTTTTTCTGCGTACAATTTGTATTCGGTAATTTTATAAACCAAAACTGTTTATAATAACTTACATTTTTTAAAAATATGATGATTGATAACACTAATAGAGCTAAATAAAGTCTTAAATTGGTCCTTTTTTTCTCTTTTGTGTTTTCTGTTTTTTACCAAGGAAATTATGCCACCAAATTCCCTTCCTTCCAATAATTCAAGGGTTGGACCTAATGCCCCAGAAGAAAAAAAACATTTAGATATAAAGGAAAACAGCACCCATTTTTCTCAACCTAACAGTACAAAAGTCCAGAGGGTAAGAATTACTTGTCACTTTGAATTACAATACAAGTAATTTGTCTCAGATGTCACAATTGGTATTTTGGATGTTTTCTCTGGTTAGACTTGTAGGCTACTTATGTTCTATTTTTTTTCCAAATGTAATTGCCAGCTTATGAGATACTACAAATTAGTGTGATACATACTTTTCAATTTATTCACAGTAACAACTCTTATGCCATAAACACAAAATAATGGGGTTGTATTTAGTGGTCACATTTTTCTTTTGACAGTGGACTCTCTTTTTTCCATGCCTTCTCTCTTTAAATTTTGCAGGTATCGTAGCTCAAAATACACCTTCTGTTAGTTGCATTAGTTACTACTTGAACCATATTTTAGAAACTAATTTTCTCTGTTTGAACTAATCTGTTTAGAAATGGGTTTAAAAGTCCTGCAGTGAAAGTCCTGCGTTCAGGCTTCTGTGTATCGTTTGTTATAGTTAATGACATCCCTTGCATTCCTTATACTGCTTTAGGTGTTAGTGGCTTCATCAGTTGTAGCAGGGGAATCCCAGAAACCTGAACTCAAGGCTTGGCAGGTAGGAAAACATTCCTTGAGAAATACACTTTCAGTTTATATTTTAATGTTTATTCCCCTTGTTAAGAAAGATTACAAATGATCCTCAGGATTAGGGACTGGAGGGAGGAGTGTTTGTGGGTATGTGGATCCATTGCCCTGGAGTTAAAGCTTAAACACCTTCATGCCGCTTGTAAGGCTTTTCCCAATTACTTGTCTAGTTATCATCTTTAAATTATCTTCTCCCTTGCACTCTAGAGAACCTTAAGCCATACTGAAGTACTTTGAGTTCTCTGAACATTCTCGTGCTTATTTTGCTTCTAGACATATGTACAGGTTTACTCTGCCTGGAATGCTTTTTCTCCTCCACATGTCACCTCATTTTGACCTTATTCCTTACAAAGGTTTCCTTGTGTACTTGCCGAAGATCCCCACCTCCTTGACTGGTTCAAGAGCCTTCCCCTTCTGTTTTGCAATGTGCTCACCCCTAGCATAGCACTTAAACATAGATGTTGATTTGTTGATCTCCTCAACCACATTGTAAGTTCTTTGAGGGCAGGGAGAGCCGGTGAGAACTGTTTATGGAAAAAAATGTTGTGGACTCATGGATTAAAAGCAAAGGTGCCACTTTACAAAGAGGACTATAACGGCAAGTGGATTGGATATGTCTCATTGCCAGGCAGCCCATTATTCCAGAACACAGAGTAACTTTTTTCTGGGGTCCGTACTGAAGGCCATCATTCCATTCTTGCCTTTCTTCATTTTAATTTACTATTCAGGTCTACTCGTGAAGTGCTTAAATTAGAGTGGCCCTTGGGGTACTCCAACAGTTTAGACATGTTGCAAGAAAAGATATTCGTAAATAATTTGCTCCAAAGTCAATCTAACTAAATCTGTTACATAGGATTTTAAAGCTTATTTTGGTGATATTTGACCCAGAGGGAAGGGTGTAGCATTCATTCCATCACATGGTATTTTGGGAAATAATACAGTTAAAGGCTTTTGTAACAAATAAAGCTTGTTGGAGAAAAACCCAACATGCAGAAATGAATTGCCAGTTATTAATTTGCACAATTGTTTCTAGGTTTCCCTATAACGTGTGACAAGAAGTAGTTGTTTTTTTTTTTCCCTCTTAATATATATATATATATGGGCTAGGAGTACAGACATTTAGCATATGCCTTTTAAAAATCTGTTCTTATGTTAAGTAGTGTCCATAGAGAGAAGTTCAAACTTTCCTTGTGATTCAGCCTTTTAAAATTTTCAGAGTACATTATTGAAATGTGTATGGGCTTGATAAAACTTAATGCTTGTCAATGTACCTATTTTTTTGTCTCACAGATTATTCAGTGCATTTTTATCCTGATGTTTTTGTTTGTATTTTGTGTGTACTCTATTTACTTGGTTAGCAGAAATGATTTACTTTTTGCTTTTGTACCCTTGGTATTTCATTTTGATTTTTTTTTAAAGAATTTGATCGGCCAGGTGTGATGGCTCATGCCTGTAATCCCGACACTTTGTGAGGCCAAGGCAGGCAGATCGCCTGAGCCCAGGAATTCGAGACCAGCCTGGGCAATGTGGCGAAACCCCGTCTCTACAAAAAGTACAAAAATTAGCTGGGTATGATGGCATGCACGTGTAGTCCCAGCTATCCAGGAGGCTGAGGTGGGAGGAACACCTAGGGCCTGGGGAGGTCGAGGCTACAGCGAGCCATTATCATGCCACTGCACTCCAGCCTGGATAACAGAATAAAAAGACCCTGTCTCAAAAAAAAAAAAAAAAGAAAAAATTTTGATCAGGATAAAGCCTTTCATAAATGAATTAGAGCATCTTATACTACTCATTTTGTTTATACATCTCATGGTAAAGCTTGTATAATTTTGAATTATACGTTTTGTGATTTTGCTGATACTGAATACTAGTCTTTATAATAATCTGATACATTTAAAAGGTTGCTATTGATCTATTCGTATTCACAGTAGATGTGTAAAGTAGTATATCAACTACTTTTGTTTTCATATATTGATTTATATTTACAGCAAACATTTGTATACCTGCTGTTCACCAGATCCTGTGCTAGGGAATTAGTCGTTATTTGCATTTTTCAGATTAATCTATCATTACTTTTATAGGATCATTGTTGCAATTTCTTTTTCAGGGTATGGTACCATTTGTTTTTGTGGGAACAAAGGACAGCATCGCTAATGCCACTGTTCTTTTGGATTATCACCTGAACTATTTAAAGGTGAGAACAGAAAGAACTTTAACTTCTAATCCTTTTGTACTAAAATATACAAACTTTATAGTAGATCTTTCAGCAGTTAGGACTCATTCTAGCCTGTGCAAAACACTGTATGACTTGTCAAAGGTAATAGAGAAAATACGTTGTTTGGCTTATAATTTTTTTAAAAATGGAAGTCTTTATAAATTTAAGTACCAATATACCAGTTTTCAATAAAATTTTATACTTCCCTTTATTCTTCTCTTAAACCCTTACACTCAGTTTAGGCAATCCTGTACATAGCCTATTAATCCATTTGATCCTTTCTAGCATTTTGGTTTTTTCCAGACAAAAATCTGTGTCTATAACTCTTGCCTTTATTGTTCCTTTTATGTCATTTATCAAGGAAATCTAAGCATTTCATGAAGTTCTTTGTTTAAATGTTTACCCTATTTTTCTCTTTACTGTTATTCAAAATACAAACTATTTGTGTCTTCTCATAAATGTTCAGTTTAGTTAGTGTGATGCGGTTATGCCTCCTTAAAATTTCAAACTGGAAGATAGGAACGAGGAGGCTACAAGGTGTAGTGGAGCAAGCACTGGATGGGCAATGCAGCAATTTACTTAGAAGACTTCAGCAAATGAACTAGCTGTGTGACTTTAGGCAAGTCACTTCCCTACACTAGATGCTTCTTGAAATTCCTTTTGGCCAAAATGTTCTATACTTTAATGAAATGGAAACTGATCTACTTCATTTTCATGTTTTATTTGTATCCATACATATCAAAATTATAATGTAGCTGGTATTAAATGTTTTTAAAAAGCATTTCAACTCTATTTATGGCATTAAGAATTTTTTTGCTGATTTCTTGAAAGAAATAAAAAGTACATGATTTCTGCTTGTGTGTAAATAAGAATGAAAGGAAGAAAAAGTGTAATACTGGGCATGCCATTCATTCTTATGGTGGCCAGTTAATTAAAAGTGGGAAGGTTTCATCCAGCAAGGTTTACATGGGTAGGATACCTCTTTGATTTTTTTTTTCAGTATGTTTATGCGTAATCTTTTGTGTGTGTTTCTTCGTAATTAGCTTAAATCATCATGAAGGCCTGGAGAGTTAGGATTGCATTGTATCAAATCCCTTGTTCTTTTGACTAATGTTCTTTCTTAGATCCTTTGATTTATTCTCAAGAATATCTTCTTTGGTTATCAGCAGCTGCCCTGTTGCCATTCTTTCCATCACCAGAACTTCCCTCGTTTGGGCCTGGCATCTCTCACCAAAAGGTGACTGCTTTGCCCCAGTGGGATAACCTGGACTACTCTTCTGTTTTGCAAGATATTCCTATTCCATGAGCTATTACTATACCTTTGGAGGAAGTCACTCACTCAGCTGCAGTCTCTCCTTTGCTCAAATTCTATGTAAAACAGATTCTGGTGTAACTATGTAAATTGCTAATGATGGCAGAGCACAGATGAAATGGACCAAATCCTTACCTGACCTTTCTTTTCCAGAAGCTGCCACAACCAAGATTTTAGAAACTTAGCTTTACAGGAGCTTCTCCAATGACTGTTCATGTAGACAGTCTCTATGATAACCTCTGCTTCACTGAGACGCCTACTACTACTATAGTTATGAATCTGATTGCCCGTAGCCAGTAAATGAGATGTTTATGAGTGGATTGGAAGGACAGTGGTTAGAAATGAGGTTTCATCTGGTTTTAACAGAACCCAACATACTGGAAGTGCTTTTTGTAAGGGTCTGTCATTGGACCCCAGGTGTATATTTCTATCAACTAAATGTATACTGTTTCTCGTACTTGTTGTAGCAGAGTTGTAGTCTTTAGGAAGTTTTCAAGGCATAATGTAAGACCTAGCTGTCTGGTCAGCTATTAAATAGTTTTGTTTTCCCCTCATGAGGAATAGTCAGCATTTTCAGTTGATGAAAAAATCATTGTTCCTTAACCATAGTATATGTTCTTTTAAAACAAAAGATGGCCCAAACTCAATGCTTTGTAAATTAAGATATTAACTGGCAAATCTATTTTAATCAAGATTATTTACAATGTGTGATTTTTAAGGTTAGCTGGTTATACCTTGAATGTCATTTATCTATATTCATACATTTTAGCATGTTTTATTTAATATCCTATCATGAAGAAGTCCCCAAAATAGCATATCTGTGCCTTAGCAGTAGAATAATTGGATAATAGTGCCAAATTAGACAACTTTAAATTTTATTCAGTATAATTTTAATGCTGAGTGTTTTTGTTATATCTCTAATTCTCGACATCAATAATCTGTTATCTGTAGTAATTTTCTTTTTAAGGAGATCATTCAATTTCCTGATAATTCTGTGTAACAGTGTTTACTGTAAATTTAGAACTGAAATTGAAATATTCCAGTATATTTTTATCTGATGAAAAGGAGAAAGGTTTTATTAAGTAAAATGTCAAATTATTTTTACTGTTATCTTGTATATTTTAAATAGGAAGTAGACCAGTTGCGTTTGGAGAGATTACAAATTGATGAGCAGTTGCGACAGATTGGAGCTAGTTCTAGACCACCACCAAATCGTACAGATAAGGAAAAAAGCTATGTGACTGATGATGGTCAAGGAATGGGTCGAGGTAGTAGACCTTACAGAAATAGGGGGCACGGCAGACGCGGTCCTGGATATACTTCAGGTACAAACTAAGCATTTTACTCAGTAACTTTATCTGTTCCTAGACTTATAGCTGCTAATCTCTAATATTCATTAGAACCCCATTATAACAATTTGCCGCTACATGGTTTCCAATTCACAGTGGGTTAAATTGTGTTACAGGAGACATAGAGTAAAAACCTGATAATAAACACGTAGAGTTCACAGGGCCGGTGCAAGTTCTGTTCATGCTCTGATTGGGGGTAAATCTGCAAAGCCCTTGTGTGTTGATGACTTTCTTAAGGCCTCTCCTGATTTTATAACTGTATAGTCAAAACTTTTTTCATTTGTGTACTGTGGCTCATTTTTATTTTGTCAGGTATGTGCTGGTCATACTTGCTGGATGGACTGTGTAAATCAGGGGTCTGCCTCTTGTGGCTCATAAGGTGATTTTGAGTGACATGGCCAAAGTCAGCCCTAGGCACAGTCAAGAAGTAGGCGAAGTTTCTCTTTGCCTTCCCAGCTTTTCTGTCCGTGCTTCTTTCTTCTCTCCCAGTACCTTTCAGTGAACCTGATCCCCACCTGCCAGTGCCTACTGTCTTTCTTGCTCAACAGTGTATCTCCTTTGTAACTTGCTAATGATGGTATAAGATATAATCCATCTCACGCATATTTGCATTTCAAAAAGGAACTCTTTAAGATGGAAAAGCCTTCAAGATCCACAGGAATGAAGCTATAATGGTGAAGCTATAATTGGTCATTAGCTCCAACAGAGGAAGAGAGAGGTAGTAGAGCTGATATTCTGGAGTTGGGGAGAGTTACCTACTCCTAAGGCCAACCTTGAACCTAACCCCTAACCCCTCTCCCAACAGTCTGTTCTTTTTACTCATGAATTTCTGCCTCACTGTGGAGCTCTTTTTCTCCGCTCCTGTCCTCTAAGTCGTTAACCCCTTCAGGCATAATGAATTTATTATAGTAATTCTTTATTAATGATCAATTATTGTAATGGGAATGGGAGGGCAGGTTGTGGACCAAACATCAGGCAAGCATGTATCTGCCTTCAGCTAGATCCAATCCATGACCCACAAGAGACCCTTCCCTGAAGCAGTTGCCATGGTGGCCTCCTTTGCCACCCTCTCAGAAATGACCAAAATATATACATTCCCCTCTGTCCTGGGCCAAATCTTGCTAAAAGGAGCTCTCTTTTTAGAGGTTTTGTTTATCAGGGTATCACACTTAACTGTCGTGGATAATCTTTTCCTCCAGAGAGTATAGATGTTTGAAGGAACACAGCTGTTTAATGATATGGCACATTAAGGTTTGAACTTAGGTGGCTAATAACATACCTTTTTAAAAATGAGAATGAAACATGTTTATAACCAAAATTAACCTCAAATATTGCAAAGCCCTTCATTTTGAGTTTAAAATTTTGTTTTATGAAATGGAAAGTGATAATACTCTTTGTGGGCTTATAAATTGGGAAGAGTTTTGGATTACCCCTGAAACGTCTCTGGAAGCTTCTGTTAACCTCTTTTTTTTTTTTAAAAAAGTCAGACAATGGTATATAACTTTTAACTCTCGATAGGAACTAATTCTGAAGCATCAAATGCTTCTGAAACAGAATCTGACCACAGAGACGAACTCAGTGATTGGTCATTAGCTCCAACAGAGGAAGAGAGGGAGAGCTTCCTGCGCAGAGGAGACGGACGGCGGCGTGGAGGGGGAGGAAGAGGACAAGGAGGAAGAGGACGTGGAGGAGGCTTCAAAGGTATGGAGATCTTCATTAAGAAATCCAAGTGAATTGTAACAGCTGTCTTGAAGTTCCATGAGAAATCCTATTGATGCAATAAACTGTTATTAAGATCCCATCTCTCCCGTTTTGTGCTCATACCATAGGAAAGGATCAGCCTTCCACTTGTGTAGAAAGAAAGAATATTAGGCAGCCTTCCTTATGGTTCATATAGATATATGAATAAATGCTGATAACTAATTCAGCATCTTTGTGGGTCTAAACAGCATCCCTTCATTAACTCACATTGACCTGTAGATGCAGAATTATAATAACTGTGAAATATTTTCTGTTACTTAGCAGCGGGCTAGATTATTAGCCATTGTGTAACTGGAATCACTGGGGTATTGATTACATTTCAGATTCTGTGGTTGGTTTAAATAGAGGGTGTGGGAATAAAGAACTTCCAGTAAGCATTTCAGAATCAGTAACTGTTGAACCTTTTGAAAATACTCTCATAGGAAACGACGATCACTCCCGAACAGATAATCGTCCGCGTAATCCAAGAGAGGCTAAAGGAAGAACAACAGATGGATCCCTTCAGGTAAAACCTGTCTGCCTCTTTTCATCTTAATTGTTTGAATATGGTAGTTTGAGATTTATGAGTTTATTTTACTTTATTAAAAACATGTTCAAAGATTACAAATCCAGTTTATGTGAAATATTTTACCTTCAACATTACAATTGTAGTCAATCTTAGTTCTTTGTGACAAGTATACAAATAAGAGGATTTCTCTAGAGAATATGCAGTCTGAGTATTTGTGAAGACCTTGACAGCCACACTATGATTTTATTATTTATTATTTATTTTTATTTTTTTGAGACGGGAGTTTCGCTTTTGTTGCCCAGGCTGGAGTGCAATGGCGCAGTCTCGGCTCAGAGCAACCTCTGCCTCCCGGGTTCAAGTGATTCTCCTGCCTCAGCCTCCTGAGTAGCTGGAATTACAGACATCCGCTACCATGCCCAGCTAATTTTTGTATTTTTAGTAGAGACGGGGTTTCACCATGTTGGTCAGGCTGGTCTTGAACTCCCAACCTCAGGTGATCTGCCCACCTTGGCCTCCCAATGTGCTGGGATTACAGGCGTGAGCCACTGTGCCCAGCCACACTATGATTTTGATACCACATTGGTAGACCTGCAATCCCCCAGAGAAGGAACATCCTGGGATGTACTTAGAGACCTCAGTAAACCTTATGTGTCTTTGCTCCCCCAAGTTAACAGGGATAGGGTATTCTCTTTGAATAGAAAATAAGGAAAAGAAGATGTCTGTCTTACAACTAATAATCATGATAGACAGAGCTGATGATATTCAGCTAGTCTCCATGCTTGGTCAGTCATCTGCTTATTTACAGCCAGGACCTAGTCCGAGGATCTCTTCTCAATTGGCTGTCACCAGTGCTAAACCAATTGTTAAATAATTTTAAAATTATCTCCTGAGCACATCCAGGCACCTTTGCTAAGTGCTTTGTGTATGTTTTATCTCATTTAATCTTACAGCAACCCACTGAGGTAGTTTTATTATTCCACTTTATAGGTGAGTGCACTGTAGCTTCAGTCCTTTGCCCACAGTCACATAGCTAGCATATGTCCAAATGATAGTCAAACCTTAGTGTCTGATTCTCTGAATCTATGTTGTCGTCTACTTTTTCTGTAACTTTTAATTCTTAAGTAGTTAGGGTTCCTTCCTGACTATGGATTCATTTGGGACCATCACCCAAGATTAGTGAGAGATACTTTTTAAGACAAAGTTTATGATGGAATATTTCTTGGAATTCATAGCAGCTCAAAGTAAGTGTTAACTATTGGTGGGTTCTTAAGGACCAGCATGTCCAAGGGATAGATAGATTGGTAAATTACTGTATGTACCTGTCTTTTACAAAGCTATAAGATATTTATGTACCCGTTTTGTAATTTTCCACTTAAACTGACATGTTTGATGAACTTGGCAGTCTAACTGCATTGGTTAAAAGGATGCACATTTATATTTCTAAATGAAATGGAATACTGAATTTAAAAGGTGATGTTTTCTCTATTAAGTATGAAAATAGATACAAATCTGGCCGGGCGCGGTGGCTCACGCCTGTAGTCCCAGCGCTTTGGGAGGCCAAGGTGGTCAGATCACCTGAGGTCAGGAGTTCGAGACCAGCCTGGCTAACATGGTGAAACCCCATTTCTACTAAAAATACAAAAAATTAGCCAGGCGTGTTGGCGGGCACCTGTAATCTCAGCTACTCGGGAGGCTGAGGCAGGAGAATCGCTTGAACCCGGGTGGCAGAGGTTGCAGTGAGCCGAGATCTTGCCATTGTACTCCAGCCTGAGCAACAAGAGCAAAACACCATCTCAAAAAAAAAAAAAAAAAAAAAGGGCCAGGCACGGTGGCGCACGCCTGTAATCCCAGCACTTTGGGAGGCCAAGGCGGGTGGATCACAAGGTCAGGAGATCGAGACCATCCTGGCTAACATGGTGAAACCCCATCTCTACTAAAAATACAAAAAATTAGCCGGGCGTGGTGGCAGGCACCTATAGTCCCAGCTACTCAGGAGGCTGAGGCAGGAGGATGGCGTGAACCTGGGAGGCGGAGCTTGCAGTGAGCCAAGATCGCGCCACTGCACTCCAGCCTGGGCGACAGAGCGAGACTGTCTGGGGAAAAAAAAAAAAAAAAGATACAAATCAAAGTACTGAATCCTTGGTAACGAGACATTTAAAACACATGCACATACCCACTACTTAAACATACTTTGAAATTACAACCATTTGGGGATGTTTTTAGCATTTGTGCTTGAAGTAGATCAATATTTGTAGTTGTTTTAGTTCCATTTGTCACTGTTAACTTTCATTTGTACCTCTGGAATTAGCAGTGCTGTATTCAGCATTGGCACTTAAAATATTTTATAGCTCTTAGAACACTATTTTTTAAATTACATTAATCTTTATACTCTCCTAGGATTCCAGTCCTTCCACAAATTATTATATGCAGTTTTCTTTATACTGTTCCATTCTTCAGACAGAGTTCAGGTTGTAGGATCATCTGAATTTTCTTAGTGAAATACAAGCCAGTAGAAACCAAAGCTCGTGTTTTTCTACTGTATGACTATGGGAGCTCTCAGTATAGAGAAACTTGATCATACCTGTGATAGATATAAAGATGTAAATTAAAGTCTAGTTAGTGAGTTATTTGAGGGTAAAGCCGGAATAGGAAAACATTTTGTTTCTCTTTTCCTGGGCTTCACAATCTTTGGAGAATAACTAATTTTATTTTAACTCTAGTGTTAGAGGCATGTATGTCTTCTGGTAATCAGTAATAGTAATTCATTTTACCTGTTTGTTTCTCACTGTTTTATTCTACTTAGAGGAAGACATGATAGGATTGTGAGTTTTTCTCTAACTTTGGATGCAGTGAGATGACCAGTGTGTTCCAGTTAAAGAAGAAGAGTGTTTTAAAATCATAAACCAAATAAAGAATCCTACCTTACATTAATTTCTTGCACTTCTTCTGTTCTCATCTCCATTTCTCTTTTTAACATGTGGAATTTACACTTCAGGTTTAAATTTCTTGTCAGGCCAATTACAGATTACAGTAGGATATGGTCTGTGTATATAACAACTATAACTTGTTTTAGATCAGAGTTGACTGCAATAATGAAAGGAGTGTCCACACTAAAACATTACAGAATACCTCCAGTGAAGGTAGTCGGCTGCGCACGGGTAAAGATCGTAACCAGAAGAAAGAAAAGCCAGACAGCGTGGATGGTCAGCAACCACTCGTGAATGGAGTACCCTAAACTGCATAATTCTGAAGTTATATTTCCTATACCATTTCCGTAATTCTTATTCCATATTAGAAAACTTTGTTAGGCCAAAGACAAATAGTAGGCAAGATGGCACAGGGCATGAAATGAACACAAATTATGCTAAGAATTTTTTATTTTTTGGTATTGGCCATAAGCAACAATTTTCAGATTTGCACAAAAAGATACCTTAAAATTTGAAACATTGCTTTTAAAACTACTTAGCACTTCAGGGCAGATTTTAGTTTTATTTTCTAAAGTACTGAGCAGTGATATTCTTTGTTAATTTGGACCATTTTCCTGCATTGGGTGATCATTCACCAGTATATTCTCAGTTTTTCTTAATATATAGCATTTATGGTAATCATATTAGACTTCTGTTTTCAATCTCGTATAGAAGTCTTCATGAAATGCTATGTCATTTCATGTCCTGTGTCAGTTTATGTTTTGGTCCACTTTTCCAGTATTTTAGTGGACCCTGAAATGTGTGTGATGTGACATTTGTCATTTTCATTAGCAAAAAAAGTTGTATGATCTGTGCCTTTTTTATATCTTGGCAGGTAGGAATATTATATTTGGATGCAGAGTTCAGGGAAGATACGTTGGAAACACTAAATGTTAAAGATGTAGCAAACCCTGTCAAACATTAGTACTTTATAGAAGAATGCATGCTTTCCATATTTTTTTCCTTACATAAACATCAGGTTAGGCAGTATAAAGAATAGGACTTGTTTTTGTTTTTGTTTTGTTGCACTGAAGTTTGATAAATAGTGTTATTGAGAGAGATGTGTAATTTTTCTGTATAGACAGGAGAAGAAAGAACTATCTTCATTTGAGAGAGGCTAAAATGTTTTCAGCTAGGAACAAATCTTCCTGGTCGAAAGTTAGTAGGATATGCCTGCTCTTTGGCCTGATGACCAATTTTAACTTAGAGCTTTTTTTTTTTTAATTTTGTCTGCCCCAAGTTTTGTGAAATTTTTCATATTTTAATTTCAAGCTTATTTTGGAGAGATAGGAAGGTCATTTCCATGTATGCATAATAATCCTGCGAAGTACAGGTACTTTGTCTAAGAAACATTGGAAGCAGGTTAAATGTTTTGTAAACTTTGAAATATATGGTCTAATGTTTAAGCAGAATTGGAAAAGACTAAGATCGGTTAACAAGTAATAACTTTTTTTTCTTTTTTTTCTTTTGTTTTTTGAAGTGTTGGGGTTTGGTTTTGTTTTTTGAGTCTTTTTTTTTAAGTGAAATTTATTGAGGAAAAATATGTGAAGGACCTTCACTCTAAGATGTTATATTTTTCTTAAAAAGTAACTCCTAGTAGGGGTACCACTGAATCTGTACAGAGCCGTAAAAACTGAAGTTCTGCCTCTGATGTATTTTGTGAGTTTGTTTCTTTGAATTTTCATTTTACAGTTACTTTTCCTTGCATACAAACAAGCATATAAAATGGCAACAAACTGCACATGATTTCACAAATATTAAAAAGTCTTTTAAAAAGTATTGCCAAACATTAATGTTGATTTCTAGTTATTTATTCTGGGAATGTATAGTATTTGAAAACAGAAATTGGTACCTTGCACACATCATCTGTAAGCTGTTTGGTTTTAAAATACTGTAGATAATTAACCAAGGTAGAATGACCTTGTAATGTAACTGCTCTTGGGCAATATTCTCTGTACATATTAGCGACAACAGATTGGATTTTATGTTGACATTTGTTTGGTTATAGTGCAATATATTTTGTATGCAAGCAGTTTCAATAAAGTTTGATCTTCCTCTGCTAAATTGATGTTGATGCAATCCTTACAAATGATTGCTTTTAAAATTTTAAGCTAGGAAAAGAAATCTATAGAAAGTGTTCTGTTACCAAATGTAACTGTTACCATTGGAAATTTCACGTCATAGGAAGTTAGCCTTTATCTACCAACTTTCAAGAACTTGTTTAATAAAGTGAAAAACTCAACCAAATGGTACAAAACCACAGTGTACCATTAAAATATGCACTAAGTCTCTTTTTTACAAAGGCTGTATTCAGCAAGGCGCTAACTTGCTTAAATGTGAATTACTAACTTCTAAAACTGTACTTTGATTCACATGTTTTCAAATGGAGTTGGAGTTCATTCATATTACAATATTTGTGTGCTAAACGTGTATGTTTTTCAGTTCAAAGTCATGATGTTTTTAAAATCTTATTAAAGTTTCAAAAATCTGAAGATTGTTTATCTAGATGTAAATTTTTATTAAAAAGTTGCACTTATGAAAAAGCAAAAAATTAGTCTGACAGATGTTTGCTCCTGGTTTTAAATTTCTACATTTGACAAAAACTAATGATATGTGGGGGGAAAGTTATGCAAAGTAAATGTATGTTGCAAATAATCTTTTATGAGCCCTTAAAAGGCAAAAACGAAGATACTTGAAAATAATTCTCCATATTCCCAGACATAAAATTTCAACACATTTATTACATAGGGTGCCACTAAACCATATTAAACATATACTCCTATTTGTGCACACATGGACATATCCTGCCCTTTGGAAAAAAGTATGTCTATGAAGTAAAAAAAAAAAAAAATTGATTTAAACATCTCAGTAATAAAATAAATGAGAGGTTTGTAGGTAGAATGTGCCTGGGAATTGACTACTGTAATCACTTCAAGGAACTCTGGCACAGCCTACCCGCTTAAAAGGTACAAATGGAGAGGTGACAGTGTCAGTGTTCTACCCAGGGTTAGAATCCAAAATGATGCTAGACAGCCTCCTCTGCATTGATGAGTTTTTTTCCCCAGAAAAATAACTATTTTCTGCTTTTCTTGTTTTTCATTCTGATGCTTTTGTGGTTCTTTGCTACCCATTCTGTCTAACTGGGCATCATTAGTGGTGGGTAGGCTGAAACCATACTCAAGTAACTTGTTTGGATTTTCCTTGTTTCACAGTAGTTTTCAGCACTACACATGAACAGCCTGTTGGAGGCAGCCAGCTTAACACTCAACTTGGCTCTCTCAGAGCCATCTCTCTCATCTGATGATGGTCTTAGAATTCCTGGTGGCTCGGAATATACGTCTTTTAGAGGCAGCAAAATGATTCTGACCCTTTTGAGCCAGTTTCAGTTTCATGGCCATAAACAGCCTTGTGAACCTCTATGCCTCTGATAACCAGTTATTCTGAAATAGTCATTACCATGTGCTAGTCTTGATTGTTCATAAGGCTTAATGTACCAGAATTTAAATCTTGAGCATCTTGTTGTCTCTGTTTATCTGAGGTCATTTAAAAAGTTTTATTTCAATTTCTCTCTATGTACCATAATGAAACTGGGAAAATCCATTTTATTTTAATTTTTTTTAGTATACTAAGGGGTTTTCTGTTAGTGAGAGAGGCTTGCTCTGTGTTAAACTCACAGGGAAGAATTATCCTTCCCCTGGAATACAGACCCCGGGTGCAGCTAGCAGTGCTCTGGCCTTTGCATGAGAGAATAATATCCATGTGTATCTTCCTGACCTTTTGCTGACAAGTTTCCCTCATTAAAACCACTTTCTTCTGTGTGGCTTTGTGCAGTTTGCCATAACCCATTACCTCAAAAATGGTGCCCAACATGAGGTAAAATCCGCTTATTTCACCTCTGGCTTTTTGGAAACTGCAAAAGGGATCAACTAAGCTATACTAGGGATGGACAGCATCCCTGCTGGGGCTGTTGATGGGAAACCCAGCCAAGCTAACATCTGCAAAGCATGTTAGTGTGGTGCTTATTGGTGTTCATGTACCACAGAGGTCCTGGGAAGTTTGTGTAAGGGAGACTGAGACAATTAAATCCTTTGGCACTCCACGTCTGGCAGCCTCTGTGAGACCTAAGGAAAAAGAAGTTGGGAGAAAACCCTCAGCCCCTAAGTGCCATTAGAATAGTTGATGCAGTCTAAACCTTTTTTTGTTTGTTTTGTTTTGTTTTGTTTTGTTTTTGAGACAGGGTCTCTGTCACCCAGGCTGGAGTGCAGTGGCATGATCTCAGCTCACTGTGACCTCCGCCTCCCAGGTTCAAGCGATTCCTGTGCCTCAGCCTCCCTAGTAGCTGGGACTACAGGCACGTGTCACCATGCCCAACTAATTTTTGTATTTTTTTGTAGAGATGCAGTTTCGCCATGTTGGCCAGGCTGGTCTTGAACTCCTAACCTCAGGTGATCTGCCTGCCTTGGCCTCCCAAAGTGCTGGGATTACAGGCCTGAGCCACTGCACACAGCCACAACTTTTAGATTTGAGACTTGTCATTGTGCAGTGTGCCACCCAGGGGCCTTTGGGAGGAATTGAGGTATATCCTGTGGGATTTCAAAGACACTAACAGGGAATTGGACTCCCAGCAATGGTCACAAGAGTAACCTGAGGCTTTAATTGTTTATATGATGACGAGGCTACACCTACAAAGTAGTGAAGCTGAATGGCAAGCACTTTGGGTTTATCACGGGATTCTCTTCTGCCAGATGAATTTGCTAGGCTGACCAATGGGGAGGGAGCAAATGGACCTGCCTTGTTCTTGAATTGGATGTTCAGGGCAATCAGATTCACATAACCACCAAGAGGAGACTTCCTGAGAAACTGAGTGCCAAGTGGAACCATTCTACTGAGGTTAAAGCTGTTTTGAGACAACTTGGCATTTTTGCATACTTGCATGAAAATCCTAGGCATCTAGGATAAGTAGTAACCAAATGACCTTAATTCAGAGAATGCTGGAAAAGTTGATGGTTTCTTATACGGAGACATCCCTAACTTTGCTCCTTCTGCCAGAGTGTAAAGGATGAAATAATCCTTTGGAGCTGATATATGCCCCACCCAAAGGGGGGGTAATGAGATAAGGGGCCCTGGAAAGAATATGTCTCAGCAAAAATGAAAAGTCAAGGGAAGAGCATCAACTCTAGACTTTTCCTAGGCTTGCACAGGCAGTACATTATGACTCTTCGTCTGCAACAAAGTGATGACCAGCTAAGGAGATAGATAGGAAAGGTAGAATCACTCTAAGGAGCTTGCAGAGAGAAGGATGCAGGAAACAACACTGATATTAGAGTAGGCATTAAGAACCCCCCTATGGAGAGCTGATGCAAGGAGGTTCTGGATGGGAGGGTTCCCTTTGGAGATGGAGGCAGTTAGCTTTCCCCACTGCTTGGCCAGCAAAGCTCCAATGCCTCCTGCGTCCTTGTAGAAGGGTTTAGAGGAAGCTAAGCAGTTGGCCACATCTTAACACTGCTGAAACAAGACTCTCAGACACTCCCTACCCCCAGAGGCCTCTGTGCCACCTGAGAGATTGATTTTCTAGGCCGATTGCTGGGGAGCTCTTCAAGTCCATTTAAACCAAAAGCAAGCTTGGCCCAGGGCCAGTTCCTCTGCCCTCTTCAAGGAGATGCTAACTTCATGTCCTAATCCATGTAGCCTGGAACATAGATAGGGGAAGGACTTAACAGACCTAGACTTAATAAAACACAGGAGCCCAAGAAGCTGTTATTCTTGGACCTGATCAAGTCCACAGTAAATTTCCCTGGCCGGAGTTGGGTTTGGTTTTACTTAGAACCAGGAGACTCAGCATAATTACTGCAGATGCTGTTGGCTGCTTTCATAAGACCATGCTCACTCACCATCCCTTTGTCAGACTCCACAGTTGATATGGACATGCTGAGTCCCCTCAGCCCAGCAAAGCAGAACATCTGAATGGATGCAAACATGGCAATGTCTCTTAGTGAATACTATAAATCAGTCTTATTGAGTTTCCAGAACCCCCTGCACTTCCAAAGCCTGTCAGAATTGTGCAGTTGAAGCTGGCATATACCAAAGATGAGAAAGAAAACATTCCCCTCATACAAGATTTACTGCCATTGCCAGGAGGGAATGGTAGGCTACACTACCTTCCAATTCCACAACCCTGTTAGGCCAGTGAGCAAATCCAGTGTCTTTGGCCCCAGATTACAGATCATTATGGATCATTGTGATTTTAACAGTGGCCACCATGGCACTCACAGTGCCTGATACACCAACAGATGACTGAACTGATTGCAGCCATTACTGGCAACGTGGTATGTCCTAGAGCTACGCTGTCCAGTTCTTAAGCCACTAAGCCATATACGGCTGTTGAGTACTTGAAATGTGCTGGTCTGAATTAAGACGTGCTGAATGTGTAGAATACACGAGATTTTGAAGACTTGGTTTGAAAAGATGAATGAAAAATGTCTCCTTTTTATATTTAGCTGTTGAAATATAAATATTTTAAATCTCTTGGGTTAACTAAAATATGCCATGAAAATTAATTATACCTATCTCTTTTTTACCCTTTTTAGTAATGACCACTAGATAAGTTAAAATTGCATATGTGGCTCATATTATATTTCAATTGGACAGAATTACTCTAGATACTACTAATGTTCTCCAAATTTCTCCAGAAACAGAAGAAATATTTTGCTTTCACCTGACAGAACATCAATTTCTGGTTTGTTGTGGGAATTTCACACTCCTCCAGCAAATAAGTGCAATTTATCAGTAATGGGTTGGGCAAGCCCATTCCATTATATTGATGACATTTTGGTAGTGCCCCTCACAGAGGAAACTGTCCTCACTGTAATGCATGCTCTCTAATCTAAGCACAAGTGTCCACAGGTGGCCTGGCCCTTGAATGAGGATAGATGCCAGAGCCAGGCCACCCAAGTACATATCTTGGGGGCTGTATTAGCAACAGCCTGAGGAGACATTCCATAGCATACTAAGGAAAGTCTATTGGCCTTACAGACACTACCAAAAAAAAAAGAGAAAAAGAAAAAGCCTATGATCTGTTCGGCCTCTTTGGGTATTAGAGGCAGCACATCTCACATTTCAAAATGTCATTCAAGCATCTGTACCTAGTCACCAGACTGGTAGCCAAATTTAAGTGGAGACCCCTACAGCAAGAAGCCTCAGAAGCAATACGATAAAATATAACCTGATTCCCATGGAGTTTTATGTATCTATGACAGGTCTTACATCTGATACACCTGGCAACAAGACTCTGCCAATACTGGGGTGGGAAATCTCTCCACTGCTGAATGGTACGTGCCTTTTAAACGACAATTATTTGTCCATTATAAATCTCTGGCAGGGACTGTTGTCTCACTAAAGGGAAGTGATTGTCAGATCTAACATCCCCACTCTACAGTGGGTTCACTGAACCACATTTCATAAGATAAGTGTATCAGTGAGTGTATCCACCAGTGAGGAAAACAGAAATCACACCACTAATTTTAACAGAGAGTTTGATGTACGGATTGGTTAAACAGATATTAAAGGGCTGAAAATGCAGAACAAGAACATTAAGGTAATAGAGGTAGGATCTGCAGGAAGCATCTACCATCCTGAGGCCTGGTGGAATGAAGGGATGAAGCTAGTATGATGAGAACCCAAAGCTCAAAGGAGGGGCCCATGGAATTAAAACTCCAGGCCTTTAGGAAAGGGAAACTGCTTAGTTAGTACTGGTATCTTGGAGGCAGACCCTCATGGGGCTTGGACTTAGACCACTGAGGAGAGGGTGCCAGCCAACTGACTGATGCTGGTGTCTGAGGAGGCATGACGATGCTGGCTCAGAGAGTGTGGAGGGAAAAATCTGGCAACTGGATTCAAGTGCTGCTACTGGAACAAACTTTTTCTACCAGAGTGAAGAACTAACATCTTCAAGTCTCCTTCTAGAGCCCCTTGTTGTCAGAACCTAATAGGAAGCAGCTGGTGAAGGAGAAATGTGATGTGCAGAGTCTCAGCCCCAGCATCACAGAGCAGATTATAGAAGGATAGTTTGGAACTGAGAGACAATAATTTAATAATTGGCAGTGTGTGACAAGCCAAAGAAATGTGAAATGGAAATAGTACATCCAATTGAGAGTCAAGCCCACTGCAAGGATAAGTGGTTGCCTATGCAGTAGGTACGGAGAAAGTTTCACTCCTGCTTTGCCTGAGCAACTGGCTCAATGATGGCATCAATTTCAATGGAATACTAAGCCATTGGTTATAATGATGATAAGTGTTGAAGTCCCATGGCACTGGCTGCTCTGCACAATTAATAGAAGTACTTCAAGTGGTGCTTTTGAGCAATAAAACATTCTGCTTCTTGAATGAAAATGTCTTTACACAGACATGGGCTGCTGCTACCGGCCTTGCTCTTAGGTCAGGATGTTGGACCACCCAGGATGAGACCATTAAAGTCATATGTATGTGGTGCTCCTTATGGAAAGAGATGCACCTCATCCACAGGCTCAATTAATAAGTCACATATGTATTTGTCTCTTAAAAAAGGCCACATCCTGAGAAAAGCAAAACATTTGGAATGAGAAAGTCAACTGAGCCTCTGAGCCATCCTATTTATGGTGACCTACTAGATCCAGATTTAGACCCACCACAGAAACAACCATCATGAAGGGCTGTCATACAGAAGTCAGAACTAACTCATACTGGCAGATTTACTTTATAGGCCCCCCTGCCCCTATGTAGGTCCTGACTGCTTTAGACACACTCTAGATACGGGGTTGCACTCCACCTGCCCCAGTCAGATAGCACACATAGATTAAAGTGTGTGACTGACTTTACTACCTCTGTCATGTGTTGACATGTTCTCACATGATACAATATGACAACTCATTTATGGCCAGTGTCAAACAACAATGGGCCAATGAGTCTGTCAGCATGGAATTCACTGGCACTCCTATGCTTCTTTCCACTCTCATTCAGCAGGTGAAATAAAGTGCTCGAATGGCCAGCTTAAGGAACAATCACACTGGCCACTTTAAGAACAAATTCTGTAAGGCTGACTAGCACAATTCTCATTAGCTGTATACACTGCCATATTCCATGTGTTAGTTCAGGTCCTCTGAGAAGCAGATGTCAAGACAGAATTAAATGTGCAAGATATTTTGGGGTGAGAGTCCATGACAGATTAAAGGGGAGGGAGCCAGAGAACATCAAGAGAGAGTTTAGACCATGATACAGATCTGACATTGATGAAGGATAGGGAAGAAAGAAGGACTGAGTAAGGAGATCCTCAACGATAGTGCAGTTTCAAGTACGTTTCAACCAGGTTGATGAGGAGTGCTTGATCTGAAGTCATCTGTTAAAAAAAGTTCTACTTGCAAGAATGGTTCTGCATTTGCATTAGTACCCCCACTGTGCTCAATTAGTGGCTAATTATTGGCTGAAAGTAGCCTGAAGGAAGCACAACCTTGGTGCATACACAGTGGTGGATCCAGAAGGGTAGCATCTGGGGCTGTCAGTCAATTATGCTCTCCACAATAGGAGATTGAAGTGGTACACTTTGGTGGCCACCACATTATGTAATAATAATTTCCCTCTTTTTTGTTTGGTTTTAGTAATGAGGTCTCACTCTGTTGCTCAGGCTGGTCTTGAACTCCTGAGCTTAAGTGATTCTCCACCTTGGCCTCCCAAAGTGCTAGAATTACAGGCATAAGCCACCACACCCGGCCAAATTCCTTTTTTGGTCCCACATTAACCATGATGAATAGCTGGGAGGATTGTACTGCATGGATCACAGAAATGTGGATGAACGTAAATTTAGAGGCTCTTTTCTTTTTCTTTTTTCATTGAAATGGCATCTGGTGACCTTTCCCCTGCCCCCCACATCCCCAGACAACTCTGAATCTGGGATTGCCACATGCCTCCTTTGCAATTTGAGAACACTGCTGTGGTTCTCATGCTCATATCATTAGTCACCTCTGTGCTGTAAAAATCTTCCTGGATCTCAAGAGGTTGTCTTTGATAAAGGGATTGTTATCCCCATGGTCTCTGCAGAGATTTTCATTCTAGGAAATAAAAGAAAGTCTGGTTCT
Source organism: Pan troglodytes (assembly GCF_028858775.2). NCBI lineage: Eukaryota > Metazoa > Chordata > Mammalia > Primates > Hominidae > Pan > Pan troglodytes. The sequence goes on from NC_072421.2 coordinate 145,349,886, forward strand.
TTCCTGAGGGTAGCTGACAGACCCTGACTGGTTGGGCACGGGCGAATTCAACCCTGAGAAGCATGTAGAGGATCAAGGGGCAAAAAACCTCTCTGTTTTCCTATTCCAGATAGGGACAGACTATACCCATCTGAGGCAGTGACCTCTAGTGCCAACTATCACAAAGCTATATATGTCACTCCCAACTGGATTTGGCTATGGGGGATCATATTAGCATCCCACTATCAAATGATGCCTCAAGTATTGCTCCTATAGGCAAGGGGCCTCAGCCACCATTTTCCTGGGCCTTCTGCACTCATGTGTCTAACCCCTGTGATGTCCATACCAAATGAATGCAAAGGATCATCTTGGAACCAACTCAAAGTAGCATTTGTGTACCCCTCGCCCGCTTTCAGGATTAGTTTTTCTGTGCAGTTAAGATAGCTTCCTTTGCCTCCCCTGCCTTTCCCTTCAAAGAGTCGTCCACTTCCTGAGGGTAGTCATACAACTCTTCAAAAAACAAAGAACCAGTGGGCACAGACTATATCCTCAGCTTCTGGCACCATCAGTAGGCTCTCCTTGGGAGCATTACGGACACAGTTTATTGTTATTTTACATGGAAACCCATGTAAGGCTCACTAGGGGAGATTACCGATGAGACAGCTGGGGATCTCACTATCAAAGATGTTGACTCCCTAACTCAGATTGTGTTAGACAACTGCATAACTTTGGATTATTTACTAACTAGGCAATGTGCATTGTGGTCAACCCGATTCTGGATGAATACTTCAATACAAGTAGAGCTATCACTCAGCAACTGGTGGAGTTAGCCATATGGCTCCAAAACACTCCCAATCAAAGCCTTGGATCTTTTTCTCATAGTTTGGCCTGGGCTCCATGATTAGAGGTCTCAGGGAACTCTGCAGGTTTTTATTTTAAACTTTGTACTTTTAGGACCTTCCTTATTTTACAAAATTTCCTTGGCATAGTCACATACTCCAGAAACCCCACTGAAAAATCCAATTTATGTTTAGTCCCAGTGGGCAGGCACATCTCCCAGAAGAACAGGAGCCCGTGTATTTCGTCTTACTAACACTTTGGCTTGCACGTTACCCCCAATTAAACCTATTCTTATGCCCATTCTACATAACACAATAGTGTATTCTTCCACTCACCTTTCAAAGACAGACTAAATGGGCAAAACTAGAGGCAGAAAGATCAGGCTGCTGAAATTATAAGCCAATGCTAAAATAGTGAGAATGGAAAAGAATCATGGGATTCTTATGACATTTAGGAGATGGGATCAGTGAGACTTGCTGATTATTATGTGGGGAGAAAGGGGAAGGGAAGAAGCTAGGGTTATGATTTACAATTTCTTTTGGAGAAATAGATTTATTCATTCAACTGATGTTTATTCACTGTATACCGTGAGTCAGGCAGCATGTTTGATGATGAGGATACAGAAGAAAAATACACTGGGAGACAAAAATTAACATAAAATAAAAGAACAATTACAGAGACAAATATATATAATGTGCCTCCTCATATGATGCACTGAGAAGGATACAACCTCACTTCTGTAGTGTTCCTGCTAAAAAATGAATAAGCTGAAATTAATCATATGAAAACATCAGACAAGTCCAAATAGATGAACGTTTTACAAAATAAACTGCTTGCACTCTTCATAATTATTGAAGTCATAAAAGACAAAGAAATACTGGGAAAGTATTTCAGACCAAAGGATACTAAAAAGACATGGTAATTAAATGTAACATGATCCTGGATTGGACTTTGAACCAGAAAATGTTGTCTTTTGTCATAAATGACATTATTGGAATGATTGGCTAAATATGAATAAAGTGCAGATTACACAATGCGACAAAGCTGACTTACTAATTTCAAAGATTATACTGTGGTTATGTAAGAGAATGTTCTTGTTTTTAGGAAATACACACTAAAGTGTTTAGAGGGAAAAGGCTGAGCTATTGGCTGAAAGAAGGCGTAAGCAGTAGCAGAGCAACAAAGCATGCTTAGGCTCTGGAGTTAAACTACCCGGGTTCTAACCCCAGCACAGCAATTTGCTACCTATGAAACTTTGGGCAAGTTATTTAAGCATTCTACAAATGAAATTTTCTCATGAGTAAAACGGACAATGCTTATAATAGCCCCTACTCCATAGAGGTGATATGAGGGTGAAATTAGTGAGCATATGTGAAGCACTTAGGCTCATGCCTGGCATGTATGTGTCATCAATGCTGGCTGTACTTAAGCTATATTTCACTCTGTGTCCTGTGAATACAGAAGGAAATGTGACACAGCCTCCTTCTTCAAGGAGACACAGTGTAGTAGGAAAAATAACAAGGTTAACAGATAATAATAAAACCATGTGATGAGTACCCTGCTCTGGACTTGAGCTGAGAGCAGCTGAGCTAGAGCAGTAAATTCTGTGGGGGGATGTCAGGAGGGGTTTCACGGAGGGCTTAGGATTTAAATTGGATCGAGAGATGTGAACAGAAGTTTGCCCAAAATATGCATCTCTCACTTCTGCCAGGCCAAGGGCATCATACGAAACTCTGTATAAGCACAGAGTTCCAGAAGGTTATTGCGTACTATAGTGTATGCATAGGATATGCAGTAATGTAGCATAGGATATGTAATAGAAGGGCCAGACTCACCTTCCAGGTGTGTGGAGAGCATTGACTGCCAGTCTGTTGACACAGGTTCAGATCCCAGCTTAAATATCAATGGTTGCTTTGAGCAACTCATGAAACCTCTCTGAACCTGTTTCCTTTCCAAAATGGAGATACTAGTGTTTACCTCAGAGTTCCTGTGAGGATTAATGTAAAGTGCTTAGCACAATGCTCAGTACATGGCCTGTGTTCAATAACGGATAGCAATTAGTAATAATACTGGTATTAGACATTTCTAGGGCTCCCCAAATTTCCTGGTTCTCCTTTTCTTCCAGGTACATGCTTCCCTGAACAGGGCCTGAGTGAACATGGCCCTGTACCTTCCTTTGGATAATAAAGTGGAAGTGGAAAGGATACATGTCCTTTCTGACTGGAGCCATTGAAGAGGCAGTATGGTTTGATTCTTTACATACTCTTCCCCTGATACAACAATTTGGAAGTTCAAGTTGGGATGGCAGCATCATAAGATGGTGATATCTCTGTCAGCAAAGGTCTTGGGGATGATCAGCAGTGTCCCTGCCAACCTGTGTTGGGCATGTATCATGTGCAAGCAACAAACCTTTGCTGCTTTAAGGCACTGAGATTTTAGAGTTTCATCAGCTTTAGCCACACTTGGAAACCCCGAAGAATTAGGGACTATTCTAAACACGTTGATGTCCCATGCCAATCTCCAGATAAGGGAAAATGGGCACTCTTCACCTCTCCCACCTTGTCGATGGGATGACAAAATTGGGTGCAAGGTTTGGTAACAACTTAGCTTAACAGAGGAATCCCAACTCAGTATAAACAAAGAAAAACCACCAGGCAGATGTATGGCCACTTAAAGACATACGGACTCAGAAAAGCTCCCAAACAGTTCATAGAGGAGGCAGTAAATATTGAGCATATCTTTCTCTCTTCATTTAAACTAACTGAATTATTTTTTCATATTCAAGCACTATAGGATTAATGATATTGTAACCAAACCTTATTGGAAAGTATAAGATGGGGATTGAACCTGGTCGGAGGATGATATTTAAGTTGAGGCCTGAAGGAGGAAGAGGAGCTAGCTATGTGAAAAGAAGAAAGCATGTACAAAGGCAGGAGACAGCATCAGGAGTCTGGGGAAGTTTGGTATGGTCATAACATATGAATGAGGGAGAGGGGGCAAGAGCTGAGGCTTGGGTGGTAAGCAAGGTACAGAGAAGGTGAGTGCTCATAAACCAGGGAAAGGAATTTGGATTGTTGGGGCAATCACCAGCCGTTGAAGGATATTAAGTAAGAGAGTGACATAATCAGGTTTACAATTTTACAAGTACACAAGAGTTACAGTGTGGTGAATGGATTGGAATGAGCAAGACCACAGGAGGAGAGAGTGCAGAGCCCTGAATTAATTAGAGACATAGTGTATCAAGTGTATCAGTCAGGTTTCCCTACAGAAACAAACCCAGTATTTTGTGTGTGTGTGTATATATATATACACACATACACATATATATATACACTATATGATATATAATATATATCATATATAAAGCATATAATATATAAAGTATATAATATATAAAATATATATTATATACATATTAGATTAGAGATATATTTAAGGAATCAGCTTATGCGATTGTGGGAGCTGGCAAGTTCAAAATTCATAGGGTAAGCTTGCATGCTGGAAACTCAGATAGGAGTTGTTGCTGGAGTCTTCAGGCAGAATTTCTTTTTCTTCAAGGAGACCCAAGATTTTCAACTAATTGGATAAGGTCAACCCAAATTATCAACAGTAATATCCTTAAACTGAAGTCAATTTAAACCAGACCCATTCATTAAACCATATACAAAAATTAACACAAGATGGATTAAAGACTTAATGTAAAACCCCAAACTGTAAACACCCTGGATGACAATGTAGGAAATACCATTCTGGACATAGGAACTGGCAAAAATCTCATGACCAAGATGCCAAAAGCAATCACAACAAAAGCAAAAATTGACAAATGGGATCTAATTAAAATAAAGACCTTCTGCAGAGCAAAAGAAACTATCCACAGAATAAACAGACACTCAACAGAATGGGAAAATTTTTTTTGCAAACCACGTATCTCACAAAAGTCTAATGTCCAGCATCTATAGTTTACTTATGTAACAAACCTGCACATGTACCCCAAACTGAAAAGTTAAAAAGAGTCAGTTGATGGTAGATTTAACTTCATCTACAAAATACCTTCAAGTAACACCTAGTCTAATGTTTGAATAACTTGGCACTATAGCCCAGCCAAGGTGACATATAAAACTAACCATTGCAGGTAGTTTAGGAGGTAGAATAGAGAGGTTTTGCTGATTGAATGAAGGGAGATTGAGGAATGTGGAAGAATCAAAGGTAACTCCGATTTTTGACTTGAGCAACTGGATAAAAGATAACACTGCCGATTAGGTTAGAGAAAGGTGAAGAAAGTGCAGGTTAGTGATGGATAACCATTCAATTTTGGATATGAGTAGTTTTAAGTGTTTTCAAGTTATCCAAGCAAAGATACTTAAGTGGGGGTCAGAAGAGAGATAAATGTAAGATGTAGTTTTGTAAGTCATCAGGATATCATGGCAAGTTAGCAGTGGGAGTGCATGGGATCATTTGTCAAGATAGTGTACAGTGAGGAAGGAAAGAGAAGAAGACCTAAAAGAAAGCCCTGAGTAAACCCAACACTTAGATGCCAAGTAGAAGAGGAATATTCATTAAAGCAAATGAAAAACGCAGCCAGATATGTAAGAAAGCCAGGAGACAAACAACTGAAAACACCAAAGAGAGAGCGACTGCTTCTTGGAGGGAGCAGATTTATTGCCATCATTTTTCTTGTAGACTTCAGGGAGCCAGCAAAGGCATTCAAGTAGGAAGAATCATTTAACTGCAATGAGCAGGGTAGTATTCGAACTATGAGACCCTATTGGTTGGGAGGTTATTTAGGGACCATTTTCTAGCCAAGGGAAGAAATAATAAGGGTCTGATCCAGGACTGTTGATATAGGAATAGAAAGGAGGAATGGGCTTGAGAAGTATTTTGAAGCAAAATCAACAGACGTCTAATTGGATATGAGCAATAAAAAGTCCAAAATGATCCAGAAGTCTTAAGTGGAAGAGACCAGACGAAGGGTAGGAAGTCAGAAGGAGATATTAGCTTGAGAGGAAAATATTTGAAGGTCAAGTTTGGACATACTTTAGGCATGGCAAAATATTTATCTGTGTTTCCCAGATGTACCATATCTATCATACCCTTTCATTTTTCTAAGTCTGTCTTCAGCCTCCTCCATGAAAAACACCTTTCCCTTCTTGTTCGCCTGGACATTATCTACTCAATCTTCAAAGCCCAAATTAAATGTCACTTCTCAGTAGTTTTCACTGACGATTCCAGGCTGAATTAATTGCATCCTCCATAGTGTTCCTGCATCACTGTGTTCAAAACTTTGTTTTTAAGAGCATTCGTCACATTGGACTACAATTGTATTTTACATACCTGTTTCCCACACTAGACTGGAGGTCCTAGAGCCAAGGGCCTCTGACTTAATCCGTCTGGTTCTTCTAGAAGTAAGAACATTGAGCTTGCTTAGTTGATCTCCATCTTGGAGCTCAGGAAAGGGGAAAGGCTAGATATATGAATATTATAGTGTCACTGATATAGAGGCGATCTCTAAACAAATGGAAATAAATATATCACGCCTGGTTGTGGAGTGACTAAAGAATACAAATATTAGATGGCAGCAGGACCAAATGTCAGGGAATGCTTACATTTATCCAACAGGATGAGGATCAGGAGAATGTGAGAATTGAGCTTTGTCTGTCAATTAAAATATATTTATTGGGGAAATACTATGACCTATTTAATATTTAGGCACTGAAAACACAGCAACAAATGAGGCAGACTAGTTCTCTTCTCTTGTAGAACTTACAGACCAGAAAGGACACATAGATTCCCTAAGAAAAAGAGGGAAGTTAGTTGTTTCAAATGCTGCAAAGTGTTTGAGAAGGATAAATACTTTAGTGGCTTTCAAATTTGAAAAGTGGAAGCCAAAATAACCATGTAGCCAATTTCATTCTAAGAATAAAGGCCAAGGGTGTTGTGAAGGAAAGGAAGTTGCAGATTCAGGTGCAAAAGTATAGAAGTAAGAAATACAGACTTTTTAAAATTTAGTAGGCCCTTGAGATGCAAAAATTGGAGCAGGTGGTATAATCAGATAATGTGGGCTCCAAGAGAGAGGAAATTGACCACAAGCATTGAAACCATGGTTTGGGGTAGCAAAGAGGTCTAAGAAATTTACTGACCTCTTCTTTTCCCCTGGAAGTAGAAGGAGAAGCAGTATCCATTGAAGGGAGTTTCCAGCACAGTGGTTAACCCAGGGAGGATTAATCAGTTGGAAGCTAATTCAAGGGGTAGGAAAGCAGAGGAAAAGAAAAAAATGTGAAGATTTAGAGCAGCTTCTTTATATTAGGATGGAGATTTTAAAGGGCACAGTGGAAGAAGCTGATAGAGTGTGTAAGAAGTGGAGTGTGCTTGAGTGGTAGTAGTTCAGGGCATGAACTGGGTGCATGTGAGGCTATTAAAGATGGTAGTGGCTTGCCCAACATCCACCCAAACCTCTTCAGGTATGTCTTCCTATACCGCAGAAGCTAGAAAGCTAAAAAGCCACATTTTCCAGATTCCTATGCAGACAGGATTTTGGATGTGATTTTGGTACAGCCAATCAGTTGTAATTACATTATGTGTGATTTCCAAACTGAGCCAAATGGGAAGGAAGTGGCATGCAAGACATTCATTTTGCTGGTGAGGGTCAGGAGCCAATAGTTCTGGCAGCAGGTTCCTAATCCCCAGATCTCAGCAAACTACGGTTTTCCTAGAACCAACTGTTCTAGAAATGACTTACTGATCCCCAGACAAAGTACATGAACAGATACTTCCCAAAAGAAGGCATATAAGTGGCCAAGAAACATATGAAAAACTGCTCAACATCACTAATCATCAGAGAAATGCAAGTCAAACCCACTGTGAGATACCATGTCACACCAGTCAGAACTGCTCTTATTTAAAATGTCAAAAATTAACGATGCTGGCGGGGCTGTGGAGAAAAGGGAATACTTATACACTGTTGGTTGGTATGTAAAGTAGTTCAGCCACTGTGGAAAGTAGTTTGGAGATTTCTCAGAGAACTAAAAGTAAAACTACCATTAGACCCAGCAATCCCATTACTGGGTATATAACCAAAGGAATATAAATAATTCTACCAAAGACACACATGTAGTCATATGTTCATCACAGCACTATTCGCAATAGCAAAGACATGCAATCAATCTAGGCGCCCATCAATATTGGATTGGATAAAGAAAATCATGGAATACTATGCAGCCACAAAAAGGAATGAATTCATGTCCTTTGCAGCAACATGGATGCCACTGAAGGCCATTATCCTAGGCAAATTAACACAGGAACAGAAAACCAAATACTGCATGTTCTCAGTTATAAGTGGGAGCTAAACATTGGGTACACATGGACATAAAGATGTGAACAATAAACACTGGGGACTACTGGGGGTGGGTAGAGGGAAAGGGGAAAGGGCTGAAAAACTACCTATTGGATACTATACTGACTACATGGGTGACTGGATCTCTCGTAACCCTAATCTCAGCATCATGCAATATACCCATGTAACAAATCTGCACTTGTATCCCCTGAATCTAAATTAAAAGTTAAAATTATAACAAAAAAATAATAAAAATAAAGATATTTGATTTAAAAATATATAATCTGGTAAAGAAACTGAAATGACACAAAAGAATGGAAAGATATGCTATGCTTATGAATCACAATATTATTAAAATTACAGTACCCTCCCAAAGCAACTTACAGATTCAATGCAATCCTTATCAAAATACCAATGATATTCTCCATAGAAACAGGAAAAAAATTCCTAAAAATTATGTGGAAACACAAAAGACTCAAATAGCTAAAGCAATCCTGACTAAAAAGAACAAAGCTGAAGGCATTACATAATTGGACTTCAAAATTTACTACAAAGTTATAATAACCAAGACAGCATGGTACTAGCATAAAAACAGACACATAGACCAATGGAGCATAATAGAGAACCCAGATATAGAGGGGAATCCACCATTGCTGAGGCTTGAGTAGGTAAACAAAGCTCAGGAAGCTCGAACTGGGTGGAGCCCACCGCAGCTCAACGAGGCCCACCTGCCTCTGTAGACTCCACCTCTGGGGGCAGAGCATAGCTGAACAAAAGGCAGCAGAAACTTCTGCAGACTTAAACGTCCCTGTCTGACAGCTCTGAAGAGAGCAGTGGTTCTCCCAGCATGGTGTTTGAGCTCTGAGAACGGACAGACTGCCCCCTCAAGTGGGTACCTGACCCCTGTATAGCCTAACTGGGAGACACCTCCCAGTAGGGGCCGACTGACATCTCATACAGCTGGGTACCCCTCTGAGACAAAGCTTCCAGAGGAAGGATCAGGCAGCAATATTTGCTGTTCTGCAATATTTGCTGTTCTGCAGCCTCCACTGGTGATACCCAGGCAAACAGGTCTGGAGTGGACCTCCAGCAAACTCCAACAGACCTGCAGCTGAGAGGGACCTGACTGTTAGAAGGAAAACTAACAAACAGAAAGGAATAGCATCAACATCAACAAAAAGGACATCCACACCAAAACCCCATCTGTAGGTCACCATTATAAAAGACCAAAGGTAGATAAAACCACAAAGATGGGGAGAAACCAGAGCAGAAAAGATGAAAATTCCAAAAACCAGAGTGCCCCTTCTCCTCCAAAGGATCACAGCTCCTCACCAGCAATGGAACAAAGCAGGACGGAGAATGACTTTGATGAGTTGACAGAAGCAGGCTTCAGAAAGTTGGTAATAACAAACTTCTCCGAGCTAAAGGAGGATGTTCGAACCCATCACAAGGAAGCTAAAAACTTTGAAAAAGGATTAGACAAATGGCTAACTAGAATAAACAGTGTAGAGAAGACCTTAAATGACCTGATGGAGCGGAAAACCATGGCACGAGAACTACATGACGCATGCACAAGCTTCAGTAACCGATTTGATCAAGTGGAAGAAAGGGTATCAGTGTCTGAAGATCAAATGAATGAAATGAAGCAAGAAGAGAAGTTTAGAGAAAAAAGAGTAAAAAGAAACAAACAAAGCCTCCAAGATATATGGGACTATGTGAAAAGACCAAATCTACATTTGATTGATGTACCTGAAAGTGATGAGGAGAACAGAACCAAGTTGGAAAACACTCTTCAGGATATTATCCAGGAGAACTTCCCCAACCTAGCAAGGCAGGCCAACATTCAAATTCAGGAAACACAGAGAAAGCCACAAAGATACTCCTCGAGAAGAGCAACCCCAAGACACATAATTGTCAGATTCACCAAAACTGAAATGAAGGAAAAAATGCTAAGGGCAGCCAGAGAGAAAGGTCAGGTTAGCCACAAAGGGGAGCCCATCAGACTAACAGCGGATCTCTCAGCAGAAACCCTACAAGCCAGAAGAGAGTGGGGGCCAATATTCAATATTCATAAAGAAAAGAATGTTCAAACCAGAATTTCATATCCAGCCAAATTAACTTCATAAGTGAAGGAGAAATAAAATCCTTTACAGACAAGCAAATGCTGAGAGATTTTGTCACCACCAGGCCTGCCTTACAAGAGCTCCTGAAGGAAGCACTAAACATGGAAAGGAACAATCAGTACCAGCCACTGCAAAAACCTGCCAAATTGTAAAGACCATTGATGCTAGGTAGAAACAGCATCAATTAACGGGCAAAATAACCAGCTAACATCATGACAAGATCAAATTCACACATAACAATATTAACCTTAAGTGTAAATGGGCTAAATGCTCCAATTAAAAGACACAGACCGGCAAATTGGATAAAGAGTCAAGACCCATCAGTGTGCTGTATTCAGGAGACGCATCTCACGTGCAGAGACACACATAGGCTCAAAATAAAGGGATGGAGGAATGTCTACCAAACAAATGGAAAGAAAAAAAAAAGCAGGGGTTGCAATCCTAGTCTCTGATAAAACAGACTTTAAACCAGCAATGAAAAAAAGAGACCAAGAAGGCCGTTACATAATGGTAAGGGATCAATTCAACAAGAAGAGCTAACTATCCTAAATATATATGCACCCAATAAAGGAGCACCCAGATTCATAAAGCAAGTCCTTAGAGACCTACAAAGAGACTTAGACTCCCACACAATAATAATGGGAGACTTTAACACCCCACTGTCAACATTAGACAGATCAACGAGACAGAAAGTTAACAAGGATATCCAGGACTTGAACTCCGCTCTGCACCAAGCAGACCTAATAGACATCTACAGAACTCTCCACCCCAAATCAACAGAATATACATTCTTCTCAGCACCACATCACACTTATTCCAAAATTGACCACATAGTTGGAAGTAAAGCACTCCTCAGCACATGTAAAAGAACAGAAATCATAACAAACTGTCTCTCAGACCACAGTGCAATCAAATTAGAACTCAGGATTAAGAAATTCACTCAAAACTGTACAACTACATGGAAACTGAACAACCTGCTCCTGAATGAATACTGGGTAAATAACGAAATGAAGACAGAAATATGTTCTTTGAAACCAATGAGAACAAAGACACAACTTACCAGAATCTCTGGGACACATTTAAAGTAGTGTGTAGAGGGAAATTTACAGCACTAAATGCCCACAGGAGAAAGCAGGAAATATCTAAAATCGACACCCTAACATCACAATTAAAATAACTAGAGAAGCAAGAGCAAACAAATTCAAAAGCTAGCAGAAGGAAAGAAATAACCAGGATCAGAGCAGAACTGAAGGAGATAGAGACACAAAAAACCCTTTAAAAAATCAATCCACGAGCTGTTTTTTTGAAAAGATCAACAAAATTGATAGACTGCTAGCAAGGCTAATAAAGAAGAAAAGAGAGAAGAATCAAATAGATGCAATAAAAAATTATAAAGGGGATATCACCACCAATCCCACAGAAATACAAACTACCATCAGAGAATACTATAAATACCTCTACGCAAATAAACTAGAAAATCTAGAAGAAATGGATAAATTCCTGGACACATACACCCCCCCCAAGACTAAACCAGGAAGAAGTTGAATTGTTGAATAGACCAATAACAGGCTCTGAAATTGAGGCAATAATTAATAGCCTACCAACCAAAAAAGTCCAGGATCAGATGGTTTCACAGCAGAATTCTACCAGAGGTACAAAGAGGAGCTTGTACCATTCCTTCTGAAACTTCCAATCAATAGAAAAAGAGGGAATCCTCCCTAACTCATTTTATGAGGCCAGCATCATCCTGATACCAAAGCCTGGCAGAGACACAACAGAAAAAAGGAGAATTTTAGACCAATATCCCTGATGAACATCGATGCAAAAATCCTCAATAAAATACTGGCAAACCGAATCCAGCAGCACATCAAAAAGCTTATCCACCATGATCAAGTTGGCTTCATTCCTGGGATGCAAGGCTGGTTCAACACACTAAAATCAATAAACGTAATCCATCACATAAAGAGAACCAAAGACAAAAACCACGTGATTATCTCAATAGATGCAGAAAAGGCCTTCGATAAAATTCAACAGCCCTTCATGCTAAAAATTCTTAATAAACTAGCTATTGATGGAACGTATCTCAAAATAATAAGAGTATTTATGACAAACTCTCAGCCAGTATCATACTGAATGGGCAAAAACTGGAAGCATTCCCTTTGAAAACTGGCACAAGACAGGGATGCCCTCTCTCACCACTCCTATTCAACATAGTGTTGGAAGTTCTGGCCAGGGCAATCAGGCAGGAGAAGGAAATAAAGGGTATTTAATTAGGAAAAGAGGAAGTCAAATTGTCCCTGTTTGCAGATGACATGATTATATATTTAGAAAACCCCATCATCTCAGCCCAAAATCTCCTTAAACTGATAAGCAACTTCAGCAAGCTCTCAGGATACAAAATCTATGTGCAAAAATCACAAGCATTCTTATACACCAATAACAGACAAACAGAGAGCCAAATCATGAGTGAACTCGCATTCACAATTGCTACAAAGGGAATAAAATACCTAGGAATCCAACTTGCAAGGGACGTGAAGGACCTCTTCAAGGAGAACTACAAACCACCGCTCAATGAAATAAAAGAGGAGGCAAATGGAAGAACATTCCATGCTCATGGAAAGGAGGAATCAGTATAGTGAAAATGGCCATACTGCCCAAGGTAATTTATAGATTCAATGCCATCCCCATCAAGCTACCAATGACTTTCTTCACAGAATTGGAAAAAACTACTTTAAAGTTCATATGGAACCAAAAAAGAGCCCGCATTGCCAAGACAATCCTAAGCAAAAAGAACAAAGCTGGAGGCATCACGCTACCTGACTTCAAACTATACTACAAGGCTACAGCAACCAAAACAGCATGGTACTGGTACCAAATCAGAGATATAGACTGATGGAACAGAACAGAGGCCTCAGAAATAACACCCACATCTACAACCATCTGATCTTTGACGAACCTGACAAAAATAAGCAATGAGGAAAGGATTCCCTATTTAATAAATGGTGCTGGGAAAACTGGCTAGCCATATGTAGAAAGCTGAAACTGGATCCCTTCCTTACACCTTATACAAAATTAATTCAAGATGTATTGAAGACTTCAATGTTAGACCTAAAACCATAAAAACCCTAGAAGAAAACTTAGGCAATACCATTCAGGACATAGGCATGGGCAAGGACTTCATGACTAAAACACCAAAAGCAATGGCAACAAAAGCCAAAATAGACAAATGGGATCTAATTAAATGAAAGAGCTTCTGCCCACCAAAAGAAACCACCATCAGAGTGAACAGGCAACCTACAGAATGGGAGAAAATTTTTGCAATCTACCCATCTGACAAAGGGCTAATATCCAGAATCTACAAAGAATTTAAACAAATTTACAAGAAAAAATCAAACAACGCCATCAAAAAGTGGGCAAAGGATATGAACAGACACTTTTCAAAGGAAGACATTTATGCAGCCAACAGACACAAGAAAAAATGCTCATCATCACTGCTCATCAGAAGAATGCAAATCAAAACCACAATGAGATACCATCTCACACCAGTTAGAATGGTGATCATTAAAAAGTCAGGAAACAACAGGAGCTGGAGAGGATGTGGAGAAACAGGAACGCTTTTACACTGTTGGTGGGAATGTAAACTAGTTTAACCGTTGTGGAAGACAGTGTGGTGATTCCTCAAGGATCTAGAACTAGAAACACCATTTGACCCCCCGATCCCATTACTGGGTATATACCCAAAGGATTATAAATCATGCTACTATAAAGACACATGCACACATATGTTTATTGCGGCACTATTCACAATAGCAAAGACTTGGAACCAACCCAAATGTCCATCAGTGATAGACTGGATAAAGAAAATGTGGAACATATACACCATGGAATACTATGCAGCCATAAAAAAGGATGAGTTCATGTCCTTTGCAAGGACATGGATGAAGCTGGAAACCATCATTCAGAGCAAACTATCACAAGGACAGAAAACCAAACACCACATGTTCTCACTCACAGATGGGATCTGAACAATGAAAACACTTGGACACAGCGTGGGGAACATCACACACTGGGGCCTGTCATGGAGTGGGCGGTTGGGTGAGGGATAGCATTAGGAGAAATACCTAATGTAAATGACGAGATAATGGGTACAGCAAACCAAGACAGCACATATATACATATGTAACAAACCTGCACATTGTGCATATGTACCCTAGAACTTAAAGTACAATAAAAAAAAATAGAGAACCCAGATATAAATCCATTCATTTATAGCCCACTCATCTTCAACAAAAGCATGAAGAACATCCAGTGGGGAAAGTACAGTCTTTTCAATAAGTGGTGCTGGACAGGCTGGATAACTATATGCAGAAGAATGAATCTATACCCCTATCTCTCACCCTACACAAAAATAAAATCAAAGTGGATAAAAGACTTGAATCTAAGACCTCAAACTATGAAACTACTAGAAGGAAACACTGGGGAAATGTCCCACGACATTGGTGTGGGCAAATATTTTTTTGTGTAAGACCTCAAAAGCACAGGCAACAAAGTAAATGTAGATAAATCGGATCACATCAGATTAAAAAGCTTCTGCACAGTAAAGAAAACCTATCAACAAATTGAAGAGACAATCCACAGATGGAAGAAAATATTTGCAAGCTATCCATCTAACAAGGGGTTGAAAACGAGAATACATAAGGAGTTAAAAATACTCAATAGCAAAAAAGTCCCAAATAATCTGATTTAAAAATGGGCAAAAGAGCCGGGCGCGCTGGCTCATGCCTGTAATCCCAGCACTTTGGGAGGCCGAGGCGGGCGGATCACCTGAAGTTGGGAGTTCGAGACCAGACTGACCAACATTGAGAAACCCCGTCTCTACTAAAAATACAAAATTAGCAAGGGTGGTGGCACATGCCTGTAATCCCAGCTATTTGGGAGGCTGAGGCAGGAGAATCGTTTGAACCTGGGAGGCAGAGGTTGCGGTGTGCCGAGATCGTGCCATTGCACTCCAGCCAGGGAAACAAGAGTGAAACTCCGTCTCAAAGAAAAAAAAAAAAAAAGGCAAAAGATCTATATAGACATTTCTCAAAATAATACATACAAATGGTCAACAGGTATATGAAAAAAAGGTTCGACATTACCAATGATTAGAGAAATGCAAATCATTAGAGAAATGCAAATCAAAACCACAGTGAGATATCATCTCACCACATTTAAAATGGCCTGTGTCAAAAAGACAGGCCCTAGCAGATGTTGATGAGGATGAGAAGAAAGGCGAATCCTCACACACTGTTGGTAGGAATGTAAATTAGTATAGCCACTAACAGTATGGAGGTTCCTCAAAAAAACTAAACATAGAATACCATGTGATCCAGCCATTCTACTACTTGGTATGTATCCAACAATAAAAAGGAAATCAATATATTGAAAGGATACCTGCACTCCCATGTTTATTGCAGCAGTATTCACAATAACCAAAATATGGAATCAACCTAATTTCCCAACAAAGGATGAATGGATAAAGAAAATGTGGCATATATACAGGAAGGAATATTATTCAGCCCCAAAATAGGATGAAATCTGGTCATTTGCAGCAACATGAGTGGAATTGGAAGTCATTATGTTAAGTGAAATAAACCAAGTAAAAAGCGACACATATCACATGTTCTTACTCGTGGAAATTATAAAAGTGAATCTCATGGAGGTAGACTAGAACAATGGTTACCAGAAGTCAGGAAGGTTGAGGGGAGAGGGAGATGAAAGGAAAAAAAAAAGAATATAAATATATTTATTACCACTAAACTGTACACTTAAAGATGTAAAGGTGACAAATTTTATATGTATATTTTACCTCAACAAAAAGGCGTAAGAGTAAACAAAGAAGCAAACAATATTAAGTCTTAAGAAAGCAACTGGTTAATATTTAATTATATTATAATTTTTAACAAAAAGGAGAACAAACATCTGCATATTGTTCTATTGTGCTAATGAATAATAACAATGGAATTACAGTATAATAACATTTGCACTATACCTCACAGTTGTCACACAGTTTCACCATAAATTTTAAACACAAATAAAAACTTCAAGTGATATCATAGAATGACAGAACTGAAGAAACAGGTTTTTTTGTCTTCATATTTACAATAACTGTGCTATTGTTCAAACAGAGGAATGTTTAGCATCACAAGTGTTAGAAACATGAAGTAACTGTACCTGAAGGAAGCTTGAATGGATTTTAAACTGTGATGAACTTTCTCTCAAAACAGAAATGTATAGTTAGGTCCAGGAAGCCTGGGGATTGCGTGTATAACTGGAGGTTTTCCAAATTAACTTCCATTTAGAATACAATGTTGATGAAAAGAGATGTAATTTAAATGTGCTGATTTGAAGTATGCTTATCTATTATTGCAACTCAACAGTAGTCTCAGCAATTTGTTTAGAATATAGCTCAACAAATGATTTTGTTTTCAGAGAAGAGCGTGTTCCCACTGACATGATTTAGAATTGTTGACATGGTGATAATAACAAAGCAGACCAAATTATAATTGGTTTTCTTCTTCTTCTTCCTTCTCTAGAGGCAGTGCACTTCCTCATTGCCTGCAACCAAGGAAATGCTCCCATTGCCCTGGCCTTGATATGTCACTGGTTTCCTACTGTGTTGTTCTAGAAATTTTTCCTGGAAGCCCAGATGAGCCTCCTCCTCCAGTCCTTCCTATAATTCTGTAATCAACAAATTCCCTATATGAAAATCCCTCTTTGCTTAAACTATCTAGTTATGTATTCTAACTATTCTAGTTATCTGCAACTAAACCCTGACTGATACAGATAGTAGGCAAGGAACAGGGGATTTTGCTTAGAGCAATAGCTGTTAAAAACATTTATTCCTTTATCCATCCATTCACTCAACAAATACTTACATGGATCTCTCTGTATATATAGCTATGCCTATGTGTTATTCAAATTTGGGGTATTTTCTCCTGAGAGCATTTAATTTTGACTAGGTGATCAAGTCATGCACAAGAGAGATGGATTGGACAACTATATTAGTTAGAAAGCGTTTGGCTGTCAGAAACAGAAACACTAACTCAAAATGGTTAAAACTATTAGGAAATATATTATCTTACAAACTGGAAGTTCCACAATGGGTCAAGTTTTGGGGTAGCTCAATGATATCATTAGGTATTCAGGTTCTTCCTGTCCCTCTCTTCTGCCATTCTCCATATTGACTTCATCCTTATACCGGCAGCAAGATGGCTTCAGCTCAACCAGAAACAACAATGATCAGAGAAAGAGAACAGAATGATTCTCTCTTAGGAGTAAGTAGATTGCTGTGTCATTACGGCCCCACTCACAGGTGATCTGTAGGACAACGGGGAAGGGAACCTGTTGGGCAGAACTTTGAGTCATATATTTGGTTGTCCCCTTCGTCTGGAACTTGTTTTATTTGCCAGGAAGAAGAGAAAGGCTGTGGCAAGGATCTATGCTGAATCATGGCAGAGACTAATGTTGCGGCTGGATGGTCAGGGTCTTGGAAGAAGCAAGTTTGGAGTATTGCAAGTTTGGAGCAAGTTTGGAGCAAGGAAATTTGAGAAAGAAGTATGTGAATTGATCTAGAATGTATGTCTTGCATATGAATATTTATCAAAAGGTTCTCTTTGTAGGAGAGCTGCTAAATAGTCATATGGGCTTAATGCCCATTCAGTGGATATCAATCAGACTCTCTCTACCACTCTGGTGCTTGATGGATGAGCTCATATACAAAGTGGGCTTGGGGACAGAGATGAAAATATGCATGGACTCAATAATATGAATTTCTTCTCACCAAAACCTACTACTTCTTGGATGCCCAATTTACCAGCAGCAGCCATTAGTCCTGGGTCCCTGATATGGTATAATATCCTATGGGTACCAACGAGCCATCTTGGGACAGTTTGATTGGTTTGGACCCCTTTTATTACAGACCGGACAGTGACTTTTTTCTTAACTTGAATAGATTGTAACTCCAAATTGGATTTGTTTTCCTGTTTACCATACCTCGGCTAGCCCTACCATCTGTAGATTTATTGAATACCTTACACAGCACTATTTGTATCTCACACAATATTGCTTCTATCAAAGGAACTCACATTACCCTGATCTAAGTACAGCAATGAAATGAAGCCTGTTGGCTTCACTGGTTTTACCACATGCCAACTCACCTAGAAGAAATCAGCCTAATAAAACAATGAAGTCACCTCTTATAGGTCTACTTATGACATGGCCTAGCAAAAAACACCCTGTCAGTTTGGGGTACCATCTTGCAGGAATGTGCTGTACATGCTGAACAAGGACTAGTGATCAACATATGGTGTTGTTTCCTCCATAACCAGAACACATGGGGCTAAGAACCAAGGGATGATGGCAAGATTGACATCTCATGATCCACCTACAAAAAATTTTGTGTTTTGCTTCCTATTCTCACAACTTTGGTTTCTGCTATTTTAGAATTAGACGCTTATTATTATTCAATATTTCTTTCAGGGAACACAACAATGATTCCCCTCAATTAGAAGCTGGGACTGCCACCTCATGCTGGTAGGCAAACCAGAAAAAAAAAAAAAAGATAATTACTACCTTGGCTAAGGCAACTGATCCTGATTATCATTAAATGTTATACATTATAGGAATGAACTAGTTTGCTTTTATTACCCTACTGAGACATCATTTATGTTATTTCCACTATAACAATGAACATTGTTGTACATGTCCCCTTGTACACATGGGTGAAAGGGTAGATACCTAAAAGTGGAATTCCTAGGTCACAGAATATGTGAATATTTAACTTTACAATGTGTTGTCAAAAACTCACCGAAGTGGGCCAGGCGCAGTGGCTCATGCCTGTAATCCCAGCACTTCGGGAGGCCGAGACGGGCAGATTACCTGAGGTCAGGAGTTCGAGATCAGTCTGGCCAACATATAGTGAAACCCCTTCTCTACTAAAAAATACAAAGTTTAGCCTGGCGTAGTGGCACACACCTGTAGTCCCAGCTACTTGGGATGCTGAGGCAGGAGAATTGCTTGTACCCGGGAGGCGGAGCTTTCAGTGAGCTGAGATCGTGCACTGCACTCCAGCCTGGGCAACAGAGCGAGACTCTGTCTCTCAAAAAAAAAAAAAAAATCACCAAAGTGGTTGTACCCATTTGTAACCCCACCTACAATGACCAAAGTCCTATTTGTATATATTCGTGTGGATATTTATTTAGTTTTGCTAATCTGGTCAGTGTGAAAAATCTCATTATTGATTTAACTTATATTCCCATGATTACTTGAGCTCAGGCATCTTTTCATGTCTGTGGTGATATGTGAAAAAAAAATAGTGTCAATTATGTTTTCCACAAGAACGGTAGTTACATTCTGAGCAGCGGTATGCACCATCTCATGAAACAGTTCTTGTATTCATGCCCCTGCAACACATTTTTATCTCTAATTAGGTCTGGGTTGTTTAGTATCAAATTTAGCTCCCTTGAGGGTATAGGACAAAAGAGGAAAGCCAGTGCAGGATTTTAAATTTACATCTGATAATCTGTAAAATGGACACTTCATATGGCTTGTGTGTGTGTGGGGGGGGGGGGCCTCAATCTCTAATTAGTGTTGTGTAAACCAGGAAGTGCTGAGATGTAATCTTAGGGATTTTGTCCCTTGAGTTCCTGTTAATAATTTGGGTTTCTAATGGTATAACGTGGATTGCATTGTAGTAGAACTGCCACGCCTCACGGGTTTGCAGCAACCTCAAATGCTACAGTCAAGTATGAGTCATAGCATGCCAGAGCTGGATGGTATCTTCACAATCGGGCTATCCACAGCCCATAATTGGTGAAGGGGGGAAACTAAGGCGAATAGAGCTCAACCTGTGAGGTGGCAAAGGGCTGAGTTCCCAATTGCGTGCTCCAGCTTGATCTGAGACCTCAGGGTGGCTGTGCGGTGTCTGGTCGTATGATAATTTTCCACCTGTGCTATGACATGAACAAGGCTGCTGTTGGGAGACAATTTTCCATGGATTTGTTGAGTTTCTGTATGTCTCAGGAGAGCTTTTGTCCTTTGTCTCTGACTCAGTAGTCTTGCATCTTCTGCCAGCATCTATAAAACTGCAACTAGTTACCTTGTTACTTGAAAGAAGAGTAAAATCTCAGATACTTCACAGCTCCTCACAGTTGAAAGCAGTAGTTTCAGAAGCTATTAATAAATGTTTTGTGTGATAAGAATCCTCTCATCAAATTCGTTTTGGAAAAGCTGAAGCCAAAAAAAGAATTTAAAAAAATATAGAAGGAAAGTGGGTTCTTTTCCTGTTAGACTCTTTGATAAACTAAACAGCATTATAAATGGCTCTTGGGCATGGGGCAGGGATGGGTGGAGTGTGCTACGTTTCAAGAATTATTGGAATAGGAATATTGCTTCTCCCTTCCTCTGTGGGATGCTTAGGAACACTGGAAATAACAATAGAATAAAAGTAGTAGAAATGGAAAGTACGTATAATATAATTATGAATAAGGATGGAAATGCAGTTGGGGTGGTTTTCATATCCTTTGTAAACTAGAATGTGGTAAGCTAACAGTTATGGAAGCAGTACCTACACAGTCCTTTTGCTGGTGTGCCCAAACCAAGGAAGATAATGGGATTTTGCCCAAGGGTCAGATTTTAGAGCCAAAAGGGGGTCTAGAAACAATGTCCAACACTTCCATTTTACACATGAGGCACCAAGGCCTAGTGGGAGGAAGGCATTTACCTAGAGCCACTGGGTGGTAATTTTAGCAATAAAACGTAAATGATTTTAGTCACTTTTCAGTGTTCGTCACACATTATTTGTTCTCATGTTATCGTATTGTTTTATTTATTTGTAACTCAGTTTTAAGGTTTCATAAGGCAAATAGCATTTTGTCTAACACGTAAAGCTTCTACTAAAGTGTAACAATCTATTGAATATCTACGATATTCACTAGTCACTCTTCAAATCCAATACTGCCCAAAACGACTTTTTGCCATGATGAAAATGCTCCAGCCGGACACGGTGACTCACACCTGTAATCCCAGCACTTTGGGAGGCCGAGGTGGGCACATCACCAGAGGTCAGGAGTTCGAGACCAGCCTGGCCAACATGGTGAAACCTTATCTCTACTAAAAATACAAAAACTGGCCAGGCGTGGTGGTGTGCGCCTGTAATCCCAGCTATTCCAGAAGCTGAGGCAGGAGAATGGCGTGAACCTGGGAGGCGGAGCTTGCAGTGAGCCGAGATCGCGCCACTGCACTCCAGCCTGGGAGACAGCAAGACACCGTCTCAAAAAAAAAAAAAAAAAAAAAAGAAACAAAGAAAAAAAAAATCCATATTGCCAGTGTCCAGGATGGCAGCCATAAGCCACATGCGACTATTGAGCACTTGTTAATGTGGCTACTGTGATTGAGGAACTGTTTTCTTAATTTCATTTAATTTTAAGTAATTGAAATTTGCATTTAAATAGCCACATTTGGCTAGCAGCTGCTGTCGTGAGCGCTGTAATGACGAACTGTAGTGACCATACACTACAGTGTGCACTCTGGGAATGAGGAGGAATTAACGGCTAAGGTTGGAGTCAGAATCCGAGTTATTCCTTTTTGTTGATCTATGGCAAGCAGTCATGCCACTGGTGCAGGCCTGAAGCCCCGTTCACTTGTTCCACAAGCATTTAGCAAGCACCTATATGCCAGGCTTTGAGTGGGAGTGTGGGGGTGCACCAACCACTGGCCACGTGGTTATAAGGGTCTGGGCCTGTGGAATGAAGCAGAAGACGTCATCGTGAAGGAATCAGTTTCAGGCCTCGCGAGAGTTGGCACATGCCACGCGAGGGCCACTGCCCTATTGGCTTCTGAGTCACGGACTGCCCCGGAAGCTTCTGGGTCACGGACTGCCCCGGAAGCTTCTGGGCCACGGACTGCCCCGGAAGCTTCTGGGCCACGGACTGCCCCGGAAGCTTCTGGGCCACGGACTGCCGGACCGTTGGGCTGTGAGGCAGCGTCTCAGCGAGGCGGCACCCGGAGCCATGTCTTCACATAGGAGGAAAGCGAGGGGGAGGAATAGGAGAAGTAACCGTGCCATGCGTGTGGCTCACTTAGAGCTGGCAACTTATGAGCTGGCGGCAACTGCGTCGAATCCCGAGAGCAGCCCTCCTGGATACCAGGCCGCCATGGCTGACAGGCCGCAGCCAGGATGGCGGGAATATCTAAAGATGCGGGTCAGCAAACCCTTTGGGATGCTCCTGCTCTCCATTTGGATCCTGCTGTTCGTGTGCTACTACCTGTCCTACTACCTGTGCTCTGGTGAGTGCTGGCTCAGGCCAGGCAGGGAAATGCTGGGGGAGGGGGAGGGGGAGGGGGAGGGAGAGGAGGGCGGGGTGTGGCAACACACCGGCACCAACCATAGGCCTTCCTGCCCCTTCCTGTCCTCTCTCCTCCCAAAGGCCTTTATGGCCCTATCCTCAGCAGTCCTTACAAAGTCCTGCCCTCTCTCGCCTGGCTGCAGGAAGTCTTTCCTGCCTAAACTCACTTATAAAAGACTTTCCCTCCCCAACTTCCCCTAACAAAAGCCTTCCCTTCCTCACTTCCCGCCACAAAATAGACTAACCTCCCTTGTCGCCCCTTTTTAAAAATTGAGGACAAGGCACGGTGGCTCACATCTGTAATCCCAGCACTTTAGGAGGCTGAAGCAGGTGGATCACTTGAGGTCAGGAGTCCAAACCAGCCTGGCCAACATGGTGAAACCCTCATCCCTACTAAAAATACAAAAATTAGCCGGGCATGGTGGTGCACGCCTGTAATCCCAGTTAATCGGGAGGCTGAGGCAGGAGAATCGCTTGAATTCGGGAGGTGGAGGTTGCAGTGAGCTGGCATGGTGCCACTGCACTCCAGCCTGGTGAGAGAGCGAGACTCCGTCTAAAAAGAAAAAAAAAAAAAAGGAAAAGGACTGGGCTCAGTGGCTCACGCCTGTAATCCCAATACTTTGGGAGGCCGAGGCGGGCGGATTGCCTGAGCTTAGGAGTTCAAGACTAGCCTGGGCAACAAGGTGAAACCCCGTCTCTACTAAAATACAAAAAAATTAGCTGGGCGTGGTGGCATGCACCTGTAGTCCCAGCTACTTGGGAGGCTGAGGCAGGAGAATTGCTTGAACCCGGGAGGCGGAGGTTGCAGTGAGCTGAGATCGCACCACTGCACTCCAGCCTGGGCAACAGAGCGAGACTCCGTCTCAAAAAAAAAAAAAAAAAAAAAAAAAAAGGCCGGGCGCGGTGGCTCATGCCTGTAATCCCAGCACTTTGGGAGGCGGAGGCGGGTGGATCACGAGGTCAGGAGATCGAGACCATCCTGGTTAACACGGTGAAACCCCGTCTGTACTAAAAATACAAAAAAATTAGCCAGGTGTGGTGGCAGGCGCCTGTATTCCCAGCTACTTGGGAGGCTGAGGCAGGAGAACGGCGTGGACCCGGAAGGCGGAGCTTGCAGTGAGCCAAGATCGCGCCACTACACTCCAGCTTGGGCGACAGAGCGAGGCTCCATCTCAAAAAAATGAAAAAAAAATTGAAGTGAAATTCATATAACATAAAATTAACTATTTTATAGTGAACAATTAAAGGGATTTCGTTCCTGTAAATGTTGTGCAACCATCACCCCGTGTAGTTCCAAAATATTTTAACCACCCCAAATTAAAACCCATACCCATGAACCAGTTACTCCCAATTCCCCAGTCCATAAGGGTACTTAATTCCTTTTTATGGCTGACTAGTATTCCATTGTAGGGATATACTATATTTTTATCTAGTTTTTGAAATTTACCGAATTTGGGTTGTTTCCACTTTGGGCCTATTATGAACAATACTGCTATGAGCATTTGTGTACAAGTTGTTGTGTAGACATGTTTTGAATTCTCTAGGAGTAGAATTGCTGGGTCATATGGGAACTCCATTGATCTTTTTGAGGAAGTCCCACACTGTTTTACAAAGTGGTTGAACCGTTTTACATCTCCACTAACAATGTTTGAAGGTTTCAATTTCACCAATATATGTTATCTGTCCCCCTTGTTATACATTATAGCCATTATGGTAGGAGTGAAATAGTATCTCATTATGGTTTTGATTTATATTTTCCTAATGCCTAATGACGTTGAGCATGTTTTATATGCTTGTTGGCCATTCGTACATCTGTGGAGAAATGTCTTTTCAATTATTTGACCATTTTTAATTGTATCGTTTGTGGTTTTGCTGTTGAGCTTTAGGAATTCTTTATATATTCTGGATACTGGACCCTTATCAGATACCTGATTTGCAAATGTTTCCTCCCATTCTGTGGGTAGTCTTTTCACTTTCTTGATAATGTCCTTTGATGTAAAAATGTTTTTAATTTTGAGAAAGTTCAATTTATCTATTTTGTCTTTGGTTGCTTGTGTTTTGGAGTCATATCTAAGAATCCGTTGTCAGATCCAAGGTCATGACGATTACTCCCATGTTTGCTTCTAAGAGTTTTACGGTTTTAACTCTGATATTCAGATTGTTGATCCATTTTGAGTTGATTTTTGCATATGGTGTATGTTAAGGGTCCAACTTCATTCTTTTGCGTGTGGATAGCCACTTGTTCCAGCACCACTTGTTGAAGAGACGATTTTTTCCTCTTGGCAGCCTTCTGAAAAATCAGTTGATTATAGATTTATAGGTTTAGTTCTGGACTCTCAATTTTATTCTGGTCTACGTGTCTATCTCTATGCTGGTACCACATTCTTTTGATTACTGCAGCTTTATAGCAAGTTTAGAAATTGGAATGTGTGAGTCCATCATTTTCGTTCTTCTTTATCCATACTGTTTTGCGTATTCATGGCCACTAACAACTCTATATAAATTTGAGAGTCAGCTTTTCCGTTTCTGCAAAAAGGCCATTGGAATGTTGATAGAGTTGGCATTGAATCTGTAGATCACTTTGGAAGTGCTGCCATCTTAACAATATTAGGTATTCCAATCTGTGACCACAAAATGTCTTTCCATTTATTAATGTCTTCTTTAATTTATTTCAGTAATGTTTTGTAGTTTTCAGTTTACAAGTCTTTAACTTCCTTGGTTAAATTTATTTTTAGATATTTTATTCTTTTGTATGCTATTGCAAATGGAATGGTTTCCTTTTTCTTTTCATATTGTTCTTTGCTGGTGTATAGAAGCACAGCTGATTTTTACCTGTTGGTCTCGTACCCTGTAAAATTGTGAAATTAATTTATTAGCTCTAGTAAGATTTTGTGGGCTTTTTGGATATTCTAGACATAGAATCATGTTATCTGTAAATAGAGAGAGTTTTACTTTTTACTTTCCGATTTTCATGCCATTTATTTCTCCTTATTGCTTAATTGCTCTTGCTAGAACTTCCAGTACAATATTGAATAGCAGTGATGAAAGCAGGCATCCATGTTTTAGAGGAAGCTTTTGGTTTTTCAACATTGATTATAATGTTAGCTGTTCATCAGCTCTTCATCATGTTAAGTAAGATTCATTCTGTTCCCAGTTTGCTGAGTGATTTTATTACGACAGGGTTTTAGATTTTGTCAGATGCTTTTTTTGCATCAATTGAGATATGAAATTGTTTCCCTTTGTGTATTATGTTGACCGATTTTCTTATGTTCAACTGTCTTTAGATTAGTGGGATGAACCCCACTTTATAGTCATTGTGTATAATCCTTATAATACGCTGTTGCATTTGGTTTGCTGGTATTTTGTAGGAGAATTTTCTATCTATATTCATAAGCGATATTGGTCTGCAGTTTTCTTGTGGTGTCTTTGCCTGCCCTTGGGATCATGTTACTACTGAACTCCTAGAATGAGTTAAGAAGTATTGTTGCTGGAAGATTTTGAGAACGATTGATGTTAATTCTTCTTTAAATATTTGGTAGAAATTACCAGTGAAGCCATCTGTTCCTAGATTTTTTTTGTTGAAACATTTTATTTTTGATTTTATTTTTACTTTAAAAAAAGTTATGGGATACATGTGCAGAACGTGCAGGTTTGTTACACAGGTATACATGTGCCATGGTGGTTTGCTGCACCTATCAACCTGTCAACTAGGTTTTAAGTGGTATTTGTCTGAATGCTCTCCCTCCCCTTTCCCCCAACCCCTCGACAGGCCCTGGTGTGTGATGCTCCCCTCCCTGTGTCCATGTCTTCTCATTGTTCAACTCCCACTTATGTGTGAGAACATGCGGTGTTTAGTTTTCTGTCCCTGTGTTAGTTTGCTGAGGATGATGTTCCCAACTTCATCCATGTCCCTGCAAAGGACATGAACTCATTCTTTTTTATGGCTGCATAGTAGTCCATGGTGTGTATGTGCCACATTTTATTTATCCAGTCTATCATTGATGGGCATTTGGGTTGGTTCCAAGTCTTTGTTATTGTAAATAGTGCTGCAATAAACATACATGTGCATGTGTCTTTATAGTAGAATGACTTATAATCCTTTGGGTATATACCCAGTAATGGGATTGCTGGGTCAAATGGTATTTCTGGTTCTAGATCCTTGAGGAATTGCCACACTGTCTTCCACAGTGGTTGAACTAATTTACACTCCCACCAACAGTGTAAAAGTGTTTCTATTTCTTCACATCCTCACCAGCATCTGTTGTTTCCATACATTTTAATGATTGCCATTCTAACTGGCTTGAGATGGTATCTCATTGTGGTTTTTATTTGCATTTCTCTAATGACCAGTGATGATGAGCTTCTTTTCATATGTTTTTTGGCCTCATAAATGGCTTCTTTTCAGAAGTGTCTGTTCATATCCTTCACCCACTTTTTAATGGGGTTGTTTATTTATTTCTTGTAAATTTGTTTAAGCTCCTTGTAGATTCTGGTTATTAGACCTTTGTCAGATGGATAGATTGCAAAAATTTTCTCCCATTCTATAGGTTGCCAGTTCACTCTGATGATAGTTTCTTTTGCTGAGCAGAAGCTCTTTAGTTTAATTAGATCCCATTTGTCAATTTTGGCTTTTATTGCCATTGCTTTTGGTGTTTTAGTCATGAAGTCTTTGCCCATGCCTCTGTCCTGAATGGTATTGCCTAGATTTTCTTCTAGGGTTTTTATGGTTTTAGGTCTTGTGTTTAAGTCTTTAATCCATCTTGAGTTTACTTTTGCATAAGGTGTAAGGAAGGGGTCCAGTTTCTGCTTCCTGCATATGGCTAGCCAGTTTTCCCAACACCATTTATTAAATAGGGAATCCTTTCCCCATTGCTTGTTTTTGTCAGGTTTGTCAATGATCAGATGGTTGTAGAGGTGGGGTGTTAATTCTGAGGCCTCTGTTCTGTTCCATTTTTCTATATATCTGTTTTGGTACCAGTACTATGCTGTTTTGGTTACTGTAGTCTTGTAGTATAGTTTGAAGTCAGGTAGTGTGATGCCTCCAGCTTTGTTCTTTTTGCTTAGGATTGTCTTGGTTACACGGGCTCTTTTTTGGTTCCATATGAAATTTAAAGTAGTATTTTCTAGTTCTGTGAAGAAAGCCAATGGTATCTTGATGGGAATAGCAACGAGTCTATAAATTACTTTGGGCAGTATGGCCATTTTCACGATACTGATTCTTCTTATCAATGAACATGGAATTTTTTTTCCATTTGTTTGTGTCGTCTCTTATTTCCTTGAGCAATGGTTTGTCGTTCTCCTTGAAGAGGTCCTTCATGTCCCTTGTAAGTTGTGTTCCTATGTATTTTATTTTCTTTGTAGCAATTGTGAATGGGAGTTCACTCATGATTTGGCTCTGTGCTTGTCTATTCTTGGTGTATAGGAATGCTTGTTATTTTTGCACATTGATTTTGTATCCTGAGACTTTGCTGAAGTTGTTTATCAGCTTAAGGAGTTTTGGGGCTGAGACGATGGGGTTTTCTAAATATATAAAATCATGTCATCTGCAAACAGAGACAATTTGACTTCCTCTCTTCCTATTTGAATACACTTTATTTCTTTCTCTGGCATGATTGCTTTGGCCAGAACTTCCAATACTATGTTGAATAGGAGTGGTGAGAGAGGGCATCCTTGTCTTGTGCCGGTTTTCAAAGGGAATGCTTCCAGCTTTTGCCCATTCAGTATGATGTTGGCTATGGGTTTGTCATAAATAGCTCTTATTATTTTGTGATGTTGAGAAGAATGTATATTCTGTTGATTTGGGGTAGAGTCTTCTATAGGTGTCTGTTAGGTCTGCTTGGTCCAGAGCTGAGTTCAAGTCCTGAATATCCTTGTTAATTTTCTATCTCGTTGATCTGTCTAATATTGACAGTGGGTTGTTAAAGTCTCCCACTATTATTGTGTGGGAGTCTG
Organism: Pan troglodytes; assembly: GCF_028858775.2. Classification (NCBI taxonomy): domain Eukaryota; kingdom Metazoa; phylum Chordata; class Mammalia; order Primates; family Hominidae; genus Pan; species Pan troglodytes. Next base: position 145,378,499 of record NC_072421.2, read on the forward strand.
TCATTTTGTAGGTCTGTAGGAATTTGTTTTATGAATCTGAGTGCTCCTGTATTGGGTGCATATGTATTTAGGATAATTAGCTCTTCTTTTTGCATTGATTCCCTTTACCATTATGTAATGCCCTTCTTTGTCTTTTTTGATTTAAATTTGTTTTATCAGAGACTAGGATTGGTTTTTTTTTTTCTTTCTATTTGCTTGGTGAAATTTCTCCATCCCTTTATTTTGAGACTGTGTATGTCTTTGCATGTGAGATGGGTCTCCTGAATACAGGACACCAGTGGGTCTTGGCTCTATCCAATTTGCCAGTCTCTGTATTGTAATTGGGGCATTTAGCCGATTTACATTTAAGGTTAATATTGTTATGTGTGAATTTGATCCTGTCATCATGATGCTAGCTGTTTTGCACATTAGTTGATGCAGTTTCTTCATAGTGTCATTGGTCTTTGTATTTTGGCGTGTTTTTCCAGTGGCTGGTACTGGTTTTTCCTTTCCATATTTAGTGCTTCCTTCAGGTACTCTTGTAAGGCAGGCCTGGTGGTGACAGAATCCCTTAGGATTTGCTTGTCTGTAAGGATTTTATTTCTCCTTCACTTATGAAGCTTAGTTTGGCTGGATATGAAATTCTGGGTTGAAAATTCTTTTCTTTAAGAATATTAAATATTGGCCCCCACTCTATTCTGGCTTGTAGGGTTTCTGCAGAGAGATCTGCTGTTAGTCTGATGGGCTTCCCTTTGTAGGTAACCTGACCTTTCTGTCTTGCTGCTCTTAACATTTTTTTCCTTCATTTCAGCCTTGGTGAGTCTGATGATTATGTGCCTTGGGGTTGCTCTTCTCGAGGAGTATCTTTGTGGTGTTCTATTTCCTGAATTTGAATGTTGGCCTGTCTTGCTAGGTTAGGGGAAGTTCTCCTGGATAACATCCTGAAGTGTGTTTTCCAACTTTGTTCCATTCTCCCCGTCACTTTCAGGGACCTCAATCAAACGTAGGTTTTGTCTTTTCACATAGTCCCATATTTCTTGGAGGCTTTTTTCATTCCTTTTCAATCTTTTTTCTCTAATCTTGTCTTCACGCCTTATTTCATTAAGTTGATCTTCAATCCCTAATATCCTTTCTTCTTCTTGATTGATTTGGCTATTGATACTTGTGTATGCTTCACGAAGTTCTCGTGCTGTGTTTTTCAGCTCCATCAGTTCATTTATGTTCTTCTCTAAACTGGTTATTCTAGTTAGCAGTTCCTGTAACCTTTTGTCAAGATTCTTAGCTTCCTTGCATTAGATTAGAACATGCTCCTTTAGCTCAGAGGAGTTTGTTATTACCCACCTTCTGAAGCCTACTTTGTCAAACCCATTCTCTATCCAGTTTTCTGCCCTTGCCGGAGAGGAGTTGTGATCATTTGGAGGCGAAGAGGCATTCTGGTTTTTGGAATTTTCAGCATTTTTGCACTGTTTTTTCCTCATTTTTGTGGATTTATCTACCTTTGATCTTTGAGGCTGAAGAACTTTGGATGGGATTTCTGTGTGGGGGTTCTTTTTGCTGATGTTGATGTTACTGCTTTCCGTTTGTTAGGTTTTCTTCTAACAGTCAGGCCCCTCTGTGGCAGGTCTGCTCTAGTTTGCTGGAGGTTCACCCCAGACCCTGTTTTCCTGGTTATCACCAGTGGAGGCTGCAGAACAGCAAAGATTGCTTTCTGCTCCTTTCTCTGGAAGCTTCATCTCAGAGGGGCACCAGCCTGATGCCAGCCAGAGCTCTCCTGTATGAGGCTCCTGTCACCCCCTGTTGGGAGGTCTCTCCCAGTCAGGAGGCACAGGGGTCAGGGACCCACTTGAGGATGCAGTCTGTCCCTTAGCAGAGCTCGAGTGCTGTGCTTGTAGAACCCTCCTTGTCAGGGTCCACTGCTCTCTTCAGAGGTGGCAGGCAGGAATGTTTAAGTCTGCTGAAGCTGCGCCGACAGCCGCCCCTTTCCTCGGGTGCTCTGTCCCAGTGAGATGGGAGTTATATCTTTAAGCCCTTGACTGGGGTTGCTGCCTTTCTTTCAGAGATGCCCTTCCCAGTGAAGAGGAATCTAGAGAGGCTGTCTGGACACAGCTGCTTTGCCACACTGTGTTGAGTTCCACCCAGTCCTTAGCACAGTCAGGGGAAAGCCGCCTACTCAAGCCTCAGTAATGGCGGATGTCCCTCCCCACACCAAGCTCAATTGTCCCAGGTCGACTTCAGACTGCTGTGCTGGCAGGGAGAATTTCAATCCAGTCATTCTTAGCTTCCTGGGCTCTGTGGCAGTTGGACCCACTGGCTTGGCTCCCTGGCTTCAGCCCCCTTTCCAGGGGAGTGAACAGTTCTGTCTCACTGGGGTTCCAGGTGCCACTGGGCTAAGAAAAAAAAAAAAAAACAAAAACTCCTGCAGCTAGCTCCGTGTCTGTCTGAACAGCTGCCAGTTTTGTGCTTGAAACCCAGGGCCCTGGTGGTGTAGGCACATGAGGGAATCTCCTGGTCTGTGGACTGCAAAAACCATAGAAAAAGCATAGTATCTGGGCCAGATAGCACAGTCTGTCACAGCTTCGCTTGGCTGGGAAAGGGATGCCTCCGCTCCTTGCACTTCCCAGGTAAGGCGACACCCCACCCTGCTTCTACTCACCCTCCGTAGGCTTCACCCACTGCCTAACCAGTCCCAATGAGATGAACAGGGTACCTCAGTTGGAAATGCAGAAATCACCCAACTTCTGCATTGGTCTTGCTGGGAGCTGCAGACCAGAGCTGTTCCTTTTCGGCCATCTTGCCAGCAGATGCCCCTGTTTTTGTATTTTTATATTGATATATCATAGTTGTATGTATTTTTGGGGTGTATGTGATATTTCAATATGTATATACAATGTGTAGTGATCAAATCCAGGTAATTGAGATATCCATTACCTCAAAAATTTATCTTTGTGTTGGGAACATTCCAATTCTTCTCTTCTAGCTACTTTGAAATATAAAACAAATTATTATTAACTATAATTTCTCTGTTACAAGGGAGGTTTTGTTTAGTGTTTCAATCTCTTTATTTGTTATAGGTATTCTTTGAAAGGTCTTCCCTCCTTAACCTCCCTTCACAAAGTACTACATTTCCTTTCCCTTCTTTCAGAAATGACTTTCTCTCATAGGTGACTTTCCTCCCTCATCTCTCCCAAGACCTTCTTTTCAGTACCTCCATCACATGGGACTAACCTTCTTCACCACACCGCTGAAACCACTAACCTCCATCATCTCCTCTCTTAAAGCTTTTCCACTCCAACCTCACTTGCTAACCTCCCTTACTTCACCACACATTTCCTCAATCACCTCCCTTCACAAAAGTCTTTCCTTGCTCATTTCTCCTCATGAAAGCCTTTCTTTACTCACCTTCCATCACAGAGTCCTACCCTCCCGCATGTTCACTCACAAGTGCTTTCTTTTATCTCTCTCTAAAGGCTTCCTACCACACTTCTGAAAAAGTGCTTACTTTTCTCACCTCAGTCGTGGAGGCCTTTAATTCCTCAACTCTTCACTAAAATTCCTTGTCTTCCTTCACAAAGACCTTCCTCCCTCATCTCCTCTCACAAGGGCCTTTCTTCTTTCACCTCCCTCATGAAATAATAACCTCCTTCATCTCCTCTTCATAGTCCTTTCTTATCTCACCAGTACATTCCCTGCCTCACCTTTGCTTATATAGTTCCAGCCTCCCTTATCTCTCCTCACAAAGGTATACCCTCCATCTTCTCCTCTACCAAAATCTTCTTTCCATGCTCTCCCCTAACAAAATTCTAACCTCTTTCACCTCCCCTCACAAAGACCTAATCTTCTTTCATGGTTACCTTTCCTGCTTTCTTTACCCTCACAATTGACTTCCTTCCCTGCTCAAAGGCCTCCTTCCCTCAAGTCCCCTCACAAAACCCTAACTTTCTCACCTCCTTTCCCAAAAAACTTCCCTCCTTCACTTATCATCACAAAGGCCTTCCTTCTTTTACCCTCACAAATGCCTTCCCTCCTTCATCACCATTCCAAAAGTTTTTCTTGTCCTTCAATCAAGGTCCTTTCATTTCTCACCTCCCCACAATGACTTTCCTTTGCTCACTTCACAGGCCTTTTCTCAAAAGCTTTTCATTCCTTATCTCACAGAGCCCTTTTCTCCTCTCTGAAAGTCTTCAGTCCCTTACTTCCCTTCTTTTACCTTATACCATCCTCTCCCTCTCTAAGCTACCTTCACTAAGGCCTTCCCCTCTCCCTCAAATTCCTTCCCTTACCTCTTTATTTACCCTCCTCCAGGCCTTCACTCACTCCCTCTCAGAAGCCTACTTTCAGCTCTCCAAAAGTTCTTCTCCCCACTCAGGTTTTCCTTCCTTCACCACCCAAAGGTACTTTCCACTTCTTCCCCAAAAGCCTTCTTTTCTTCCTTCCACTTAATGGTCTTTCTGCCTCACTTGCTTCACTCAAAGTCTTTCCCTCCTCCTCCAGATTCTCCCAACCTGAACTGCTTTTCCTTTTCCTACAACCTTCCTTCCTTCCATAACCTTCCTAAGTCTCAGATGGTTTTCTCAAAACAGCTTTCTCAATATTACCCATAATGGCGTGCCTTTTCTCCCAACCCCCTCACAAATGTATTTTATGTTCTCATCTGCACAAAGGCCTTAGATTTCCCACAGTCTCCTGCCTTTGAGCTCCAGACCCAAGCCCAAAGACTTCAGCATCCCCACCTCTAATCCCAAGGGCTTCTTTCTCCCTGCTCTCCCTAGAGGTTTTCCATCTTCTCAACCAAGGTCCACCCACAGTCAAAGAGGGAGGCAAAGATTGGGCAGTGGCATCACAACTAAAAAGAATAGAGACTTCTATACACTATGTCACAACTACATGGGTTTCTAGGTTTTTGTGAGGAATGAAATTCGAAATTAAATAAAGTATATGCTGTGTTTTATCAATTATTTGAAATAAGTTAGAAAATATGATTTCTGTTCTTTGAAAAAATGTTAAGATATTTTTAATGATCATTTACAAATCATAATATTACTACAAATTATTCAGGTTTATTTCTACTATTTATCTAAAGCACCAAAGTATTTCTGAATTACTGTATTTGTAATAGTACAATACTAAAAGTCTTCTTATCCTCTAAAAAAGTAAGCTGAAAAACAAAACTATAAATTGTGTATTTTTTCTTAGTCAGTGAGTTCTTCATTTTCTATTTCTATTTTGAGTAGAACTCCCACACAAAAAAGAATACTGTCTAATTCAGTGTGATTTCTTTATTTCCAGGAGTACTTTTTCCATTATAGGTCTAACATGTTTTCTCCTAAAATAATCTATGATTCATTCTTTACATTGTTAGATTTCCCAGATTCTCAGGAGGTAATATGTGACTGTATGAATTAAATTTAATTTGCATTTAAAATTATTTCACTTAATTAACATAACAAAATGCACTTGTTATGGGTTGAATTGTGTTCCCTCACCAAAAACAGTTGCAATTATAACCCCAATACCTTATTTGTGATCTTGTTTGGAGATAAGGTCTTCATAGAGATAATCAAGTTAAAATGAGGTCATCTGAAGTGTATTTTAATCCACTATGAATGGTGTCCTTATAAAAAGGGGAAACTTGGATGCAGAGACAGACACCCATACAGGAAAGACTATTTCAACCTGCAAGCCAAGGAGAGGCGTTTCCTCACAATCCTCAGAAGGAACCAGCCCACCCCGTCTCTACTAAAAATACAAAAAATTAGCCGGGCGTGGTAGCGGGCGCCTGTAGTCCCAGCTACTCGGGTGGCTGAGGCAGGAGAATGGCGTGAACCCGGGAGGCGGAGCTTGCAGTGAGCCGAGATCGCGCCACTGCACTCCAGCCTGGGCGACAGAGCGAGACTCCGTCTCAAAAAAAAAAAAAAAAAAAAAAAAAGAAGGAACCAGCCCTACTAACACCTTGGTTTTGGACTTCTAGCCTCCAGAGGTGTGAGACAATAAATTTCTGTTTTAAGCCACCCAGTTTATGGTATGTTGTTACAACAGCCCTAGAAAACTAATATACATCAGAAGGTAAAATAATTGTCCATGGTCCTGTAGAATTATGGCGAAAGCAAAACATATGGTTCTGACATTAAAATTCCCTTTCTCATTTCTAGACGGACCCTAGTGAGTTCTCTTAGATTTAATGGTACTGACAGGAATTGAAGTTGAGTGACCTGAGGTAACTCTGGGATATACCTCCAGTTTGTATTGTCATTTGCATTCCCAAGCCGCATTGCCTTTCAAGTTATATTTATGCAGAAGACGTACAGACCAGTGGCATACAGGATAAGGAGAGAAGCAAACTGTGGACTGGGAGTTTGATTCCACCAATAATCTGTAACCTATTCTGTCAGTCCTAATTGCTCATCCTTTTCAGGGAAATTTAAAAAATGAGAAATAAAGATGGACTAGTAGGTAATATTTTCAAATTGCCTTAGCTGCATGGACAAATCTCAGTAACTAGTTTCTGTATCATTATATTATAATACTTTATTTATCTGATATCCTTGGGGAGTGAATGAGGCATTACACATAGAAAGTCTGGCTGCCTGCCGTGTACCTAATTGAGCACGAGGCTAGCTTTTGCTTTAACCCTGTGTATGTGTGGTGTAGTTGGAGGAGCCCTAAGCTAGGAATCAAGAGATCTAGGTTGCCCTGATTGTTCACACTAACTTGCTGTGTGACCATTGATGAGTCATTTTACCTCTTTAGGCTTCAGTTATCGAAAAAATGAAGAAATTTCACTAGGTGGGCATTTTTCCTGTTCAGTCAAAATGCTTGGTTATCTTAATGATACCAGTCATTCATGTTTTCCTTTAAGCTACCTTACTTTTTTACATTAATATATTTATTTAAAAAGGGAACTGTACCATAGTTATAAATGGAAAGTTGACCATATTTGCTATTAAGAAAGTTATTAATAAAAATAAATATCCTGAAAACAAGTAATGATATTAAATTTAAAATTGTAAGCAATAAAAATAAACGATGAAAGACATGTAACAAACTGTTTTGCATTGTATTAAGCCCTTCACATGTGACTTCATTTAATCCTCATAACACTTCAAAATAAATATCACCATTTTGCAGATGAGTAAACTGAGGCAACGAGAAGTTTACTGACATGCTCAAGTTCACCTCCTAGTATGTGGCAGAGTCAGGATACAAACTCAGGTCTGTTTGAGGCCAACACCCAGAAAGACAGTGGCATAGGTAGACCCTCAACTTGAAGCCTCAGTAAAATCCTTTAGAAACTGATACAGTTAGCCACTGCTCTTTCTGTCTCCTCACCCTGTCATTCAGTTTCTCATCTATTAGACCTCACACCAGAGCGGGGATGGGGGGGCGGGGGCAACATAATTTGTAAAATGAAAATACAAGATCTCTCATTCAAAATTCATGGATTTCAAAATGGCGATAGCAAAACATTAAACCAAGCATGGAGCTCCCCAAGTGTGGGGCCCTGTTTGACTGCACAAGTCACATATAGATGAAGCTCTCTGTCTGCACTGAGTCTGGTGTTTCTTTTCCGTTGAAATGTAGTTAGATTTTTAGTCTTTTATTTGTAACAGGGAAATTAAAAAATAAAAATTCTTTGTGACAAGGAAACATAATTGTTTCTTTAATATTTTCTGCTACCAATTTAAAAGGCTGACTCCTAATCTTTTATTTGCTGAACATGCTAATGAGTGTAAAGATGCAAATTAGAGGCAAAGAGGATGACATTATTCTTCATATGAAAAATAATGGAGGAGGGGAAAAAGGCTGGAGGCTGTTTGGGTAGAGAGGAAGACCTGAGAAAAAGGCTTGTGTGCTAGCTGGTGGGAGACTTTGGAGAGAGTTAAAGAGGAAAAGGAGGCGATTGTCCCAGGGAAGAAAGAGCAGGGACAAAAGTTTATAAAGCCTAAGCAAAAAGAACAAAGCTGGAGGCATCACACTACCTGACTTCAAACTATACTACAAGGCTATAGTAACCAAAACAGCATGGTACTGGTACCAAAACAGACATACAGACCAATGGAGAAGAACAGAGGCCTCAGAAATAATGCCACACATCTACAACCATCTGATCTTTGACAAACCTGTCAAATACAAGCAATGGGGAAAGGATTTCCTATTTAATAAAGGTTGTTGGAAAAACTGGCTAGCCATATGCAGGAAACAGAAATTGGACCCCTTCCTTATACCTTATACAAAAATTAACTCAAGATGGATTAAACACTTATATGTAAGACCTAAAACCATAAAAACCCTAGAAGAAAACCTAGACAGTTCCATTCAGGACAATGGCATGGGCAAAGACTTCATGACTAAAACACCAAAAGCAATGGCAACAAAAGCCAAAATTGACAAATGGGATCTAATTAAACTAAAGAGCTTCTACTCAGTAAAAGAAACTATCATCGGAGTGAACTGGCAACCTATAGAATGGGAGAAAATTTTTGCAATCTATCCATCTGACAAAAGGCTAATATCCAGAATCTACAAGGAGCTTAAACAAATTTACAAGAGAAAAAAAAACCATCAAAAAGTGGGCAAAGGATATGAACAGACACTTCTCAAAAGAAGACATTTATGAGGCCAAAAAACATATGAAAAAAAGCTCATCATCACTGGTCATTAGAGAAATGCAAATAAAAACCACAATGAGATACCATCTCTCGCCTGTTAGAATGGCAATCATTAAAATGTGTGGAAACAACAGATGATGGAGAGGATGTGGAGAAACAGGAACGCTTTTACACTGTTGATGGGAGTATAAATTAGTTCAACCATTGTGGAAGACAGTATGGCAATTCCTCAAGGATCTAGAACCAGAAATACCATTTGACCCAGCAATCCCATTACTGGGTATATACCCAAAGGATTATAAATCATTCTACTATAAAGACACATGCACATGTATGTTTATTGCAGCACTATTTACAATAGCAAAGACTTGGAACCAACCCAAATGCCCATCAATGATAGACTGGATAAAGAAAATATGGCACATATACATCATGGAATACTATGCAGCCATAAAAAAGAATGAGTTCATGTCCTTTGCAGGGACATGGATGAGGCTTGAAACCATCATTCTCAGCAAACTAACACAGGGACAGAAAACTAAACACCGCATGTTCTCACTCAGGAGTTGAACAATGAGAACATATGGACACAGGGAGAGGAACATCACACACCAGGGCCTGTCAGGGGGTGGGGGGCTAGAGGAGGGATAGCATTAGGAGAAATACCTAATGTAGATGACGGGTTGATGGGTGCAGCAAACCACCATGGCCCATGTATACCTATGTAACAAACCTGCACATTCTGCACATGTATCCCAGAACTCAAAGTATTAAAAAAGACAAAGTTTATAAAGATTTGCCATATGGCAAGTGATGTCAGCCGTGTTTGGTGTCATGGTAGGTTTGATATGTTACTCATATTTTTTTCTTTTACACTTTCAAATAAACTCATAGCAAACATTAATATATCCACAAATATTCATCTATGTTCCACCTAAAATTCTTATGTACTACTAGTGATAGACTACACTTTGAGACATACTGCTCAAATTAATTTAAAAATAATTTTCTTTCAGAGTACGGAAGAAACCAAAGGTGGAGGGCAGGGTAAAATATATTCTAGACTTATGGTTGAGACTGCCACTGATGTTGCTCATCTTAGTTAAGATGTTTAATTGTCGCTTTCATTTCAATGCCCATTGTAATGACCGAAAGATCTATAAAGGGTGAAAACCTGGAGAACCTAGAAAGTTTCCATCTGGCATCTATATGCCAGAAACTTGGAGGGTTCTCTGAAAGATAAAAACATGATGGAGAGAAATCACAGCAACTTGTGTTTCATGTCAAGCCAAGGGCAAGCCTGCCCAGCAGGGTCTGGAGGCTAGGGCACTCTGAGTTGGGGACTCTAAGTTGGGGGATCAATATTCTAGAGGAATTCCAGAGAGCACATAACTTGCTGAATATAACTTAGGATGGAGACTTGGGCCTCAGTGTGCTACTGTCAGCCAACACTTACTTCAGATGGTGTGCTGAATCGAGTGGCAACAAGGACAGCAAATTGACGAAGGGGGACATTGAGCAAACAAACAGCAATATGGAACTAAAGTCTTGTCAAGGTCCCTTCCATCTGTGGCTCCCTTCTCATGTCATGCAGGACAGAGGGTTCTCTGATCTGGCAAAATGTGCCTAGCAACATTAATCTCATTTCTTGTCCCTGTGCTGGAAGCACTCTCCCAGGTCCTTTGTTCAGCCAGCTACTTCTAGTCCTTTTTTTTTTTTCCACTTAAATATCATCTCCTCAGAGAGACTGGCTCCCATTTAAAGTAGCCCCCCTCCTTTATTCTGTATCAGTATCCACTTTTCTTCATAGCACTCATTACAATTTGTAATTACTTAATTTGTTAGTGGTCTGTCTTCTCCACTGCATTGTAGTAAGCTCCATGAGGGCAGGGATCTTGTCTGACTTGTTCACTGATATATCCTCAAAACACAGAATATAGTGGGTGTTCAATAATGAGTAAGCATTAGTAGAAAACAAGCAGGACAAAATGGATTATGTTTAATATTGTCAAGGTGTAATATATAGTGAAGATAAAATTGTCATGACTGAATATGCACTATTGGAATATATGAAACAAATAGTTTTAGAAATTTAAGTAGAAATCGTCAAAACCACAATCATGGTGAGATACTTTAATATTTATCTTTTAGTCCTTGACAGAAAAATAAAGATACAGAGCATTTGCATAATATAATTTAGCTTGATTTAACATTTATAATAGAGTTCATTGTGAGAGTACACATTCAAATGTATGTGTATGGAAGTTGCTCTCATTAAAATGAGAAAGAAGATATTATCATTGATATAAAGGAGATTTAAATATTACAAGTGAATAGTCTTACGATTCCATGCTAATAATTGCTTTGTAAATAGATGATTTCCTAGCAAAATAAAAATAACAAAATTAACTGTGACCATGAAGAAGCAAAAGATAAAGAACTACCCCTCTCCAAAAAATGAAGACTCAGACTTTTTCTGGATGAGTTTTCCCAAACCTTTAATGGATCAAATCATTCCTATATTGTTTCATCTGTTTTAGTCTAGAAAAGCAACAGGAAGCTTCCTAGGTTATTTTATGAAACAGGTATAACTCTTATGCCAAAATTTACAGATGTAGCACACAAAAGAAAACTGCAGACACACTTCACTTAGGAATGTTGAATCATGAATCCTATATAAAACATTAGCACTTGTGGACTTTGTTCAAGAATGCAAGAATATTTTAATATTGGCAAATATATTAATAACATTCAATAATTAATAGGCAGGGGGAAATATCATCATGGCAGTAAATATTAAAAGGATTTGATAGAATCCCAGTTCTATCCCTGATTCAAAATGAAACAAAATAACAACAGAAAATTTGTAGAAAGCTAAAACTAGAGAAATACATCCTTAATTTAATAAAGGGTATCTATCTTACACCAGCAGCCAACATTATACTTCATTATGAAATACTAGCACATTCGCATTGAAGTCAGGAATGACTCAAGAACGCCCATTATTATGGTTATTAATCAACATAGTTTAAACATTTCTAGGCAATACAGTGAAAGAAGAAAAATAATTCAGGTGTTAATATTGTAAAGAAAGGAGACAAAGTCATCTATATTTAGTGATAATATTATTGTCTATCTGGAATGAAACTGAAGAACAATGAGAACTAACGAGAGTTAACTAAGGGAGGAAGAAAATACATGTATAAAAATCAATAGCTCTCTTACATACCATCAATCCACTAGAAAATGTGGTGAAATGGATTATGTTCACAAAACAACAAAATATATATGATGCCCGGGAATAAATGTACTAAGAAAAGTGCAGGGCCTATCTGAATACAATGATAAACCTTATTCAGGGACATAAAAAGAGACTTGAATGAACAGAGAAACAAAACTACTTAGGTGAAAAAATTTTGTAACATTATCAATTCTCTCCAAATGAGTCTACATTTAATTGAATTCATGCCTAGCACGTGGGACACACAATAAATGATTTTTGAATGAATGATAAATAAGTGAACATAATTACCATAAAATTTAGAATTTTTTTTGACTTGACAAAACGATTTTAAGGTTCATCTAAAAAATTCTCAGAGCTGAAAATAAAATTTGATAGTAGAGACAATGAAAGGATTACCAGATCAGTTATTAAAACATAATGACATAAGATAGGCCTGGCGCAGTGGCTTACGGAGGCCTAGACAGGTGGATCACGATACCAGCCTGGGAAACATGGTGAAACCCCGTCTCTACTAAAAATACAAAAATTAGTTGAGCGTGATGGTGCATGCCTGTAATCTCAGCTACTCGGGAGGCCAAGGCACAAGAATCACTTGAACCAGGAAGGCGGAGGTTGCAGTGAGCTGAGATTGCACCATTGCACTCCAGCCTGGGCAACAGAGCGATACTCTGTCTCAAAAAAAATAAAACAAAAGATAAAATAAACAATAACATTAGTATTGGCCCATGAATAGATAGGTTGGTGGAACAGAATAGAAAGTCAAGAAGCAGATCTATGACTATGTAAGGATTTAGAATGTGATGATGTTATCTTAAGTATAATAGAAAAGGATGGATTTAATAAAGGGCCTTATGACTGCTGGAAAAATTGTATCCCTACTCCACAACACACTCCAAAATATACTCCAGGTGTATTAAATATTTAAATTTAAAAAGTACAACCATGAAAATGTTGGGAGTATTAGAGTATAGAATGCCTTTATAGAGGTAAAAATAATAAAGGAAGAGATTGATAGATTTAATTACATATAACATTTTAAGCTTCTGAGCTTCCCAAACACCATAAAAAAGTAAGGATAACCAATTACCTTGAAAAAAATATTTTAAATATGTGGCAGATTAAGAGTTAAGTTCTCTACTATGCAACACAATATGAAATATGTAAGCTCACTGATTATGAAAGTTGCAAATTAAAACAAAAGATATTTTGTTTTATTTTGGCCATCAAATTGGCAAATAATAAAAAATGGAGAGGTGTCAGAAAACTGGCACTTGCCTGTACTACTGGTAGAAGTGTATTTTGGGGTTGCCCTGCTGGAGGGTAATTTGGACATACTCAAGAGCCACCATGCCTTAAGAATTTATCTTAAGTAATTTTTCATGAATATTTGCAAATATATAAATATAAAGCTTCAGTGATAATCATTGCAAGCTAACGATAATGTAATGATAATCATTGCAGTATTCTTTATAACATCAATAAATTGTAAACAGCCTAAATGTTTTCCTATGGAGAAATTGCTAACTGAGTTATAATAGAGCCGTATAATGGAATTCTGTGACATTATTAAAGATAGTTTTGGGAAATATTTAATGCTATGGACAAATCTGTGTTATCCTCTTCTCTCATGTAGGAGGGAATTGTGTAAATAAGACTAAAAACCAGTTCTTTAAAATAGTGAGAAAGAAGGATAAGGAAGGTTTTACTGTATGTAAGGCCTTGATTTTTGTCAATATATATGTAAGCCAACATATTTTCCAAGACTTTCTGTGATGGGATCTGATTTAGTTGGAATACATACTGTTTTCAGCTCATCAGTTGATTAGGCCTCTTAATGCCGTTTGTCAGAGGCAAGTTTACTATTGTAAATCAGCTTACAACAATGGCATGTGTCAGCCTATAGCTTAAGCATTTGTAAATTGAACACTTTTTCAGTTTCACAACAAAATTGCATTCTGATTATTAATGATGCTTAAGCTGTTATGAGATGAAAGTATATCTGTTAGCTATTTGACATTCTATAATTAATTTAAGCAAAGGTAATTACCATTCAAGCGTCATTGAAAGTGATAAATGCTTTATATGTTGGGATTAATAATTTTACTTCTTCTTAAGGGTCCTCATATTTTGTGGTTGCAAATGGATGTGTCCTGCCCAACAGTGAAAATGCTCATGGCCAATCTCTGGAAGAAGATTCCGCATGGGAAGCTTTGCTGAATTTTTTCTTTCCAACAAGTAAGTTCTTGTTTGATTTTTTTCCCCCTCTAATGTTCTTGTTTTGAAAACAGTAATTAAATGTTTAGGAAGCAGTGTGGTGTAATGGCACTGGAGTGGGACAGAGCTGAGTTTGAATCCTGGCTCTGCTCTTTGGCTTAGGCAAGACAATCTCTCTGAACCTCAGTGCCCTCATCTTTGAAATGAAGATATTTACCACAAAGAATTATGAGGATGAACTGAGATAATATTCATAAGGCATTTCATAAATGTTTGTTACTGTTTATAAAATACTTTTCCTTCGCAAATATCTAAATCTTTCACAATTTACCTGAATGGCATTGCCTGAAATTCAGTCACTGACCCAGTATTGTGAAATTGATGTCTTCTGTGGCATTAGTGAGGGTACTGTGTGACTGATGTTATGGAATATGCCAGATGTTTTCCCATCTGTTTTAATGATAGAAATCCCAGGTTTCAAGTCTCACTGTCTTTTTGTGATTCTGTATATAATGTGTTTATCAAGCACATTATGACCCCTGAGAATTATTAACCACAAATAAACACGTTTCATTTTGTATAGCATGTGGTGCCCTTTCAAGGAGAAGCTTCATATAAATTGGAATATGTGAAGTACAAAGATAAAGCTCTTATGAAAAATCATGCAGAATTTATTCTAACAAAATTTGATATACTCTATAAGCACAAAATTATATCTGTTCTTTGATTCCAGGCCTTTCCACTGAATTCTTTAGTGAACTTGAAAAAATCTCTTTATGTTTCTTTATACTTGTTACATTAAGTTTAAAATAGGCATCTACCAATGAGAATAGCAAAATAAACAAGTTCCTTAAATAAACTCAAAATACTGCCATGGTCAAATTGAGTAAATAAAAAAGAAGTCTGAGACGGTGTTATGTCGTATAGGCTGAAAGAATGGTTTGAGTGCCAAAGTTAGTCGTAAACAACAACTAATGATGATTTAAGCTTTAAAGCTTATGAAAACCACAGATGTAAACAGTCACATACTTACCTATAATAACTACATTGTACAGACACTGAAGCCACCTGTAAAAATGGTTCGAAAAAGATATCTGCATTTCCCAAATATTTCTCCAACCTGGTGCAGGAAAGTAAGTCAAAATCAATTATATGAAGTAAAAATTTTGTCCAACAAAATAAAATTGTTCCATTTTAATAGAAACATCTGACCTAGGTTGATTCAAAAAGTGATTGAATATTTATAAAATGTACATACTGTCTTTGAAGACAATAACTACAGCTTCATAAAACGTGAAATATTTTTAACCAATTTATTTCTTCCCCCACATAATTGAAAATAAACACTCTTACCACTTAAGCATGAAAAAAAAGTTCGTTGTTTTGCCATTAGGCTACTATTTGTAAAATATTTATCTCTTGCAGATTAAAATGACAACCTTGATACACACTGGCATGGAAGCTTGAGAGATCACCTGATCTTTCTCCCTTTGGACAAAATTACATACTTAAACCTGACAAAAAAAATTGTTCTACCTTTTTGATTCTTTAAAATTACTAATGCCTCTTAGTAATTTGAGCTTGAAAGTTAATTTGTTTTTGTTTTTTTGAGACAGAGTCTCGCTCTGTTGCCAGGCTGGAGTGCAGTGGCACAATCTCGGCTCACTGCAACCTCTGCTTCCCAGGTTCAAGCAATTCTCCTACCTCAGCCTCCTGAATAGCTGGGACTACAGGCACATGCCACCACGCCCAGCTAATTTTTGTATTTTTAGTAGAGACAGGTTTTCCCCATGTTGGCCAGGACGGTCTCGATCTCTTGACCTCGTGATCCGCCCGCCTTGGGCTCCCAAAGTGCTGGGATTACAGGCGCGAGCCATCGTGCCTGGCCTGTGTTAATTTTAATATCTAGCATAAAGTCCATCAGATGCACTTAAAGCAGAAATTAACAGATGATCTTAGAGATCATATAGTCTAGTCTCTTCTACGATTTAACCCTAACCCTAACCCTCTCTTTAGCATTTCTGGAAAGTGGTATTTGAACAGTACCCATGGTGAGAAACTCAGCATGCAAGGAAATCCATCCCATCTCTGAGTAGTCCTGACTATTGTCACCATTTTCTGGGTGTTTGACACCCAGAACTGAACACTTGATGCAATCCAACCTAGGGGAGAAGAGCCGCTCTGGGCCTAGCAGAATTGAAGAACAGATTACTTAGAATATAGAACAACAAGTAGGATAAACTCTCATGTCTAAAATGTTTGGAAAATGAGTATCTAGGCCAGTTGGTAGTGCATTAAATTTTTGATCTTGCATAAGTTACTTTGATCCTTTATTATTTTTAAAACAGAGATTGTAAAATCCAATTTGGGAGTTTGTTGCAAAGATTAGTAATAAAGTGTGTAAAGCAAGGTTCCTGGCCCAAACAGGTGCCTAAATAATGGTAGATATTATTATTTTTACCTTGGCTTCAGCAATTGCCAATCTTTAAAAAAGAGGAATGTAGTAAAATATACTGAGGTTAAAATTTGCATAAAACAATTACATTGTTCTTTGCTGACGTTGAAGTGCTTTAGTGATTATAAAATATCAGTTACTACTTTTAAGTTTGTAATTGTTGATAGTATAAGAGATTGAACCGAATCTATTCTGGCCTTAACACATAGACATACTGTGGAGGTTTTTCTTTTTGAATGAAAATCTGATATTGTGCTTTTTAGTTTGTATTTGTTTCTCTTATAAAGCAGGATATTATAGAAAATAAGCTATTTGAGCTTGCAGGTCTTTTAGATTCAGGTATGTACGAATTTATTGCAGTTGCATGAATCTTGGTGTTAATGCCATAAATCATTGCCTGTTTAAAATTATAGAGTCATAATTTAAGGGTGAAACGAAGAATCTTAAAATATATTATAGTGCCAATATGATAAGTGTTCACAAAAAGTAGGTCAATGCCAGTGTATCACTTACTTTAGTCACTAGCAGCAAACTATGTAATTTTTACTTACATTCATTCTCATTGATGCATTCAATGAGTTTCTGTGGCTTAGTAACGTTAAGCCGGAGGATATATGTGGGATCATTTTTATTTATTTATTTTTTAGTTTTTTAAATTATACTTTAAGTTTTAGGGTACATGTGCACATTGTGCAGGTTAGTTACATACGTATACATGTGCCATGCTGGTGCGCTGCACCCACTAACTCGTCATCTAGCATTAGGTATATCTCCCAGTGCTATCCCTCCCCCCTCCCCCCTCCCCACCACAGTCCCCAGAGTGTGATATTCCCCTTCCTGTGTCCATGTGATCTCATTGTTCAATTCCCACCTATGAGTGAGAATATGCGGTGTTTGGTTTTTTGTTCTTGCGATAGTTTACTGAGAATGATGGTTTCCAATTTCATCCATGTCCCTACAAAGGACATGAACTCATCATTTTTTATGGCTGCATAGTATTCCATGGTGTATATGTGCCACATTTTCTTAATCCAGTCTATCATTGTTGGACATTTGGGTTGGTTCCAAGTCTTTGCTATTGTGAATAATGCTGCAATAAACATACGTGTGCATGTGCCTTTATGGCAGCATGATTTATAGTCATTTGGTTAGAATGGCAATCATTAAAAAGTCAGGAAACAACAGGTGCTGGAGAGGATGTGGAGAAATAGGAACACTTTTACACTGTTGGTGGGACTGTAAACTAGTTCAACCATTGTGGAAGTCAGTGTGGCGATTCCTCAGGGATCTAGAACTAGAAATACCATTTGACCCAGCCATCCCATTACTGGGTATGTGGGATCATTTTAACAAGGGATTAGTTTTAAAAGCATTTGACTTGTTGTTATTTAGTTCCTTCTGTGTTATATTTGCATCATCACCACTCAGCTCATGATTTGTTGTCCTTTTAAACTATCTTACCAAAGATTTTTTAACAACTTGTAATTTTCTGCAATTCACCTAGATTTGAAAATGTGATGTTAAATAACTTAGTGGTAACTTTTAGCTTAAGTCTTATTTTCTTTTAGCACCCATCATTAGTTGTATATGCCATTAAATGTTTGCTTTTCTTCTTTGTCTTCCAGTAATTATTTAATTAGGGAAAGTGGTAACTAACCATGCTGAATTCTCTTTCTTAAATTTCTGTTTTTAAAAGCTTGCGTTCTGAGGGAAAATCAGGGGGTAAAGCCTTGTAATGAGCTGCAAGATTTTAGTGAGAGTGAATGTTTGAGACACAAATGCTGTTTTTCATCATTGGGGACCACGAGCTTCAAATGTTTTGCTCCATTTAGAGATGGTAAGTTATTCCTCTTTCATTTATTTCTATTTTTTAATATTAAATAAACAGATCGCAGTGGCATAAGTTCATATTTGGATTTCCTAGCTTAATACTTAAATGGGACTCCCAGTCCTAGAGTGGTGCTCCTTAGAAGGTCCTGAGGTGGTCATGACTCTGGTCAGGAGCAGTTTTTGCTTAGCCTTTGGATGGTGACTTTGGTAATACAAAAATTAGTCTCACATTTTCTTTTGCTTTAGTCACTCTCTGTGTTTTGTCCAAAAGTTTCCAGGCTCTATGGAACCCTCAATGGCTGAGAGAAGATACCGGTTGGGCATGCCTTAGCTTACTTTTCTTTGCCCAGCTTTTCCTCCTAGGTAGAATTCTTCCCATTTGTCTTGTCTTCATCTCAGTATGTAACAGTAGACTTGAATGTTTCTTGTTAAGGTCTGCTTATTAGTTTTTCTTTATTGGGTATTTTTTGAGATAGCATCTCACTCTGTTACCCAGGCTGGAGTGCAGTGGTGACGTGATCACAGCTGACTGCAGCCTCGACATCCGGGGCTCAAGTGATCCACCCGCCTCAGCTTCCTGAGTAGTTGGGACTACAGACGTGCACCAGCAAGCCCGACTAATTTTTAATTTTTTTGTAGAGACAGGGTCTCCCTAGGCTTCTCAGGCTGGTCTCCAACTCTTGGTTTCCAGCAGTTCTTCTGCCTCGGCCTCCCAAAGTGCTGGAATTTATAGGTGTGAGCCACCACACCGAGTCTTGTTCTATAGTTTTTGAATTAGGTTCTTCTGAATATTTTTTTCTTTACAAAGTTTTGAGAACTACACCATCTGTTTTTGCTACCTTCATTTGGATATTGGGGATGTATTTCCAGTTGTTCTCATGATGCATGGATTTGATATGATGAAACACTAATACTACAAAAAGGATGCATGCAAAATAATATCTTAAGTTAATATAGTCCCTATTCAATTTACGGCTTTTTGTTGAATATGTAGTATTAATACTGGAAACTAAAACCTGATCATGAATATAATATTACAATTTTAACACTGTCACATGTTATTTGTAATTCATTTATCAGTTTGGTCTTTATATTATGTATGAAGCAACATTTGGTTCTTGCAGAGGAAAAAATTTAACTGTGACTTACAATTCCCCAATCACATTAGAATGCATTTTCCGATGAATATAAGACTAAAATATGCTTATTTCACCTGCACATTCTTGATTCCTTGTTTAATTTAATATTTTGTAATTTGGAAGTAAACCTGCAGCATCTGGTTATTCCCAGTCTCCCATCCAAGCACTAACCAGACTAGACCTTGCTTAGCTCACAAGATCAGATGAGATGGGGCACATTCAGGATGGTGTGACCATAGATTAAGAAGCTATTTATTTACCAAGTTAACGGTTCATAGATTAATGTGCTCCCCAAGTGCTCTAGGATATACAACATATGGCCAAGAGAAAAAGCCAATTTAGGGCCAGAGGAAGAAATATCGTATGCATCATAGTAATCAATGATGGTACAAAAAGTAGGATCATTTTGTTAAGGCTTCATTAAGGGGTACATATTGAAAGTGTAGCCTTCAGTTGTATTTCAAGAACTTTTCATGAACTCCTGTTCCTTATAAAGTAGCAAGGATATTTACCTGTCACATAAGAATACCTCCTCATTTCACTTTATTAACTGATAGTTTCTTTATAAAGACTTTATGAAAGAACTTGGATTTACTTCTCTTGCTTAAGTCATGAAAGTAACAGGATATAATTAAACCAACAGTGCCTAAACAGATGATGCAAATGTTTGGGCTTGGTGCGATCAGCCTGATCATCCTGGTATGTCTGCCCATTTATTGCCGCTCTCTTTTCTGGAGGAGGTAGGTGAACATAAACTTTTATTTGCTCGTTGCTAAGTATACATGAGTATTTGTGTATAGACATATTTATTAATACACTTCAGAAATACAGGGATTATGTTTGGGTTCCTTATGTTGAAAATATGGTAGCTTGGGAAAGACCTAAAACTAGAGTTGCCATAATATGTTTTTAAAATGCATGTTATCGGCCAGGCACGGTGGCTCACGCCTGTAATCCCAGCACTTTGGGAGGCCGAGGCAGGTGGATCACTTGAGGTCAGGAGTTCGAGACCAGTCTGACCAACATGGCGAAACCCCGCTTCTATTAAAAAAAAATACAAAATTAGCCGGGCATGGTGGTGCACGCCTGTAATCCCAGCTACTTGGGAGGCCTAGGCAGGAGAATTGCTTGAACCTGGGAGGCCGAGGCAGGTGGATCACTTGAGGTCAGGAGTTCAAGACCAGCCTGGCCAACATGGCGAAACCCCGTTTCTATTTAAAAACTACAAAATTTGCGGGGCATGGTGGCGCACACCTGTAATCCCAGCTACTTGGGAGGCTTAGGCAAGAGAATTGCTTGAACCTGGGAGGCAGAGGTTGCAGTGAGCCAAGATCCCACCACTGCACTCCAGTCTCAGCAACAAGAGTGAAAATACGTCTCAAAAATAAAATAAAATGCGTGTTATTTTATTTTTCCATAGATTTTCTTCTTACATAGTATCTGTACATTCCCTTATCAAACAAACCCACAATTAGAAGGAAAAATAAATTAGCAAGCTTGGTGTGTGTGCAGTGGGGCTGGCTATTAACTGCAAATCAGAACAGTTCCTGGAAGTGTTAGTTTCCATTGAGTCATCTGCCATTGGTCTTTAATGATCATCTACTATTGGGTCATAAAGCCTTGATCTGTCTTCAAGCCAATTGGAAAACAAATTTCTTCTTAGCATCTTATACAAAATGCCAATGGACTACTAGCATGATGCTTCCAAGCTTTTTTTTTTTTTATAGCTCCCCACCTATGGGGACAGAGTGGGTATAGAGGTACAGAGCACAGTCAGGACTAGAGTGAGGTGAGTGAAGCACTTAGAGCACAAAGTTAAGGGAAGCACTCACTCTCAGGTTTGTGCGCGTGCAAGGTCAGCATTGTCACTACCCTGAGAATAAGTACCTCCTTAAATTCTCTGATAAAGAGAAGGTGCCTGTTGAAGGTTAAGCATGTTTTATGTTTTTATTGAAGTTAATGTGGAAGTAGTAGTTGAGTTACCAGAATATGGTTTGGATTTTGCAAGAAGAGTTAGACTATATACACTGCCTTACTTTGGATGAAGATCATCGAAGTGATTGGCAGTAGGAGTGGAATTTTTGACCCTTCCTTCTTCTCTTCAAAGGTTGATTTTGTATTAAAAAAATAAACCATGAATAACAATAAAGTAACATTTGCTAGAAATTGGTGGCTAGGAATATACCATGAAATTTAGAGAGTTTCTAGGATTATAAGTTTGGTATGATAACTTCATTATGGTCCCTGTGTTATACCTCTGCAAAGGAATTTTATGGGGGTGTTCAGGTCCCCTGGATTTTTTTTTTCTCTAAAATGAAATCCAAAGGATTGTTCTCTGATCCTAATATATTTCCTTCTTTCTACATAATACAGACTGCTTGAGAAACAATGTGAATAAGTGTATATGTTGGATACTATACATTTTGGTTTACTATGTTTTATTTATTTATTTTCCTATTTTGTGCAAGAGCAGTATGCTCCTTCGGTCATCTTGAGCTGACTATCATGACCCTTGGAGCAGGTAGCAGATTCATCTTGCTGCTTAGCTGAATTTCCAGGAACAATGATTGAGAGTGGATGCGCACTTTCAGCCTATTGTGGTAGGCTGATTTTAGAGGCAAGGAGAATAATTGTGTAAGAACGGGGAAATCCCATCCCTGATATCAAACAAGGAGCCAAGTGCAGGCCATAGTCTGCTTTTGCAGGGCAAGATATCTCCTTAGAACGATTTCCTTAACTCACTTTCTGTTCTCCATTTCAAAGAATAAAGAGATAGATAAAATATTAGGGTAGGTAAAATAAATAACCCATAAAAGAGAAATAGACACAGCAGTAAAATCAATATGTGGTGGCTTAAAAAGGAAAAGAAAGAAGCCAAACACAATTGTTTGTCCAAATCAGAGGTACCAAAAGCTATTATGACTATCTGCAGTAATGTGATTTGGGCCTCTTTTGGAAGACCTTTTTTTGCTCTTTCATCGTTGGAAGATACCCTTAAGCTCCTCCTCCTGCTAAATCCTGTCTTAAACATTAAATAACTGAGAATTCCTTTAAGAAAGAGCTGTCATAGCTCTCCTCTTGGCCTTCGGTCGCAAGCCAAAACAAACAATGTTTTGGTATTCCCCAACCTCTGCAATTTGGACAGTGCCTTTTTTAAGGATCACCTAAGGAGCCAGCAACTGACAAGAGTTGGAGAGCTTAAAAAATGAGAAGCACTTTGGGAGGCCAAGGCGGGCAGATCACGAGGTCAGGAGTTCGAGACCAGCCTGAACAACATGGTGAAACCCTGTCTCTACTAACAATACAAAAATTAGCCGGGCATGGTGACACGCGCCTGTAATCCCAGCTACTCAGGAGGCTGAGGCAGGAGAATCGCTTGAACCCGGGAGGCGGAAGTTACAGTGAGCCGAGATCGCGTCACTGCACTCTAGCCTGGGCGACAGAGTGAGACTCCGTCTCAAAAAAACCAAAAACAAACAAACAAAAAAAATGTGAAGCAATTTGAGTTGGTGGGAGAACTAAAAGCAGTGTAGGTGAAAAGGGTAATTATGCACCAGAGCCATATGTACTTCAGTTTTTGGCGCCTAAGTCATTCTTTCCACTATTGACCATATTCATTCAATGTTTGCCTGTGCCGGGTATAACGGAGGATACAGAAATTTTTAAGACATAGGCCCTACTTTTAAGGAGCTTAAATCCACCTTAAAACAAATCCCAAGTATGACACATTTAAATTACAATATAAGATGAAAATAATTAAGGACTAAAATGGATGGTAGCAATAACTTACAAAAGTTTTGAAGCAGTGGAGATCAGGTTAAGTAGGAGAGGGCACGTCAGGCTTCATGGTAGAGGTGCCGTTTCAGGTCGATTTTGAAGGGGGACAGATTTGGAGTAGATAGAGAGGGGTCCTTTTCACAGAATTAATTACATTCAGATGGTGGTCTTCTCACTATAGACACCTTAATTTATTTCATTTCCTAGCAGATACAGCTTAATTTTGCCATTGAAAAAATCTATAACTGAATCTCTAGTTTACTTCTACTTGACTTGAGTTCTAGTGTGATATGAACCTGGTACACAGAGGACTCAAGCCGGTTTGAACTGGTTGCACATACAAAAGGAAGCAGAGAGCATTAGTGAAAAACTTTCTAAGAATTCACTAATAGCCATATTAAACTAACATATAAGATGTGTTTTTGAAATTTATTGTGTCCTTAAGGTTATGTAAGATCTATTTTTATCCTCAATAGGGATCAGAAGCTTCATTAGGTATAAGTGTCACTAGTAGGCTTAAGCCTTTGCTTAGAGGAGAAGGAAGGAAAAGATCAAGTGGATAGCGACAAAAGGAAGCAGGGGAGAGGAATTCTAAGGGGAAGAGAAAAAGGGAGGTGGCTGAATTGTTCTTATAACAGCTATTACTGTAGCCAGCAACAGTAGTCTCAAGTGCAGTTTCTAATTCAGTTTCTAATCTTTATCTGTTTTTAGATAAAGTTTAAATCTGTGTGTATATGCCATTTAAACATCTGTGGATTATATAGTGATATGATACTTGAGTGTGTCTGTAGCTTTGGTAAGGTGGAAAATTTAAACATAATACCATGCCTGTTAAATTCAGATGAAGTGCATTTTCATGTTCTTTTTCTTCCTGTCAGATTGAATTTGTAACTTTGAATTAAGACAAAATTCAGAACTCAGTCTGAAAATGACAAAACTGTGTTTTCTTTCAACTAATAAAATGTCTATTTTTTTGAAGATTGTAGATCATCTGATACACAGATGATGTAAAAAGCACATCCCCCATACACTTTCAATGTTGCTACTTGCCAGATGGCTGTTACTGAAAATTTCTACATTTAGACAAATCCTGCTGCATGATTCCCTGTATTATAATCTGGTTTTCATTATGCCGATAGTCTTAGTGCCACTTATTTTCTTACAATGGGAGGTAAAGAACTGGGAATAAACGTGTCAAAAACTGCCTAAAAATCATCACCCTTTGAATTTAAAAAATAAACATTTACATTTTCAATTTCCCATGTTTGCATATCTCATTATACTGTACAATATAATTAGTAATGTTATTTTGAAAAGCTTTATGTAGTAATTAGCGAACTACTGGAAAGTTTGAAGTTCCTAGGATTATATACATCTGGATTCAGAGGAAGGAAATAAAATCTATAAATTTTGAAAAGTATGACTAGGCTCTAAGAACTTTGATAAAATATGTCAGATGAGAATGTGAGCAAACTGGAACTCTGTTCTAACATGAGTCACTATAGGTTTGAAATTCGTATAAAGCTGGTACTTCTTGGACGCTGTTCATGGTAATTTAATTACTGAAATAATAAGAGAACCTCATTATGCGGATCATATGTCTGAGGTGTTCTCATTGCAAGGACTCCAAGGACAGCATTTTAGAGAACTCTGGCATAGTAGGTACTATTAAAAAGAACATTCTGTTGCCAAGTAACTAATAACTTCATTGCAAAATGAAGTGACCTTTTCTCAATTCCCATTTAATTTGATCTTTTTGTCACAGAGTACACTGTTGACTGCTCCCTTCTTGAAATTTTCCCCCCTTGGATTTCATTGTTCCTCTTACAATTTTGATCCATCTCAGTCTGCTTTTCTTTGTTCACCCAAATGTGGTTGTTTCCCAAAGCCTTACTCCCATTTATCAGAAAATGTTAGAAATATATAGTAGGAAGAACATTCTAAAAGATCTGCGTTCTCATTCTGCTTTCGTCACGTTTCATGGATGTGTTTAAATTCTTTGAGTATTGATTTTCTAACAAAATTATAGTAGAGACTTGAGTTAGATAATTTCTATGGTATTTTCTGACCATAGTATTCCAAGAGTCTCTGGGTAAATTACTCTTAATTCCAAATCCTAAAATCTTCACCTCTACCTGTTCCATATTTCCAGTCACTCTCGTGAATTAGATGTTTTATCAGCACCTCAAATGCAACATGTGAAAAAGTGAACTCATTTTCTTTTTCTCCTAAATCATCTCCCCTTGACCCTTCTCCATTCCTGTCAGTGATTTCTTTAGTTTCCCAGGCTAGAACCTTAGAGTCTTTGGTGACTATTTCTTCTCATTTGCCCTCAATATATAATCTTTTCACTTACTCTCCTTGTCATTGTGTTCTGTTTTGTTTTGTTCTTCTTTGGAATGAGTCTGGAATTTGCCCCTTCTCCCATTTTATTGTAATTTAGTACCAGCCTTGAGTGCCTTTTCCCATTCTAGGCAAGTGGCTTCAGGAGAGGAGCAAAAGGGAACTAAGGGTAGCATCTAAAGAGCAAAGGCAGGTTTCAGAGCTGAGAGGTCATAATGATATATCTAATCCAAGAGATTCTTATAAGACAGACACCATCTGAGATGGGGCCGCAAGTGGGGCTTGGAGGATGGCTAGGAGGTGGGTTCCAGAGAGGTTTCCTGGTACTTAAATAGGAATGTATAGCATTGGCCTTAGGTAAAGAGGAATTAAGGATACCTGCCAAACCAGTTTGGACATATACCTGGACTCCTAATCTACTCTCCCTCTAATCCATCCTGCAGTGTCTTGCCAGACTCATCTTCCTGAAATATCTCTATTTCATTTCATTATATCATTCAAGAACTTCTAATGCTTTCAAGAATATCTGTGTTCCAGGCCTTGTGTTAGGTGCTGTGAAGGACAAAGAAGCAAATCAGATTATGCTCTGTGCTCTCAAGGAACACACATAGTCTATGTAATAAGGGACATATACAAGTATCCAAAGTAGAAAATCATTGTCCGTAAAAGAGGTACAGATAAAAAGTTAGCATGTAGATGGCTTCTACGGAAGTAAACTTGGGAATTTTTTTTTTAAGACAAGTTCTCGCTCTGTCACCCAGGTTGGAGTGCAGTGGCACAATCACGGCTCACTGCAGCCTCGACTTCCCGGGCTCCAGCAATCCTCCCACCTCAGCCTCCCGAGTACCCAGGACCACAGGCATGTGCCACCACACCCAACTAATTTTTGTATATTTGGTAGAAACAGAGCTTCACCATGTTGCCCAGGCTGGTCTCAAACTCCTGAGCTCAAGGAATCCACCTGCCTTGGCCTCCTGAAGTGCTGGGATTACAGACAGAAGCCAACATGCCCAGCCCGTGGGTCCTGGGCTTTTCTTTTCCTGGGAGAGTTTTATTATAGCCTTGCTCTCGTTACTTGTTATTGGTCTGTTCAGGTTTTGGATTTCTTCCTGGTTCAATTTTGTTAGGTTGTATGTGTCTAGACATTTTTCCATTTCTTCTAGATTTTACAATTTATTGGCACATAGTTGCTCAGAGTAGCCACTATTGAACCTTTGAATTTCTATGGTATCAGTTATAATGTCTTCTTTTTCATCTCTGATTTTACTTATTTGGGTATTCTCTCTTGTTTGCTTAGTCTGGCTAAAGGTTTGTGAATTTTATTTATCTTTCTTAAAAAAACAACTTTTTGTTTCATTAATCTTCTGTATTGTTTTCTTCATTTCAAATTTATTTATTTCTGCTCTCATCTTTATTATTTTTATTCTCCTAATTGTGGGTTTGGTTTGATTTTGCTTTTCTGGTTATTTAAGATGTATCATTAGGCTGTTTATGTGAAGTTTTTCCTCTTTTTGATATAGGTACTTACAGCTATAATCTTCCCTCTGAGTACTGCTTATGTTGTATCCCAGGTTTTGGTATATCATGTTTCCATTATCAGTTGTTTCAAGAAGTGTTTTAATTTCCTTCTTAATCTCTTCATGGATTCATTGGCTATTCAGGAACATATTGTTTAATTTCCATGTGTTTGTATAGTTTCCAAATTTCCTTTTGTTATTCCATTTTGGTGAGAGAAGATGCTTGTTATCGTTTTAATTTTTTTCAATGTTTTAGGGCTTGCTTTGTGACCTAACACACAGTCTATCCTTGAGGATAATTCATGTGCTGGGGAAAGAAAGTGTATTCTGTAGGGTTTTCTCTAAATATCTATTTAGGTCTATTTGGTGTACAGTGCAGATTAAGTCTGATGTTACTTTGTTCATTTTCTGTCTGGAATATCTCTATCCAGTGCTGACAGTAGGGTATTGAAGTCACTAGCTATTATTGTACTGGGGTCTATCTCTATCTTTAGCTCTAATACTATTTGCTTTATGTATCTGGGTGTTCCAGTGTTGGGTGCACATATATTTACTATTGCTATATTCCATTGCTGAATTGGCCTCTATCATTATGTGGTGACTGTCTTTGTCTCTTCATATAGTTTTGTTTTGAAATAGATTTTTTCTGATGTAAGTATAGCTACTCCTTCTCTTTCTTGGTTTCCATTGGTATGGAATGTCTTTTTTTCATTCCTTTATTTTCAGTCTATATGTGTCTTTATAGGTGAAGTGTGTTTCTTCATATAGTTTTGTTTTGAAATATATTTTTTTCTGATGTAAGTATAGCTACTCCTGCTCTGTCTTGGTTTCCATTGGTATGGAATGTCTTTTTTTCATTCCTTTATTTTCAAGCTATATGTGTCTTTATAGGTGAAGTGTGTTTCTTGTAGGCAACTGATGATTGGGTCTCATTTTTATATCCATTCAGCCACTCCGTGTCTTTTGATTGGAGAGTGTAGTCCTTTTATAGTCAGTGTTATTATTGATAAGTAATGACTTACTTCTGCCATTTTGTTATTTGTTTTCTGGTGGCCTTGTGGTCTTCTCCTTCTACTTTCCTTCCTTCCTGTCTTCCTCTAGTGAAGGTGATTTTCTCTGGTGATATGATTTAGTTTCTTGATTTTTATTTTCTGTGAATCCATTGTATGTTTTTTGATTAGAGGTTACCATGAGGCTTGCAAATACTATCTAATAACCTATTATTTTAAGCTGATAACAACATAACATTGTTTGCATAAACAGTCAACAAAAAGGAAACTAATAAAAACTCTACCTCATAGTTTCATCCCCCAATTTTTAAACTTTTTATTGTTTCTGCTTGTATCTTATAGTAGTCGATGTTTTGAAGAATTGTTGCAGTTAATATTTTTGATTGGTTCGTCTTTAGTCTTTCCACTTAAGAGTAGTTTATACAACAAAGTTACTTTGTTATAATATTTTGTGGTTTTCTGCATACTTATTATTGCCAGTGAGTTTTGTACCTTCAGATGATTTATTATTGGTCATTAACACCCTTTTCTTTCTCATTAAAGTATTCAATGTAGCATTTTGTGTAGGACAGATCTGGTATTGATGAAATCCCCCAGCTTTTGTTTGTCTGGGAAAGTCTTTATTTTTCTTCATGTCTGAAGGATATTTTTGTTGGACATACTGCTCTAGGGTGAAAGAGTAGTATGTCTTATTTTTCCTTCAGCACCTTATATATATCATACTACTCTCTCCTGGCCATAAGGTTTCTGCTGGTAACTCTGCTGCCAGACTTACTGGGGCTCCATTGTATGTTATTTGTTTCTTTTCTCTTAGTGCTTTTAGGATCCGTTGTTCATCCTTGACCTTTGGGAGTTTGATTATTAAATGCCTTGAGGTCATCTTCTTTTGGTTAAATCTGCCTGGTATTCTATAACCTTCTTGTACTTGTATATTGATATCTTTGTCTAGGTTTGGGACATCCTCTGTTATTATTGCTTTGAACAAACTTTTACCCCATCACCTTCTCTACCTCCTTTTTAAGGCCACTAACTCTTAGATTTGTCCTTTTGAGACTATTTTCTTTTTTTTAAATTTTTAAAATTTTATTATTATTATACTTTAAGTTTTAGGGTACATGTGCACAATGTGCAGGTTAGTTACATATGTATACATGTGCCATGCTGGTGCGCTGCACCCACTAACTCGTCATCTAGCATTAGGTATATCTCCCAATGCTATCCCTCCCCCCTCCCCCCACCCCACCACAGTCCCCAGAGTGTGATATTCCCCTTCCTGTGTCCATGTGATCTCATTGTTCAATTCCCACCTATGAGTGAGAATATGCGGTGTTTGGTTTTTTGTTCTTGCGATAGTTTACTGAGAATGATGATTTCCAATTTCATCCATGTCCCTACAAAGGACGTTAACTCATCATTTTTTATGGCTGCATAGTATTCCATGGTGTATATGTGCCACATTTTCTTAATCCAGTCTATCATTGTTGGACATTTGGGTTGCTTCCAAGTCTTTGCTATTGTGAATAGTGCCGCAATAAACATACGTGTGCATGTGTCTTTATAGCAGCATGATTTATAGTCCTTTGGGTATATACCCAGTAATGGGATGGCTGGGTCAAATGGTATTTCTAGTTCTAGATCCCTGAGGAATCGCCACACTGACTTGCACAAGGGTTGAACTAGTTTACAGTCCCACCAGCAGTGTAAAAGTGTTCCTATTTCTCCACATCCTCTCCAGCACCTGTTGTTTCCTGACTTTTTAATGATTGCCATTGTAACTGGCGTGAGATGGTATCTCATTGTGGTTTTGATTTGCATTTCTCTGATGGCCAGTGATGGTGAGCATTTTTTCATGTGTTTTTTGGCTGCATAAATGTCTTCTTTTGAGAAGTGTCTGTTCATGCCAAGTCAATCCTAAGCCAAAAGAACAAAGCTGGAGGCATCACACTACCTGACTTCAAACTATACTACAAGGCTACAGTAACCAAAACAGCATGGTACTGGTATCAAAACAGAGACATAGATCAATGGAACAGAACAGAGCCCTCAGAAGTAACACCGCATATCTATAACTATCTGATCTTTGACAAACCTGAGAAAAACAAGCAATGGGGAAAGGATTCCCTATTTAATAAATGGTGCTGGGAAAACTGGCTAGCCATATGTAGAAAGCTGAAACTGGATCCCTTCCTTACACCTTATACAAAAATTAATTCAAGATGGATTAAAGACTTAAACGTTAGACCTAAAACCATAAAAACCCTAGAAGAAAACCTAGGCATTACCATTCAGGACATAGGCATGGGCAAGGACTTCATGTCTAAAACACCAAAAGCAATGGCAACAAAAGACAAAATTGACAAATGGGATCTAATTAAACTAAAGAGCTTCTGCCCAGCAAAAGAAACTACCATCAGAGTGAACAGGCAACCTACAAAATGGGAGAAAATTTTCGCAACCTACTCGTCTGACAAAGGGCTAATATCCAGAATCTACAATGAACTCAAACAAATTTACAAGAAAAAAACAAACAACCCCATCAAAAAGTGGGCGAAGGACATGAACAGACACCTTTTGAGACTATTTTCTAGATGTTGTAGGCATGTTTCATTGTTTTCTTTTTTCTTTTGTCTCCTCTGACCATTTTAAATGGTATTAAATGTATTTTAAAATAGCCTATCTTCAAGGTCACTAATTGTTTATTCTACTTGATCAATCTACTATTAAAAAACTCTGATGCATTCTTCAGTATGTCAGTTGCATTTTTAACTCCAGAATTTCTGCCTGATTATTTTTAATTATTTCAACCTCTTTTTTCAGTTTGTCTGATATAATTATGCATTCCTTGTCTGTGTTCTATTGAATTTCTTTGTGTTTCCTCAAAACAGCTATTTTGAATTCTTTGTCTGAAAGATAATATGTCTCTGTTTCTCCAGGATTCGTTTCTGGTGCCTTATTTAGTTCATTTGGTGATTTCACATTTTCCTGGATGGTCTTGATGCTTGTGAACGTTTGTCTGTGTCTGGGCATTGAAGAGTTAGGTATTCATTGTACTGTTCACTATCTGGGCTTGTTTGTACCTGTCTTTCTTCGGACAGCTTTCCAGGTGTTCTAAGGGACTTGAGTGTTGTGATCTAAGCTGTATTCACATTAGGAGGCATACCAAATCCAGTGACACTGTGACTCTTGCAGACTTGTAGAGGTACTTCCTTAATGATCTTGGGAAAAAAACCAGAATAATTCTCTGGATTACCATCAGAGGCTCTTGTTCTCTTCCTTTCCTTTTCCCCAATCAAATGGAGTCTCTCTCTCTGGACTGAGGTGCCTGGAGCTTTGGGGTGAGGTGACCCAAACACCACTGAGGCCACCACCACTGGGACTGCACTAGGGCAGACCTTAAGCCAGCACAGCACTAGGGCTTGTCCAAGGCCCACTGTAATCACTACCTGGCCACTGCTTATGTTTGCTCAAGGCACTGGGACTCTACAAACAGCAGGTGGCAAAGCCAGCCAGCCTTGTATCCTTCCCTTCAGGGTGGTGAGTTCTTGCAGGCCCCAGGCATGTCCAGGGGTACTTTCCAGGAGCCAAGAACTAGAGTCAAAACCTTAGAAATATACCCAGTGTTCTGTTGTACTGCAGGTGATCTGGCACTCACCACAAGATGCAGTTCTTCCCACTGTTTCTTCCCCTTTCTACAGGCAGAAGAGCCCTACCTTGTGGCAATCAACACTGCAGGCCCACAGGGAGTACTGCCAATGTTCTCTTAAAGCCCAAGGGCTCTTCTATCAGCTTGTGGTGAATGTTACCTGGCCTGGGACTCACCACCCTTCAGGGCAGTGGGCTCCCCTCTGGCCCAGGGCAGGTCCAGAAATGCCATCCAACAGCCAAGGCCCGGGATTGGGTACACTAAAAGCCCACTTGGTGCTCTACTCCCCTGTGACTAAGCTGGTATTTAAGGTTCGAGACAAAATTCCCTTTACTTTTCCCACTGCTTTTCTCAAGCAGGAGTCTCTCCCTGTAGCCACCACAGCTGAGGATGTGCTGAGTCACACCTGAATTCAGCAAGTCTCAAAGTCTCACCCAAGGCTCACAGCATAACCTAGGTATCACTGCTTGTTATTCAGGGCCCAAGGGATTTTCAGTCAGCAGGTCCTGCTAGGACTGGATCCTTCCCTTTAAGGCAGTAGATTGTCTCCTGGTTCAGGGTGTATCTAGAACTGTCATCTGTGAACTAGGGCCTGAAAAGGGGACCTCTTGACTCTGACTGGTGCCCTTTCCTACTGTGGCTGAGCTGATATCCAAGATGTAAGACAAAGTCTTCTTTACTCTTCCCTCTCCTCTTCTGAAACAGATGGAAGGAGTGTCTTTTGGAGCTATGAGTTTTGCAGCCTGGAGTTAGGGGAGGGGTGGCACCAACATTCCCTTAGCCACCCTGGCTAGTGTGTCAGTAGGTTGTGTGCTTCCTAAATCCACTGACTCTTAACCCAGTTCAGCACTAGGACTAACCTAAGAATTGCAGTCCTTGTGGCCTAGACTGCCTTTCAAGGTTATTGAGGGCCCCAGTGAACTTTTGGCCCACAGTGGCAAGGCTTGCCAGATTCAA
Organism: Pan troglodytes; assembly: GCF_028858775.2. NCBI lineage: Eukaryota > Metazoa > Chordata > Mammalia > Primates > Hominidae > Pan > Pan troglodytes. The sequence continues at coordinate 145,411,213 of NC_072421.2, forward strand.
TCCTGACTACTGGGATGGGTGGTTCCTCTCTGGCCAGGTCTGGTTTAAATAGTCCCTCTGTGAGTGGGCATCAGCTGAATTCAGCCTGGTTTTGCTTTCTGCTTTAACAGGGCAGCTCTGAGTTCAATGTAATGTCTCACAATTGCTGCACTCTTTCTCTCCCAAGTGCACAGATTCTCTTTCTGTGCCATGCAGCCACTGCTGGGGGATAGGGGAGAGGCGGCATTGGCAATTCAAGACTGTCTTTCCTACTCTCTTCAGTACTTCTTTCAGCTGTATGAAGTTAAAAGCAAGTACTCTGAGTGCTCCCCTGATTTTTGGTTCTTATGAAGGGGCTTTTTTTTTTTTCCCTGTGTAGATAGTTGTTAAATTTGGTGTTCCTATGGCGGGGTAGGATGGGGGTAATTGTTAGAGCATTCTGTTCTGCCATCTTGCTCTGTCCTCAGGCCATTTCTTTCTTTCTGATCAGTTATGTTAAACTCTTGACGTTCCAAAACACCCAACAAATTTCTTCAATGATGTATGTTTTTGTTTCTTTGAGCCCCTAGCCTCAGAGTTCCCTGATGTACTCAATCCGGAGGAATTGCCCCTTTACTCATCCTTGGCCACCCAGTTTCATGCCCACATCTTGAACATTGTTATTCACTCAGAATTGAACCTCTGAATCTCTGAAATCTTAAAGTTCAAAATCCTACTCTTTCACCATAGGTTCCTTGTCCTCCAGCTTTTTCTCTGCTTCATTTTTGCTGAACCTGTTCTTTAACACATTGAGGCCTCCAGTGTCTTTAACTCTCTCTTTTCTCCCGGTCTGCCATCTTCCTAACGTCATCTGCTTTTTTTTTTTTTTATCCAGCCTGGATCCCATTGTCTAGTACTTTAATCCATTCTTGTTTCCAGTCCCCTTGTTTCATGGAAACTGAATCCATACCACTTCTCTGCTCTTAGATCTAGGCTCCTGGGAATTTTTAGAAGAAAAAAAATGTCCCACTACTGTGTGGATCTGTGTCATTAGGAATTTCCAGTGAGCTCACTGAACATTTCCAGCCATGCCACTCTACTAGATGTTTACAAACAACATGCCACCTTGTCACTCTGAGTCTCATAAAGTGTATCTGCTGACTGAAATGCTCTTATGCATCTCCCCACCTCCACTTTTCTTTATCTGGCTCTCTCCACTCAGGCTGCAGGCCTCATCTTAGAGGTCACCTCTTCTAGGAAGCTTACTCCAAACCTCCTGCACACATTGGGTCAGGCTTCTTCTTGTCTGCCTTCTACCAACCTCTGATTACCTCTACTTGAACTCATCTCAACATAATATTGTTAGTCTGTATATCTACTTTCCCTTCTAAATTTTAAGCTCCTCAAGGACAGGTACCATATCTTAGTCATGTTTATGTCTCTAGTACTCATAATAATGTTTATTTAATAAATGAGCAAATATATCAGTGAGTGAATGAGTGTGCAAGAAATTGACCTTTTCCGTGTGCGTATGCTTGTCGTGATATATGACACTTTATATGAAAAGAAGAAAACCACCTCTAGGACACTGAAAGATCATTTCACTCCTACTCTCTCCCTTGGGCATTTTCATTGCCTATTAGGTAGAATAGCCAACCTTGGATCTCAGTAGTAAATGTTAGTCATATAGCCAGTTAGTGATGAGGCTGAACAAAAACCAAGTCCTCTGAAACCTAGGTCAGTTTTGAAATAATAAGGCCGTGTTGCTTTTTTGTTGTTAATTAAGGTGAAATGTACATGATCAAATTTAAAAGAAAATCTGTGGATAAAGAAAACATAGTCATTTTAATTATATAAAGTAGGCTATATTGACGTCACAGCATTAGAAAAAAGCATAAGTTCTCAATTTCTTCTCTAAAATCCTGAAATTCAAAAATTTCTGCAAACCTAAAAATTTTGTTTTATTCATTTTGCGACAAACCTGGACTGAGATTCCTTCTAGTCATTATTTAATTCTCAGAGTGAATATTCATATATTTGTTGCAGAAATGTTACTGTGTTTGATTATGAGATGCTACCCCAGACCCCATGGGAATGTCATGTAGTATTCAATATATCGTGTCATATTACCTTTCTAAATCCAAAAGAATCTGCATTCTCAAGCACATCTGGCCCCAAGGTACTGAGAACTGTGTAGTTGTTTCAGTTATTATTTTTTTTTAGACTGTAGGTAACAACATGGCAACATAAATAGGCCATAGATAAATCATATAAATATATTTTTTGCCTTCATTCACCATTTCATTTATGCCCAGAGACATTTTTTGATTAATTGGGAAAGAATTTGTTTCTTTGCCCCACATTTGTCTTACCTAGTGGAGCTCAGTGTCAACCCAGTAATACAGTTTTAGGGGAGAAAAGTTAGTATTATTTATCTTCAAAGTCATAATTTCAAAGGCAGACTTATCTTTCTCTGGGACCCACATGCTCAGAACCTTGTTTTTCTGTACAGCTAAGTAGCACTTACAAGGTCCTGGTATCTTCTTCTGTATGCTACCTAGCTTGAGCTGAGGATAGGATTATTTATCTGTCATTACCTCTTCATAATATTGTGTGCAAATCTTTCTCTTTTTTTCTGTCTTTGGATTTTTCTCTTTACCTCTGCCATGAACATTACTATTTTTTTTTCTTCTTGGCTTATGTTTAGTTCTTTAGAAAGTAAAAGCCCTATAAGCATAAAAATCAACAAACATTTCCATTTCCTCTGTGGGATATAAAAAGTGATAAGGTGAGGTTCCAGTCTGAAGGAATTTACAAGCTTTGAGGAGAGAATGAGACAGGTTAGTGTAGTAGGAGAGAGATTGTACTTTAGATTTAGGTAGGTCTGGATTTGAATCCTGGTTCTACTACTGAGTAGTTTGGTGACCTCGGCAAGTTACTTTCCGTCTTGGTGCCTCAGTTTCCCCATATGAAAAATGGGAATGATAGAAATAGTACCTGCCTCATCAAGTCGTTAATGAAGATTAAATGAGATCATGCACATGAAGTGCTTATTATGCACATAGGAAGTTTATCATACCTGCTGCTAGCCATTATTCACGAACACTGCAAAGTGGTCTAATGGAAAAAGCTTGTACTTTAGAGTCAAACAGACCTACGTTTAAATTCTAGCATCTCCATTACTAGTTATCTGTGACCTTGGGTGAATTATTTTACCTCTTTAAACCCCAGATTAATCATTTGCAAAATAGGAAACACACTATCCACCTTCTAGGGTTGTTATGAGGATTTAATGAGAAAGTATATAAAGCACTTAGTGAAGTTCTTGGCATGTGGTAGCCTCTCAAGTGCCCCTTTACCAACTGTCCACACAAATTACAAGGAGGTACGAGATTGTATACCCAATGACAACAGGAGTAAGTGAAAGTGCTTTGAAAATTGTAAATGCTAATACAATGTGAGCCATTACTGTGTAGATTTGAAGTTCATAGGAGGAAGGAATCCCTCTAAACTAGGAGTGGAAGAGCTGGCTTCCTAGACAAGATAATATCTAAACTTACCGTTAAAGAGTGGGTAACATTGATGTCAGCACAGGGAAGTGGGAGAGCATTTCTGTTACAGAAGGTCACATAATCAAAATGACTGTATAGAGAATAATAATGATGGTTATGATGATCAATATGAGCAAGCCAAGTGGAATAATTTCTATCGGATTTATTAAATCTGGTGAGTTAAAAATATCAGGTGGGAAAGTATAGTTATCTGGGCAAATATTTTTTTCCTTATAACCCTCACATTGTTATTCTATCACTAATGAGAAATAAGGTTTCACTTGAACTTTTTATGTTACAGCGAACCGGCCGATGATTTACAAAGGCAGGACAACACAGTTGTAACGGGTTTGAAGAAACGAAGGAAGCGAAAGAGGAAGTCTGAAATGTTACAGAAAGAAGCAAGAGGACGTGAGGAACATGGTGAAGAGTAGCAAGAGATCAAAGGTAATTGACAATAGGATATAAAGTTGAAGTGCTCAATCTCTGATTCTTGTTAGCTTTATATTTCTACCATCATCTTGGCTTGACTGACACATTTTTTTAAACCACACAAATGTTTGGATCACAGGAGGGCCAGCTTCTGAACAAATATTTATCACTAGAGATATTGAGATGGTAGGAAAATGGATAAGAAATGTGCCAAATTGTTTTGAGTGCCACATTATATGGTATACACAGGTCAGCTTTTCAGAGGGAGAAAAGAAGTTGATCCTGCCCACTCTGACTCTGTGGCTCCCTGATAGACACCCTTGGTAAATAATGAAGGCCACAGTCCTCATATGTGACCACATCACACATCCAGGGGAAGGAGAATGGCCTTAGGAGTCTGACAGAGCTGAGATTGAATCCTGGATCTTACCTGTTAGTCTCAGCTACCTGTTCTTCAAACCTGCACGATGTAGTGTTAGAAGAGGTTGAGAGAGGGATCCCAGAATCATATACTAGGGACTACTTTGTACAGGTTATACTTGTACAGGGTTATAGATCCCTAGCCTTGACTTGGGTCTCCTCCTCCCAAAATAACTGTGAAGGGACAAGTAAGAATAAAATGGTTGGTGAGAAACAAAGCTGTATCTCAGGGACTGGGAGTAAGGAGACCCAGGTCATTAACTAGTAGTGTTTCCATGGGCAGTGAAATTAACCTTTCAGTTCCTTGATACCATCATAGATTTTTTGTGTAATTTAAACAATATAATGTATGTGAAAATGTTTTGAAAATTGCAATGCAGTACCCAAAATTACGGTATTAAGTTACAGAGAAGCAAAGGAATGGAATGACAGGCCATTGAATTCCGTGTCAGGAGACTCTGGCTTTAGTCCCAGTTCTGCCATTATTTACAGTGTTTGCTTGAGCAAGTCCTTTAACTTTCTTGGGCTTCATTTCACCAATCTTCAGAATAAGAAGGTTGATTTGATGAATAGGAAAAGTGATTTATCTCAGAAGAAAAAAAAGAAAATCTTTATATAAGGTATCATATATGTATATTTGATACATATTTACTTAAGGTAACACATAAATATGTATTACTATAATAATGCCTGTGTGTTATTATCCATATAAATATATTACCTTGTATTAGTTTAATGCAATACATGTGTGCATATGTACACATGTACACACACATATATACATATGTAACATTATAACTAGACTAACAAAACTTGGTTTCTGTGGACCATTCACTGAGACATGGAAGTTAACTTTGTTATTCAGAAATTATCTCTGTAATGATATTTGCTCTAATCTGTTTTATATGTATGCCTCACAGTAACAGAAGATGATGTACCGGCAAACTGAAAATACATAAGTTAATCATAACATTCACTATATAGAATTTGATAATTTTGTTGCAGGGACTTCTTTTATGACAAAGTGTGATATGTGAATACCAGCCTTTTCAAGTTGTTTAACCCTACTTTACTTTTCTCCCATAGCATTATTTTCCCCTCAAGACAACAGAAACCATTCAGAGCAGAGGGGACTGTCTCAGCCATGCAAACCTCATGGAGCATTTTGGAAAGCTAAAAATTGGTTCTTATTTTTGTCATGTTTACTTTCAAACATGAAATAAAATTGAGTTCTGTTTTCATGCATCAAACCAGAATCTGAATTCTTTTTATTAAAAACAGTTCCTACAGAATCTTTAAAAACATGCCTAAAACACCGGTGGCATTCAGATCCTAAAAAGTTACATGATTTTTGCAACTTGGGTTATTGTATCAACGTATACTTCGGTTGGTACTAAATAAGACAGATGTTCCATATTGTTATTCACCTGTCAGCAAGCAGAGAGAAAAACCCCAATGATCATATGTTGCAGTGTGTGATACTTTGTTTATTTTGAGGAAAAGAGGTGAAGATAATTTGTAGGGTTTTTTTATTTTATAAATTATAACGTTATTTTTCCCACTATAAAAGTAAAATACACTTATAGGAAATTTGGCAAAGAAGAATATATAGGATAAAGGAAAAAATCAAATCATAATTTCACTAGTGCTAAATACTGTTACCTTGTTGTGTTTTCTTTTCTTTTTAAATAATTGCGTTCTGTGATATATATGAATTTATTATGCTGTTTTTAAAAATTATGTCTTATGATTCACTTTTTTCTTTTGAAATATGTGAGACTCAGGTTTACCTGGGCTTGTTACTTATTCATGTGGCAAACATTTATTGAGTTCCTGTTATGTGCCATGCACTCTGTGTGCTTGGAGATAGAGTCATGAGCAAGACAGACTTGGCCCTGTCTTGATGGAACTCACAGTATAGCTGGAGAGGAAGCCAGGTAAAGAAGTAATGACAGGGCTATGATAAGAAGAGTACCAAGTTCTGTGGCAGCACATAACAGGGGCACCTTGCCCCAGACTAGTAGTCGCTTGGAGAATGAGAAGAACTGAAAGGGGAGGACACTCAAGTTTCTCAGGATTCAGTTATGATATGAATAGATTGCAATTTTGAGGGAAGAAGTCTTGGTTTTTGGTGATCAGAAAAGAAAAAACTCTTATTACAAAAACTTTAGATAGATCCAAAGCTTGCAGATATAATGAGAATAAAAGAGTTCCTGTCAAACGGAGGTTCATAAAGACACCATACCTGGGAAATGTGCACATCTCCGTATGTGCTCTATTGCAGGAGGCGTCATTTGAGCCAACAAAGCACAAAGCCCCACAATTGAAAATGCTTGCTGAAGGTAAGATCCACAACATGTGCATTGCAAGATTTATCAAGACAGCAGTATGATTACCTTCTGAAGAAGCTGTCGAGATGTTTGATAGACACCAGACAGAAGGAGACCTGTTGCAGATACCCTTTTGAATCAGGAGTCCAAACTTTTCAGTGCAACTCACTTGGATGCAAATGAAAATAATGTGGTCATTTATTCATTTCTTCAACAATATGAGCTAGGTACTGTGGTGCCGGGGAGACAGAAGCAAAAAAAAATACAAAAATATCTGCCCTTATAGAGTTTACATTCTAGTGAAGTAGCCAGAAAAGAAACAAAATCAATCAGTAAAATACATAGTATGTTAGATAACGTGTGCTAAGGAGGAAAAAAATAAAGCAGGGAAAAGTACTAGGGAGTATGAGGGAAGTATGTAGTTTTACATAAGGTGGTCAGAGTAGGTCTCACTGAGAATATGGTATTTGAGTGAGAATCTCAGGAAGGAAGGGAGAGAAAGCTGTACAGATATCATTAGGGTGTGTATGTATGTGTATTATATATATATGAACATATCATATATACACAAATAAATGTATTATAAGAAATTGGCTCACGTGATTATGTAGGTGGATAAGTCCCAAGATCTGCAGGGTGAGTCAGCAAGCTGGAGATCCAAGAGAGCTGGGTTTAGTTCTAGTCTGAGTTCAAAGGCCTGAGAACCAGGAGAGCCAATGGTATAGTTTCCATTCAAAAGCTGGTGGGCTTGAGACTCAGGAAGAGCCAGTGCCTCAGATTGAAGGTATTCTGGCAGGGGAAATTCTTTCTTACTCAAAGGAAGGTCACTCCTTTTTGTTCTACTCAGGCCTTCAACTGATTGGATGAGGCCCACTCATGTGAGGGAGCACAATCTGCTTTACTTAGTCTACCAATTTAAGTGTTAATCATATCCCAAAACACCCTCACTGACACACCCAGAATAATGTTTGACCAAATATCTGGTCACCCTATGGCCCAGTCAAGTTGACACACAAAATTAACCATCATAGTCTAAAGTGCCTAGGACAGTGTCTGATGTTCAGCAAATAAAATATCTGTGTGTATAATTGAATTAGAAACAAAAATGACTTGTGGAGTTCTTCGCTTTTGCTATGATGAACAGGCATCTCCAAGGCAAAGTGAAATCTTAGAAAGGAGTCATCATGTATACCAAATGATCACCAGAGTTCAGTAAACAAGTGTTTGCTTTGAAAGTTATTTCCCAAGAATCTGATATTGCTGCTCTAAATTTTCAGAGCTGTATTCAGCAAAAACAAAATGAAAAAGAGCAACAAAAAAGTTCGTTGTGTAGAAATAAATAATAAAATAACTACATAAGAAAACAATTCCTTTAGAACAAGCTTGTCCAACCTGCAGCGCATGGGCTCCACGTGGCCTAGGACGGCTTTGAATGCTACCCAACACAAATTTGTAAACTTTCTTAAAACGTTACAAGAGTTTTTTTTTTGCAAGTTTTTTTAAAGCTCATCAGCTATCTTTAGTGTTAGTGTATTTTATGTGTGGCCCAATTCTTCTTCTTCCAGTATGGCCCAGGGAAGCCAAAAGATTGGACACTCCTGCTTTAGAACCTAATATTGAAATTTTAGTGAAGCCATTTGTAATCTATAAAGAAGATAAGCATAGTCTGAAGTAATACTTTGAAAGCAATAGAGAAGAATTATCTGCAACTATTCTTTAACAGATTAGAAGTTAGGTTTCAGGGTACACAGACAAAGATTATCATTAAGTTGTCAAAGAGTGTGAGCTTAGAGTGACTGTCGAACAGTTAGTGCTGTAGAATAAATGCTGGACCAGAGATGAAAATTGAGGCAATCGAAGGTTGTTGTTATTAACGATTAAATGCCAAAGGGACTCACAAGAGTGGGAAGGAAATAAGGTTGTTCAGAATGCTGTCTCCAACACCAGTGCCTAATGCAGTACCAAATCATGTCTGACATGGATGTTTAAGCCCTGCAAGTCATAGATGGGTAGATAATAAGTGTGTCACTAATGTACAAGCATTAATGGTCAGAGAGTCATTTCCCTCAAGCCATGACCATATCTGTTCCAAATGAAAAGATACTAGCTAAATGAGAAGTATCTCTGATGAAGAGCCTGAATTTAACTTGACTAGGGTGACTGCTTTAAGCCAGAGGTGCTAGACAATCTCCTTACTTCCACAGACACAGGGACTTTAAACCAAGGATCACCAAGTGGTCAAAAACAAAGATCTTTCACTTCAGCCCTAGGACAAGCAGACTTCGGTAGAGAATCTGGATACATGTAAAGTTCAGTCACTTGGAAAATGTGGACAAGCTCTCTCTTGGCTATTAGCATCAGCATCGTGGACAATGGAAGCTCTATAAAATAAGTGGCTCTTTAGTGTAATAAAGGAATATTTTATTCATTATGACATTTTGGAATGCTTTTTGTATTTATGGTCTAAATGATACACAAATTTCCCTTGTGGGGACTGGGAGAACTGATACTACTACGGGATTGCCAGCCTGAATTTAGAGCCCCAGCACTCCAGGTTAGCGGCTGCCCTCCCCACATCTCAGGCAGGGGACTTGCCAAGAGAATTTACCTGTAGATGAGTTATAACTTCAAGGGTGCCAAACTCAAATGGAAAGGTATTCAGGACTAGCAGGACTGGCTATTTGACGTGTGGGGCCTAGTGCAAAATGAAAATATGGGGCCCTATTTCAAGATAGCAACAGCAGAGCATTAAACCAAGCATGGGACCCTTCTAAGAACAGGATGCTATGTGACTGCATAAGTTGCATACTCAGGAAGCCAGCCTTAAGAAATAGGTTAGCTCATAGGATTGATGCAGTGCTTAGCAAGGGATATCAAGGTGTACTGTGAATAATAAACTCTACTTAAATATTTCATTGGCTTCAATTTTGCAGGAGTGCATATATAAAGCAGAATGCACTGTTTATAGTACTATCAGGACACTATACTCAGCAATTCATTCATTCATTCATTCAAGAAATACTTATAGAGCCCTTATTTTTTGTCAGTTACTGTTTTATGTACCAGGGATATAGCAGTGGGCAAAATGGACAAACATTTTTGCTCTCACGAACTCTACATTTTGCGTATGTGTTTGCTGTCTAATTGAGGCTTATTTTAATTTCACGCATTATAGTCTCTTGCATAGCCAAGCCTGGCTATTTGCATCATGAGGACAGAACCACAAAGTCACTGCCCACTTACTGGCAGGATACAGTAGGTGAAGGCAGAATAAATAGGCAGAAATGACTCTTTGAAATTTAAAAGTTGAGAATAGTGTTACGAATGCACTGAAACTATGACTTGACAGGTAAGAGGAAGTATGAGGGGTAGAACTCTAATGGGTAGGTCCATTGCTTGCTAGTCAGGATTCCTAAATCCTTCTCATGGCTTGTACACACTACTTGAGTGATGTTGGCCCAAATGATAAGAAAAAAATAATAGTTGCCTGTCTTCTCCTAGAGGAAAGTTCTCTGAAAATAATCAAGACAGTATATGTTGGGTTATGAGATGCTAATTAGTTCATAACATTCTCTATAATTACGCTAATCATTCAACACAATTTAACAGCCTCCTACTGTATGTTAGACACTGTGTTAAATACTGGGAGAGGGTAAAAATGAATAGCCACAGTCCTCCTTAAGAAGCTTGCAATCTAATGAGGCAGACATTTGTCAACAGTGCCTTAGACTTAGAAACAGATCACTGCTATGGGAACAGAGAGGAGAGGTGCCTAACGTTCTTTGTGATGGGTAGAGCACGGAAACATTTTCCAAAGTTCTAAGGAATTTTGAGCAAACAGGAAAGAGAGATGACATCGGAAAGGCAAAGAATGTCTGAATGTGCTGTAAGAGCAAAGGAAGGCAATTGACAAAATTTTTAAAGGCCTATGTTTCCTCTTGCTTGCAAAGTTCCTTTAAATCAGCATACTGGGTCATATTGAACAGAAGTTGTCATGTTTGGCAAATCAAGTTATTATATATGGCTCCCTCCCCCACATTCCACTCCGCCAGTGCCAAAAGATTGATAGGGGAGTTAATGGAACTTGGTGTCAAACAGCAATGAAAAGTCTAAAAGTCTAACAACGAAGTTTTTCAAAGATCTTTGAGCAGGGCCAGTATATGAAGGGAAATGTACAAGATAGGGCCTACGTATGGTGGAGTGGTTAGGGTAAAGGTTTCTTTTTGCAATCTTTACTTTCCCCTACTTGTTCTTAGGGTCAGACCCCAAATTTTTCAGGTGAATTTTACTGAAATTTCAGAACAAATAATCCCAATCTTATATATGTTGTTCTACAAAGTAGAAGAACAGAAAAATCTGCTCATCATGTTTATGAAACTAATATGCTATAGATATCACAACCAGCCAAAGGTAGTGCAAGAAAAAAGTGACAGAGGCCAATTTAACTTACAGACATAGATATAAAAATCTTCCAAGTCTGTCTATCTATCTATCTACCTATCTGTAATCTCACGATGTACTAGGTAGACCTTATTTTAGGAGTTCAAGGATGTTTCACTGCTGGAATGTGCAGGAGTATAATTACATTAATGGAACAAAGGAGAAAAATTACATGATTTTCTGAAAAGTTATAGAAGAAAGCAATGGATAGATATCAATGATGATTTCAGATTTAAGGAACTCAGTACACTAGAAATGGAAGGGAACTCCCCTAACCTTATAAAAGTAAGCCAAAATAAAAATATTTAATGGAGAAAATGTAGAAGCATTCCCTTTAAGGTCAAGAGCAAGGCAGTGATGCTTGTTATCACAGCTACTATTTAACATAATACTGGAAGATCTAGCCAAAGAAATTATATAAGAGAAAGAAATGACCTCTAAAGTCCAAATCAGGGATTAGTAAGAGAATTAAAATTGCTAGACCCAGCCCCTAGAGCCTAAATGTGGCCTGAAACACATACAAGTCCATTGCATAACTGCTTCCCCTTACTTAACTGCATTGGGCAAAGATGGCCAATTACCCGGGTTGCCTAGGATGGAAGAGTTATCCTGGATGTGGAACATTTCATACGAAACCTGAGACAGTCATCCTAGTTCTGGCTCTGATTTCTTTCTTTCCTTATGATCCCTGGAAATTTACTTTCCTTTCAAGCTAGGCTATGCATTAAAGTTGGATGGTTTAGGTATTATATTTTATTCAGCATTCCTAGATGTTTTTAAGCAGAAAGTATATATTCATATCAGCTCAATCTGCTCTTTTGCCAGAATTCTCCTTATTTAGCCCTTAATAATAATGAAATGTTTAATGGCATGGGAAAATGCTCATGTGTAGAGTGAAAAAAGCAGATTATAAAACTCTCTATATAGTTGGATTCCAATTTTGTTGGAAAAATGTATCACATATTCATGTCCTTGAAATTTTTGTGATAGCTACCTAAACTTCTGCAGGTATAATTGACTTCAGTGTCTTTGTGGGGGAAAAGTTATTGCGGATAGGTGGGGAAAAGAAATCTTACAGGAAGAGTAGCTGGAAAAAGGGAATGATGGTGGGGTAGGGGAAGAAAAATGATGCAGATTGGAAGAGGTAACACAGTGGGAATGTTTCCGTTATAATGAGAGGGTTTGCATTTTAAATACTTATGACCCATAGCTCTTTTGCACATTGGAGATAGAAAGTTATCGAATGTTATTCCTTAGAGCCCTAGATCTAGTTGTCATTGTCTTATTGAGCATGTAACTAGGTCATTGGAGGAGGCATTTTAAACAATCGCTTACTAAGGGATTTTTTTTTTTAATCTAGGCTTCAATACCAACAAGAATAGAATAAGTTAATTAAAATATATTTGAATATTAAGTATCCCTAGAAAGGCCCTGATATAGCTCAGATTTTTTTACGGCAATAAAGCAAACTGGTAGTTTTGAGCTTAGGCTCAAAACAGAGGTTTGACAAGTTGTCAGAGATTTCTTTGCAATGAAAATGGTACAACTGTTCTCGGAGTTTTTAGGTATAGGTCACAACAGGAAAATCCCATCTGCTGCGGCACATTCCTTAAATAGCTAAAAATAGATTAAGTAGAGAGGAGGAGGATGGGTGTAACTGTAAATGTTTAGCACTAGGGAGATCCTTGTGGTGATGGAATACAGCAGGTCCTCGTATAACATTGTTTCATTCAACAATGTTTCCTCATAACATCCATGAGGAAAAAAATTGATTTTCTGCCAGGACCACTGTCTGTGTGGAGTTTACATGTTCCTCCCGTATCTGCGTGGGTTTTCTCTAAATACTCCAGTTTCCTCCTACATCCAAAAGCTGTGCACCTTAGGCTCATTGGCCTGTCTACGTTGTCTGAGTGAGTGTGGAGGTGTGCGTGAGTGTACCCCGTGACGGAATGCTGTCCTGGCCAGGGTAGGTTACTGCCTTGCACCCTGAGCTGCAGGGATAGGCTCTGGCCCTCCAGAACCCTAAACTGGAATAAGTAGGATGGAAAATGAATGAATGAATGAGTACAAATTATGGTAAAATAAAAATTTGTAAAGCCTACGGTAATCTTACACATACATGACAGTACATGAAATGGTAAGAAAGTGATCAGTGAGCCTGCCATACATGTTATTGCTTGTTTCTGAACTGAGTGGTGGGGGGAGGTGTTCCTAACAATGTTCACTTTGCAGACATTTATTTCTTTATTGAATCCATTATCACTATGACCACTGTCATTCAGTGATTCACCAAAAATTGGGTAAATAATTATCTTGTGTTCATTAATCTTTTTAAAATGTAGGGATAGCTTGCATTCATTTCAGTGTTTAATATTAGACGTGTTTGAGGTCTATATTTAAAAGTTTGGTGATGTTTTTGTGACCAGAAATATACCATAGAAACTTGACTCTTGTTTATATCAGTTAGCCTGTGGTCAAATTGGCTTCATTATACATAATTTCACTTTAAAGTCACAGTTTCCAATAACTATCAACAACATTAAGTGAGGACTTACTGTATTTCTGCATTTGGATTTCAGTGATGGTTACAAAAAATCTACACATGTGATCAAATGGAATAGAACTATATATACACACATCGTTCCAATGCCAATTTCCAAGTTTTGATAGTGCACTGTAGTTATGTAAGATGTAACTATTGGGGGAAATTGGGTGAAGAATACACCAGATCCCTCTTTTTCATCTTTGCAACTTCTAATGAATCTGTCGTTATTTCTGTTAACCTAAATAACAAACAGAGAGAAACCTCTTTAAAAGAAAAGATGTTTCTTTGGGAATAGAGTATTGTAATGGGAATACTCGTGTCATATTTAGGGAAGTAAAGGAAGACGAAGCTTTTTCAAGGAAAAAATTGGGCGAATTGTATATTTGTTTTGAAATAATTATCTTTGGCTACAAAGATCAATAACAAGGGTGATACCAGTCCAAGGTTGGACAGGCAGTTGTTGGGCAGATAGTCCTGTGGAAGTATTTTTATGTATTCGGTTGTGATGGCCCTGGTGTAAGGTTGTGTTTTTTGTAGTATTCTGAAATTTATTTTTTGTTATTGGTCATACAAGCATGAGAACCCTCTCTTCATGGCGTTTCCTGACTCTATTTGTTAGGGTGTTCTTAACATTAGTAACTGCATTTTGATTTTGACAACTTTTGCATTACAAAATAAAATTTTTAAAAATATAGAAACAACAATAAAATAAGTCAAATAGACTAGACTCTCCCAGGAAAAGCCAACATGACCCTCTTATGTCCTGCCTACTCTGTCTTAATTGGGCACCAAAGCTGGGAGAAGACGCTTGGGCTGACTGATGCCTGTGTCTCTTGCCAAATAATGTGATAGATAAGGGAAAGCTAAATATAGCTTTGTTTACTTTCACTTATATAGGCCACAGTGTCTTGCTGACTTTAGAGAAATGCCCTTCCAAAACATTATTCTACAACTGGTTTATTTGGACAGTCCAGTCAAATGACCAGTTGATTCACTGAAGGGGAAAAAAAAAATCACCTAACGAGTTGAATGAACACTCAGAATATCAACTCCTTCACCCAGTACAGACAGTCATGGGATGCATGTTCATGATAAAACAGCTCCCAGAACAGCTTTTAGGTAATTTAACTTAGGCTTTTTAAAAGTAGAGAGTCATACTTGGAATAAGCATTACAAATAATTAGAACTTTGGAAATGTGCTAATTTAACTGTAAAAACTAAGCTGAAATGTCACAAGAACATTTAGAACTAGAAAAGACCAGAACTGTTCCTGTGTTAGTTTCCTAAGGATAATGGCCTCCAGCTCCATCCATGTTCCTGCAAAGGACATGATCTCATTCATTTTTATGGTCGCATAGTATTCCATGGTGTATATTCATCACATTTTCTTTACCACATTTTCTAATACCACATGTTCTACCTTATAAGTGGGAGATAAATAATGAGAACCAATGAGCACAAAGAGGGGGAACAACAGACGCTGGGGCCTACTTGATGGGGGAGTGTAACCGGAGGGAGTGGAGCAGGAAAAATAACTATTGGGTACTATGCTTAGTACCTGGGTGATGAAATAATCTGTATACCAAACACCCATGACATGACAAACCTACACATGTACCCCTGAACCTTAAATAAAAGTTAAGCAATAAAAAAGACCAGAACTCATCTACTCTAATCACTTTATAGTAGCAGAAGTTTATATCTGAGTGAAAACTAAATTTCAGACATATCTGGGCATCCGCTTCCGTAGGTTCATTATATTGGGACTGGGGCCTTGGAGGAGTTTGTTTTACTTTCTGGCCCTTGAGGGAAGAATCTTGGTGATCAATGGGTGAGCAGAATGCCTATTCCTTTGACTGGCTCCATAGACTAGGCCTGAGTCCTATGGAAAGAAGAGCATACTTTCCATTTCTCCTCAGAACACAGCATGTGTTAAATGCAGTGCGGACCGAATGGAAGCTGCAGATTGGGAGCACAAGAAGGCAGTGTTTCAAAAACAGTAGCAATGGCAGTGACTTTTCTGGAAGAAAAGAGAAAATTTGTCTATTTATTTAATAAATATTTGTCGAGGACTTACTATATTCCAGGCACTGTTCTGGGTGCTTGTGATACAGCAATGCTCTCAAGGAGCTTAAATTCTAGTGATGGGGGTATGGAGAGTAAGAAGAGAAGAAACAACAGGCATAATGAATAAATAAATTATATAATGCACTTGAATGTTGTAAGTAGTATGGAAAAAAGTAAAAATGCAGAAGGAGAGGGGTTCAGAGTGGCTCTGAGGAGAGGTACAGGCTGTACTACTGAATAGTTAGAATAGACTTCATTAAGCAGAGAAGATTTGAAGGACATAAAGGAGTTAACAGAGCTGACATCTAAGGGAGGTGCATTCCAGCAGAGGAGACAGCCAGAGCAAAAGCCCCAAGGTGGGCATGTGCCTGCAAGTTTGTGGAATGGCAAAGAGGCCTGTGTGACTGATTGAGAGAGGACAAGGGAAAGAGTATTGGGTAAGTAGTTAGAAAGATGATTGCACCGGATGACATATAGGGCCTTGCAGGCCATGGTGAGTACTGGGATTTGACTCTGCAGGAGATGGGAGCCAGTTCAGGGTTTTGAGCAGAGGAGGGGCAGGGCCTGGCTTGTGTTTGAATGCAATCACTCTGGTTGCTGTGCTGGGAATAGACTGTAGGATGGCAAGAAGATAAACAGAATGCCAGTGATGAGCCTGTTGCAGCAATGTAGGGGCTCACACCAGAGTGTTAGCAGGTGAGAGGTGGTGTTAAGAAGGTCAGATTTGGCCAGGTGTGGTGGCTCACACCTGTGATCCCAGCACTTTGAGAAGTCGAAGTATGTGGATTGCCTGAGCTCAGGAGTTTGAGACCAGCCTGGGCATCATGGTGAAACCTCTTCTCTACAAAAAATACAAAAATTAGCCAGGCATGGTGATGCATGCCTATAGTCCCAGCTACTTGGGAGGCTGAGGTGGGAGGACTGCTTGAGCCTGGGAGGTTGAGGCTACAGTGAGCCATGATCATGCCACTGCACTCCAGCCTGGGTGACCCAGTGAGACCCTGTCTCAAAACCAAAAACAAAAAAAACGTCAGGTAGAAGGTCAGATTTTGGGGAATGAGTTGAAGGAAGTGTGTATAGGATGTGTATAGGATCTCCTGACAGATTGGATGTGAGGTGTATGAGAAAGGAAGTAATCCAGAAAGCATGAGAAGGATGGAGTTGTTATCAGTACTGATATGGGGCAGAGCACAATAGAAGCTGGTTTGAGGAACCAGGAGTTGGCCGTGTTGAATTGGAGATGAGTATTAGACACTGAAGTGCAGATGTTGAATAGTTGCTGGATATAAGAGTAAGGAATTCAGAGCTAGAGATATAAATTTGGGGATCGTCAGCAAAAAGCTGATATTTAAAGCTGTGTAGTAGAGCAAATGAGATAGTTACAGAAGAGGACCAAGGACCAATCCCAAAATTGACGTAGGGAAAGAGAGGAAAGCCAGCAAAGGAGACTGAGAGTGTTGAATGAGGTAGGAGGGAAACACAAAGTGTAGGGTGTTTTTGAAGTCAAGGGAAGAAAGGGGAAGGGTGTAATACAAGCTCAAATGCTGCTGCTAAGTCAGGTGAGAGATAAGACTTGCAGGTAGGTTTATCAATATAGAGGTCATTGTAGACCTTGATTAGGGTAGTTGTGATAGAATGGTAGGAGTGAAAGCTTGATTGTAGTGATTTTAAGAAAGACTAGAGGATGCCTGGGTGTGACAGCTTGCAGTTGTAATCCCAGTGCTTTGGGAGGTGAAGGCAGGAGGGTCGCTTGAGGCCAGGAGTTTAAGACCAGCCTGGGCAATATAGTGAGACCGCATCTCTACACAAATTAAAAAAGAAAAATTAGCCAGGTATGGTGGGATGTGCCTGTAGTCCTAGCTATTTGAGAAGTTGATCATGACACTGCACTCTAACCTAGGCTAAAGAGTGAGATTCTGTCTCAAAAAAGAAAGAAAGAAAGACTAGAGGAATTGGAGACAGCAGAGATAGGAACTCTTTTGAGAATTTTTGCCTCAAACAGGAATGAACAAATCCAACAATAATTGGTGGGAGGAGTGAGGTCAAGGGAAATGCGTATTTTCTAAGGTAATGTATTTCATAATTTAAAAAGGAGATTGTTTCCACCTTTGAAGTTTATCGACAAATGCCCAATTGATGCAGATTGTGTTGAATTAAGATATGATGTGTCAAATGTAAAAAGAGGGTGTAGAGCAGTGATTTTCAAAGTAAGATCCCCATAACAGCAAGAGCAGTATCAACTGGGCGTACTTGAGAAATGTAAATTCTAGGAGGCCACATCCCAAACCTACCAAGTCAGAAATTCTGTGGTTCAACAAGCCCTTCAGGTGATTCTGATGTACATTAAATTTTGAGAGCTCCTGGCGTAGAACACTGTTATCAGGTGAGTTTACTTCCAAATCATTAACATGAATGAATGAAGAATGTTTATTTTTTCATTAAGAGCAGAAGGTATGTTTTTTTTTTCCTGTCCTTGCCCAACCACCTATTGTTCAGATGTCTCCATCCTAAGGAAAATCCCCCCCGCCCCCGCACTCCCCAACTCAGAAATAACAGCATATTTATATGTTGGTGGAAATGATCCAGTAGAGAGTAAAACATTAGTGATATAGGAGAAAGAGTGTAAAAATGTTGGAGTCATGTACTTCAATAGGTGAGAGAGGAAGGATCAAATACATAGGTGACATTAGATAGGAGCAAGTAGAGCCTCACATATGGTGATAAGCAAGATGGCAGAGAGCATAGGCACAAAGGCGGTGGCAATAGGAGTCTGAAGTTTCTTATTGCTTCAGTTTTCTCAGTTAAGTAGGAATCAAAGTCATTAGCTGAGAGTGAGAATGGAGGAGTTTTGACAAGCTTGGCAACTCATTCTGTGGGCAATACTCTATGAAAATAGTCACTCAAACATTGCTAGTGGGAGTGTGAAATTATAGCGACTCCTTTGGAGAGAGATTTTGCAGTATTTTTATCTTTTGACGCAGCAATCTCACTTCTGGTATTTTAACCAGAAGATCCCCCTCCACAAACAAGAAACAACGTATGTACCGAGGTTATTTATTGCAGCATTGTTTGTAATGGAAAACAATATTGGAAATAACCTATATGATCATTTATAGAGGACTGGCTAATGATGCATCATTAGGTTGTTTATTCTGAGTTTTTCTTCTTTTTTTGATGTAGGTGCTTATTGCTATAAATTCTCCTCTTAGTAAAGCTATCACTATATACCATAGGTTTTGGTATGTTGTTGTGTTTCCATTTTCATTTGTTCGAAGACATTTTTTAATTTCCTTTTTAATCTCTTCATTGAGCCACTGGCCATTCAGGTTCATATTGCTTAATTTCCATGTGTTTATGTAGTTTCCAAAATTCCTCTTATTATTGATCTCTAGTTTTATACCATTGTAGTTAGAGACAATGCTTGATATTATCTCAATATTTTTAATTTTTAATACTTGTTTTGTGGCTACTATATGGTCTATCTTTGAGAATGATCCATGTACTGAGAATAATGTGTATTCTGCAGCCATATGATGAAATGTTCTATTCTGTAAATATCTGTTAGGTTCATTTGTTCTATAGTGGAGATTAAGTCTGATGTTTCTTTGTTGATTTTCTGTCTGGAAGGTCTGTCCAGTGCTGACAGTTGGGTGTTAAATTACACAGCTATTTTTGTATTGGGGTCTATTTCTCTAGCTCTAATAATATTTGCTTTATATATCTGTGTGTTCCAGTGTTGGATGCATATCTGTTTAAAATTATTACATCCTCTTGATGAATTCACTCCTTTGTCATTATATAGTGACCTAATTTGTCTCTTCTTATAGTTTTTCTCTTGAACTCTATTTTGTCTAAGTACAGTGACTCCTACTTTTTTTTGGTTTCCATTAGCATGAAATATCTTTTTCCATCCCTTTATTTTCAGTCTATCTGTGTCTTTATAGGTGAAGTGTGTTACATTTAGGCAATCGATCATTGGGTCTTGCTTTTTAATCCCTTCAGCCATTCTATGTCTTTTGATTGGAGAGTTTAGTCCATTTACATTCAATGTCATTATTGTTAAGTAATGACATTCTCCTGCCATTTTCTTACTCGTTTTCTGGTTGTTTTGTAGTCTTTTTTTTCTTTCTTTCCTTCCTTCCTCTCTTCCTCTTAGTGAAGGTGATTTTCTCTGGGATATATTTTAATTTCTTCCTTTTTAATTTTGTGTATCTGTTGTATGTTTTAAGATTTGAGGTTACCATGAGGCTTGCAAATAGTATGGCCCATATTTTAAACTGATAATAACACTTATTACATAAATTTAAAAAAATCAACTAGCGATAAGAAGACTAATAAAATCTCCACACTTTAACTTCATTCCTCCAATTTTTACTTTTTGTTGTTTCTATTTCTATCTTACCATACTGCCTAAGTCTTGAAAAGTTGTTTTAGTTACTAGTTTTGATTGGATCATCTTTTGGTGTTTCTACTCAAACTACGAGTAATTTATACACCATAATTTCAATGTTATACTTGTCTGTTTTTCTGTGCACTATTACCAGTGAGGTTTTCTTTTTGTCTGTTTGTTTGTTTGTTTTTTGAGATGGAGTTTTGCTCTTGTTGCCCAGGCTGGAGTGCAATGGTGTGATTTCCGCTCACTGCAACCTCCGCCTCCCAAGTTCAAGCAATTCTCCTGCCTCACCCTCCCAAGTGGCTGGGATTATAGGCATGCGCCACCATGCCCGGCTAATTTTGTATTTTTAGTAGTGACGGGGTTTCGCCATGTTTGCCAGGATAGTTTCGAACCCCTGACCTCAGGTGATCCACCCGCCTTGGCCTCCCAAAGTGCTGGGATTACAGGCGTGAGCCATGGCGCCAGGCGCAGATGTTTTCTTATAGTTCATTAGCATCCTGTTCTTTCAGATTGAAGAACTCCCCCTAGCATTTCTTGTAGGACAGGTCTTGTGTTGAAATCCCTCAGCTTTTGTTTGTCTGGGAAAGTCTTTATTTCTCCTTCATGTTTGAAGGATATTTTGTCTGGAAATGCTAATCTAGGATAAAAGTTTTTTTTTTTTCTTCAGCACTTTAAGTATGTCATGCCACTCTTTCCTGGCCTGTAAGCTTTCTACCAAGAAGTCTGCTCCCAGACATATCAGAGCTCCATTGTATGTTATTTGTTTCTTTTCTCTTGCTGCTTTTAGGATTCTTTCTTTCTTTTTTTTCTTTTTTTTTTTTTTTTTTTTGAGATGGAGTCTTGCTCTGTCACCCAGGCTGGAGTGCAGTGGCGTGATCTCGGCTTACTGCAAGCTCCGCCTCCCGGGTTCACGCCATTCTCCTGCCTCAGCCTCCCGAGGAGCTGGGACTACAGGCGCCCGCTACCACGCCCGGCTAATTTTTTTTGTATTTTTAGTAGAGACAGGGTTTCACTGTGTTAGCCAGGATGGTCTCCATCTCCTGACCTCGTGATCCGCCCGCCTCAGCCTCCCAAAGTGCTGGGAATACAGGCGTGAGTCACAGCGCCTGGCCAAGGATTCTTTCTTTATCCTTGACCTTTGGGAGTTTGATTAATAAATGTCTTGAGGTAGTCTTATTTGTGTTCAATGTGCTTGATGTTCTATAGACTTGTTTTTGTACTTGAATATTGGTATCTCTCTAAGTTTGGGACATTCTCTGTTTCTATCTCTTTGAATAAACTTTCTACTCCTATTTCTCTCTCTACCTTCTATTTAAGGTCACTATCTCTTAGATTTGCCCTTTGAGGCTAGTTTGTAGATCTCGTAGGCATGCTTCATTCTTTTATTTTATTTTTCTTTCATCTCCTCTGAGTGGAGATTTTCAAATAGCCTGTCTTCAAGCTCACTCTTTCTTTCTTCTGCTTTATCAATTCTGCTGTTGGGAGACTTTCATGCATTCTTCAGTATGTCACTTGCCTTGTTCAGCTCCGGAATTTCTGCTTTATTTATTTATTTATTTATTTTTTGAGACAGGGCCTCACTTTGTCACCCACGCTGTACTGCAGTGGTGTGATCTTGGCTCACTGCAACTTCTGCCTCCTGGGTTCAAGCAATTCTTGTGCCTCAGCCTCCCGAGTAGCTGGAATTACAGGCATGTGCCACCGCACCCAGCTAATTTTTGTATTTTTAGTGGAGACAGGATTTTGCCATGTTGGCCAGACTGGCCTTGAACTCCTGGCCTCAAAGTGATCTGCCTGCTTCGGCCTTCCAAAGCACTAGGATTACAGGCATGAACCACTGCGCCAGGCCTGCTTGATTCTTTTTTAATTTCAATATCTTTGTTAAATGTATCTGATAGGAGTCTGAATTCCTTCTCTGTGTTATCTTGCATTTCCTTGAGCTACCTCAAAACAGCTATTTTGAATTCTGTCTTAAAGGTCACATATCTCTGTTTCTTTGGGATTAGTCACTGGCGCCTTATTCAGTTGGTGAAGTTATGTTTTTTTGGATGGTGTTGATGCTTGTGGATGTTTATCAGTATGTGGGCATCAAAGAGTTAGGTATTTATTGTAGTTTTCACAGTCTGGGCTTGTTTGTATCCTTCCTGGGATCTTTCCAGGTATTTGAAGGAGCTTGAGTGTTGTGATCTAAGTCTTTGGTTACTGTGACCATATCTGCTTTGAGGGTTCCCCAAGCCCAGTAATGCTGTGGCTCTTTAAGACTCGTAAAGTTACCGCCTTTGTGGTCTTAGGTAAGATCTGGGAGAATCCAAGCAGAGACTCTTGTCTTCTTCCCTTACATTCCCTGAAACAGAGTCCCTCTCTCTCTGTGATGAGCTGCCAGGAGCTGGAGGAAGGGTGACACAAGTACCCCTGTGACCACCATGACTAAGACTGTACTGAGTCAGACCTGGAGCCAGTACAGCACTGGGTCTTACACAAGGCCTGCAGTCACCACTGCCTGACTACTGCTTATGTTCACTCAAGGCCCAAGGACTCTACAATCAGCAGATGGTAGAGCCAGCCAGGTTTGTGTCCTTCCCTTAAGGATGGTGAATTCTCTCTGGCTCTGGGTAGGTCCAGTGATGCTGTCCAGTAGCCAGGGCCTGGGGTTGGAAACCTTAGAATTCTACCTGGTGCTCTATTTTATTATGGCTGAGCTGGTACCCATGCCACGAGACAAAATCCTTCTCACTCTACCCTCACCTTTCCTCAAGCAGAGGAGACTCTCCCCATGGCCACCACTGCTTAGGCCCACAGTAAGTGCTGCCTGGCTACCACAGATGTTCAACTAAAGACCAAGGATTCTTCTGTCAGCTTGCAGTGAATGCTGCCAGTCTTGAGTCTCTTCAGCATTGTAGATTCTCCTTCATCCCAGGGCAGGTCCAGGAATGCCATCTACGGTCCAAGGACTGGAAACAGGGATCCTAAGTGCCTGTTTGGTGCTCTACCCCACTGTGGCCAAGCTGGTACCCCAAGCTGAAAAACAAAGTCCCCTTTACTCTTCCCTCTCCTTTCCTAAAGCAGAAGGAGTCTCTCCCCATAGCCACCATAGCTGGGAATACGTTGGGTCACACCTGAAGCCAGCACAACTCTGAATCTCACCCAAGGCCTACAGTGAGTGCTGACTGGCTACCACTGCTGATTATTCTGGGCTCAAGGGCCCTTTAGTCAACAGGTGATGATTTCTGCTAGGACTGAGTCTTTCCCTTTAAGGCAACAGTTTCCCTTCTGGCCCAGGGTGTGTTTAGAAATGTCATCTGGGAGCTAGGGCCTCAAGAATCTTCCTCGGTTCCCTATTCTACTATGGCTAAGCTGGTATACAAGTTGCAAGACAACATCCTCTTTGCTTTCCGCTCTTCTCTCCTCAAGCCCAGGGAAGGAGTCTCTCCCAGAGCTGCAAGTTGTGCTGCCTGGTGTTGAGGGAGAGGGTGATGCAAGCACTCCCTTGGCCACTCCAGCTTGTCTTACTATGTTGTGTGCCCCCTAGTCCACTGGCTCCTAGCCCGGCAGAGCACCAGGACTTGCCCAGGAGTTGCTGTCCTTGTGGCCTAGACTGCCTTTCAAGTTTATTTAAGATCCTATAGCTCTTTAGCATACAGTGGTGGGGCTTGCTGGAACTTAGGTTCCAACCACTGGGCTGGATAATTTGCCTTTGTCTAAGGTTGGTCTAAATGCTCCCTCTATGGGCACCGGCTGAATTCTGCCCCATGTTGCTTTCCACTCTGACAGGGCAGCACTGAATTCCAATGCATAGTCCCACAACCACTGTGCTCTCCCTCCATCAAGTGCGTGGATTCTCTCTCCATGTGCCGTGTGACCACTGCCGGGGAAGGGGGAGGGGTTGTGTAGGCGATTGGGGACTGTCTTTCCTACCCTCTTCAGTGCCTCTTTCTTTAATATGATGTTATAATAAAACCAGGTACTGTGATTTCTTAATTTTTGGTTCTTATGAAGGTGTATTTTTGTGTAGATAGCTGTTCAATTTTGTATTCCTGTGTGGGGAACAATTGTGGGAGGCTTCTATTCAGCCATCTTGCTCTACTTCCCCCTCCAACTGAGGTTTCATATAAATTTGAATATCAGCTTACTAATTTTCACAACAACCTTGTGACTTTTTGGGGGAGAGATTTTATTGACTCCATAAATGAAGTTGGGAGGAAATGATATATTAACAAAATCAAGACTCCAGCCTATGAACATGTATATTCATGTTCATAAGTATATTCCTATATTTAAATCGGTTTTTAAAAAATTTCTCAGAAATATCTTATGGTTTTTAGTGTAAAGACCTTACACATCTTTTTAAAGATTTATTTCTAGGTATTTGCCTATTTTTGGAAGATATTGTAGTTTTAAAAAGTTGTACTTACTCTCATGATCTAGATAAATGAAATTGATTTTTATATTTTGAACTCATACCAACCTCCTTAAAACAGCTATTAATTCAAAACTTTTGTAGATACTTTTGGATTTTTTTCACTTCTGATCCTTATACCTTTCCTTCCTTTCTTCCTTGACTTATTATGCTGATTAGGATCTCTAGTATGACATCAAATAGAAGTGTTGCTAACAGACATCTTATCTTGTTCCTGATCTCGGGAAATTTTTAAGATAATTTAACAATAATTATGACGTTTGCTGTAGGATTTTTGTAGCTGCTATTTTTTCAGATTGAGGAAGTTCCCTTGTCTTCTAAGTTTGCTAAGAGGCTTTCTTTTTTTTTTTCAAATCACAACTGAAAGTAGAATTTTATTAAATATCTTTTCTGCATCTAGTGAGGTGATCATATGATTTTCTGTCCTTTTTTCCTGTTAATATAGTAAATTATAAGTTAAATGAATAAATTTTCCATAAGCTTCATGTGGTTGTGATATATTAGCATTGTTAAATATCACTAAGTTAGATTTACACACACACACACATACTATTAATGTGATTTTTATTTCTTGGAATGTCCTTTACAAGTTTTGGTTTTGGTGGCTTCATAAAACAAGATGAGAAGTGTTCCATGTTTTCTCTCTCTTTTTTTTTTTTTGGAAGTATTCGTGTAAGATTAATGTTATTTACTCTTCAAGTGTTTGAAACACTTTGTCAGTGAAGCCATTTAAGCCTGGAGTGTTACTTTGTGGTGAGGTTTTTAATAACAGATTTCAGTTCTTTCATAGATCTAGGACTATTTATTTTTGTTTCAATTTTATTGAGTTGTGTTTCTTAAAGAATTTGTCCACTTTCTCTAAGGCTGCTTCTACCCTAACTCCCTTGGTCTTCTTTTCTTATGTCCCCCAACTACACTTATATTAGTCTTTCCCACTATTATATGTATATATCTTGCAACCTTTTCAGGAATGTCAATGCTTTTTACTTCTACACTTCATTCTAGATACTATCTAGTGCACTAATTCCATTTTCAACTTTGCCCAATCTGCTGTTAAATCCATCTGTTGAGCTCTTAATTTTAGCTATTTTATTTTCTGTTCCAGACTTCCATTTGGCTTTTTATTGTAGATTCCAATTCTGTGGTGACATTCTGTCTTTTGCCATATATTTCCTTGAACCTGTTCATCACAATTATTTTAAAGTCTTGGTCTGATAACTCCAATATTACCTGTTTCTGTTTCTAGCCTCTCTCTTTTTCTCTTGCTCCTATTTATTTGTATGTCAGTAATTTTTACTGAATAGATCAAGAATGTGAAGGATTAGACCCTCCTCCTCCCTGCCTATTTCTGACCCAAGAGATGAGGCCTAAACTGAGATTGAAGAGAAGATTTGAATTCAGAATGAGATTGAAGTTTTGATTTAAACTCTGAAAAGCTTTAATACCTGAAAAGAAGACTGTTTTAAAAAATGAAAGTGCTTATGTTTCTCTTATTGTTTCTTCAGAGTTTAAAAGAATACAACTCTTTGTCATATAAAAAATGGTTTTGACTGAATGCCCAACATTGTGTATGAAACATATAGAGACTCCAGATCATGTTATCTTCTCCAGAGGATATTGCCTTTTCCTCTGTCAGGCAGCAGAGAATTAGACAAATGTAATTCAACTTGGGGCTTTGCTAACTGAAACCTAATTTGCGGTCTTTGTATGTCCCAGTTTGCTTCTGGTTTACTCCCACTTCTAGGGCGTAGCTCTCTAGGAGTTCCAACTAAGAATCAGGGTTGTTTGTTGGAACTCCTCCTACTTATAAGGTCATGAACTCCAATTTTTCACCCTCGAATATTGTGAGCCTGCTTGCTTGCTCTGCTTTGTTGATGCTTTCTGATTGGCTTCTTACCCTAATTTTCTGCACAGTTTAAACTGTAAATGCCTCTAGAAGAACACTGGTTCCAAGCGCTAGGTTCTATTCTCTGTCCCTTCTATCTCTCTGAGAGCTTGGTCTCTCAACACCTAGCTGCGTTGTCCACTGAACACTTTTAATCTCCCCAGCCCCAAGAGGTGACCTAAAACTGCTCTGCTAAATTCTTTATCTCATTCTCCATGCCAAAAACATCAAGGAGGAAAATAAGTGTCCATGAAGTAAGCTCACCTTAATGAGCTCCCTTCTTTCTGGATCTAGTTTCTCAAGTCCTGGCTACCTTAGTAGCCTTCTTATTTCTTCTCAAAAAATGTTTATAAAAACCTGCCTTTTCTACTTTTTCTTGTTAAAATATTCATCTCTACTACAAGCTACTCAATCATAAAAGACCTCTGAACTCATGATTAAAATACGTGCATGCGTGTGTGTGTGTGTGTGTGTGAGTGTGTGTGTATGTATTTCTATCTCTGTTCATTGATTGACTGGATATAGGAGTAATGACCCTGTAGTAGCATACATACCTAACACCAAGATATTTGTTTCTATGCATCATTTCTTACTTAAACTAATCAGGTTTCTTTGGAGAAACTACTGATTTCAGTGAAAGTACAAGCACAATGTGAGCCTAGATATAGATATCTTGCTATACCAGTGATATGGTTTGGCTATGTCCCCATCCAAATCTCATCTTGAATTGTAGCTCCCATAATCCCCACATGTTGTGAGAGGGACCCAGTGGGAGCCAAATGAATCATGGAGAAGGGTTTTTTTTCCCTGCTGTTCTCATGGTAGTGAATAAGACTTACAAGATCTGATGGTTGTATAAAGGGCGGTTCTCCTGCACATGCTCTCTTGCCTGCTGCCATGTAAGACATACCTTTGCTCCTCCTTTGCCTTCCACCATGATTGTGAGGCCACACCAGCCATGTGGCACGTGAGTCCATTAAACCTCTTTTTTCTTTATAAATTACCCAGTCTCGGGTATTTCTTCATATCAGTATGAAAATGGATTAATACAACCAGAAAGTAAGAAAGTGATCAGAGAATGATGGGGACATTTCATAAGGACACAGGAAGCAACTTGAAGGGACACCCACTGGCCAAGTCTGGGATAATTTAAACATAAAAAAATTTGGTAATAGTTTATAGTACATTGAGTTAAGAAAACAAAATCCATAAATTCATGGTAATATTCAAAGTAAAATAAAAGGAGAGGAGAAAAAAGAATTCCCAGTGTGTTTTTTTAAAACAGAAGAATGCCAGCTACTAAATGTAGAAGGAATAAAAATAATTAGAAAAGCAATACTTTTTAACACCCAAAGTAATAATTGGCTCAGGTAAGGATCATCAGAGGATACTAATATGACTGGGTAAAATGTTGAAAATAAGTCTCAAAATATCACTCTACAGACTACTTTTAAAGAGAAAAAATGTGCTTTCTCAATGGAAAAGTCTGGTGGTCATCACTTTAACCAAGTGGTCAAGCTTGGCAATGCCAATAGTGGTTTTACTTGATGATGTGCCTTCAGTATGATCAAGAGGAAGGTACACAACGTCATTTATGTGATGTTCTTGCTGGAAATGTTTGATCTAACTATCATAGCGAGGAAAGAGGCAATTCTAGAATGTGAGGCATGTTGGAGGACATCCTACCTGGACTCTTTAAAGAGACACTCAAATGCTCTGAGTGAATCTTGAGTGGATCTTGGATTGGAAAACCAGAAGCTATAAAGGATATTTTGGAGGATAATCGAAGGAATTTTAGTGAAGACTGGATGCTGGATGATATTGAATTCATGGTGACTTTCTTAGGTGTGTTGATATTGTGGTTAAATAGAGGAATCAGTTTATTCTTGGAAAATACATCCTGAAATATTTTGCAGTGAAGTGTCATGATGAAAGCAACCTACTTTTGTATGATTTGGAAAAAAAGGATGTGTGGGTATGGGTGTGTGTCTAGATAGAGTGGATGTATCCAGATGTTAACAGTTGGCAAACATAGGTGAGAGGTATGCAGGTCTTGAAAATTAGAAGAAAAAACTCTTGTAGCGTTTTATTTTTTCAACGAAAATCCACAAGATGGCAGTAGAGGAACACCCTCAGAATGGGTTTCTTGGGGGCCTCTTATAAGGTGACATTTTCTGATTTGAAAAGCAGGATGAGAGATCCAACAAAGGATTGTTTTGGCTTTGTGAATACATTTACATGTAATGTTATACAAAGGTATGAAGACAAAATGCCGTTTGGTTGTATCATTCTATGAATTGCTTTCATCGAAATAAATACCATTTTGTTAAATTTGGTCCATAAACTCCTGAAATGTGTCCAAAATGTTACGTGTATGAGCATTCTCCTTTTATGATGAGAATATCTACAGTTTCTACTATGTCTCAAAGGGGTCAATTATTGCTCCCCAAACTTAGAAGCTTGAGGGGTTCAAGAAAGTGGCACTAGATCAATGCCTTAATCACATCAGAACTGGTAGTAGTTTAAGCCATTTCTCTTTAATATGTGCTTTGAAAGTGAGTTTAGTGAAGTGCTCTGGCAGTGCTTATTTGTTAAATGGATTGATGTAGGAACTAGTGGATGTGGATGGATAGGAGTCAGAAGACCTGGGTGTGAATGTAGCACTTATGCCATCCTCTTCCCCAACATCTTTCCCCAAACACACACACCAAGTTAAAACTGTAGCCAGCAAGATGTTTGTGGTCACATAAAACAATTCCCCCC